>NC_134077.1:17307487-17624376 GCF_965140245.1 Athene noctua | reverse complement strand
ACTGTATAAGTAAAGTTTCAGATATTTTTTTTTTTCTTCTCTTACTGTAAGCAGATCGTATTCCTGACCTATGAACATAAACACAGTAGGGATAAAAAGGTACATTTAAATGTTAAGGACATTTTATTTTTCTTTTATTATTTAAGCCAAATATAAATTTATTACAAGTTTTAAGACTTAGAAGTAATTTTAGATGGATATCAGCCTTTAGAAGAAATGGTTACCTGAACTTGGTCCCATCTTACTCTTTGCTGTCAAGTTATTGGAATTTGTCTGAAAGTGGGAGAAAGAGAAAAGACAGGCTACTGCAGTGAAGTGAAGTTTTCTTCCTCTCCTGCTAAATCATGAAGATAAATTTAACAAGCACACACAAGACTGAGAGTTTTTATCTGAACTCCTGCTATTTTGAGTTGCAGCAACTTAAAAGGACCTGCCAGTGGAATTAATAGAAAAAATATTTGGCAGAATAGACTCCAGTCGGTGAAAATGTATAAATAATAGAACTACCTTGGTGAAGTTCACATTAAATAGCAGAAAGATCATCACCCAGGCATGGAAATCACCACCTCTATACAAGTGTTGAGATCCTTTGGATTTCATGTAAGTCTGGTGGACAAAAGAAATAGATAGTTTTGTTTATAGATTAATTTCTAGGTATATCCTGGTACACATGTCAGGCAGCTGCAAAAAATATCAGAAAGCAGAAACCAGCACAGAGCTACTAATGTCCTTGTAGCATGATCCTAATAAAATCAAAGAATGTGAGAAAGAGGAAAGAGGTAACTGGTTTGACAGGCAGGATTTTAAGGGTAAACAAGTAGTTAAAAAGAGACCTTGTACAATGCTCAGACAACTCTCTGCTGCTGAGTGAGGTCTATTGTACTTGGAGCAGTCAGAATGTATATATTTCCCTTTCATCACTAATCTCTCTTCCTAAAGAAAAGACTAACCAGAAAGACTGCATTTTAGGTCATTGTTCAGGCTAGTATAAAAAAAAAAAAAAAAAAAAAAAAAAAGAGAGAGAGAAAAACCAGAAAACTACCACTGTAACTGAACACTTGCAGGATCCCCTTCTGTCCCTATGAGGGAAACACACACCTTATACCAAACTGCAGAAGAGGGAGCTTTGTGACAGGATTACACAGTTCAGAAGCTGAATCTGTATGATTTTTATTTACAGCCAAGTTAGTTTCCAGGAAAATAATTATTTGTCCTCTTTTGAAGCACAACAGAATTCGGTGATAGATATGTCTGAAGTTAGAATTGGAGACCTGAGATGTCACCCAGGAGTTAATCTTGTCTTGAAAACCACTTTCTGTCAGAGCTTTAACATAATTCAGATAAGTTTACCCATCATAAGGTACCAATAACTGCCCTCCCACTTTGCAGTATCCCAAGATGTGGGAATGTGAACAACGTACAATATAAAGCTTTCAACTCAGATATGCCTCCTGAATTTCTCAGATGTTTCAAGAGCCATGGAAAGATCCAAGGGTCATCAAAATCAACTAATTGCAATAAAACCTTTCAAGACAGGATACCTGCTTTTTATGCTATGTCTATCACTACCTCAGCAAGTAATTCCTCATTAGTTACAGGTTTCTGTCAGAAAATCAATCCCAAAAGTGTTCACCAGCTGTATGCCTCACCATTTTATTTTTGTGAGAGTTGAGGTATCCATTCTGAAGTACCACAGATAAAATATTTAAAAGAGATTTAAGTTTCTGGTTCTTACTAATATCAATAGGCATGGAGGACCTAAATACCTTTTAAAACCTGACAACTTGTATTTTTATTTTTTTTCTGGAAAATCATCTCTGAGTTTTCTAATGAAGTGAAAGATAAAAATTAAAATAGTTAAAGAAAACAGAGATTCCTCTCAAAATTTTCTCTTAGCCGAAAACTCTTTTTCAGTTGCAAACCAGTTAGAAATAATCCTTTGTCTATTGCTCTACACAATAATTTTTCCTAAAAGCTATATTAGATGGGCATCAGAAAAAGATACATGTACTTTCAGGACAGTTACTTAGCCTGAAGAAACCTGAATGGAGTACTGCAGCCTCCTTTGACAGGTCACCCATAAAACTCTCCAAAAGGTCTTTCCAATCTTTCTGTTTTCTCACAGAGTTGGTATCATGATGACATTGTCTTTCCTACTAAGACAGTCCTCATTTTTATATAACTGTCAACAGGTTTGTGTGTCAGCTGAGAAAAGTTTGCTGAATTTCAGGGCGACTGCTAAAAATGTTACTTTTTTTTTTATTATCCCCAAATAAATGTAAGTCTCAATTTTATTAAAAAAATAACATTCTCTTTGTTTCTTTCTGCTGGTAAAATAATAGTAACAGTTGGTTGACAATATTGCGCTGGAACATATTTCATCTGGTGAAGGAAGTAAGAAGCTTAACAAAATTACTTTTTGTTGACAGAAGGAAAACAGACTTTTGAGGAAATTAATCATGTCATTGGAATAAAGTAGACTTTTTAAAAATTCCTTCTGTCTCCCACAAAGCAACTTGTCTGGAGAAAAGCATTTTCCCTCACAATTTGTCATTTGTCTACTTCCTTACCACTTAGCAGATTTTCTCTGATGGTTTAAATTTTACCCTGTATAAATAAGACTTCCTGGACACATTAAAACTGGCAAGTGAAAATTTTTGGTCATTCATGTTTTGTTATAGGAGATCAAACACTGCTCTACATCATAAGAGGACACGGTTTCTGGGAAATCTTCAAAATTCTGATACCAAAATGTTATTTTCCAGCCATGCAGTAATTTATGTCACTGATTATTTCTGTTTACAGATGCGCTTGCATATGACAAAAGAATTTAGGGTTTTTGAATATTCCCATAAATTTTTATTCACCAAAAACTCTTGCTCAATTTTTCCATTTATATAGTGTTGTACTGCTTCCTCTAACTTGTGCTTAGTTAACAACATCAATGTAGAACTAATGAAAAGTGAAAGGAAACAACTCTGAAAATGAGGGAGCTGACGTTTGCACAACCTGACCAGACAAGCTGGAAGGCAGAGATGGTTCTGAGGCTGACACTATCTGCAAGCAAATCATGAGATCTTTCATTTGTATTAGAGTATCATTTACATAAGTGTACCATTTCATTTTACCAATAAAACACTGAAAAATCAAATATTCCTTTACCTGATGCCAGATTTTTTTCTGAATTCCCCTCATGCTGTACAGCTTACTGAATCACTATGAATTCTGTTGCATTTATTTCCTCATGTTGCCTTCCACCAAGGTTTGTCTTTGAACTTTAACAAGTCCATGAGTTTCATGCTTAGTCAATCTAAAAATGTCTGTGAACATAACTAATTCAAATAAGCTTTTCATTGCAGTTCCATCACTATTACTTGGGAAAAAAAAAAAAAAAAAAAAAAAAAAGGTATCACTGGGTACACTACTATTGCTATTGCTGCCAAAAATGTGAAACTTCAGTTCCTTTATTTAAATAGAGGTCCCAACTCTATATCACCTATATTAAAACTAGTAAGAAAGATGTATTATACTGATCGCTATTAGATATGTAATACGATTTTTTTTCTAGAGTAAATATTTAGAACAATCTGTGAGAAAAATCCAGGCATAGTATGGGGGTTTTGTACATGGAGTACATGTAATCCTAGCCAGTTTCCTGTAAAATTATTTGTTAATCTGAAAAGGTCATTTAGGAGCATTCACAGGTGCCAGAGGTTTGATATAGGACAGTAAATCAGGTTACACTTCACAGGATCATTAAAACAATGTTACTATACTGGGAATCGCATTCACTAAATGTTTGCAGATAATACAAATATCATTCAATATACTATACCAGATTAAAAAAATCACTCTGATTTCATGTTCTCTGATAGAACATGAAAAGATACATTATACAGCTCTACCTCTAACATAACGCATTATTGTATCCAAAGTAGCTGAGGGAAGGGAAACCCTTTACCAAATATCCATTGCAAAGCATCAAGCAAGGAGTTCAGTAAACACAGAAGCATTTTCAGGATTCATATAAGAGTAAGTCTAAGCACCAATATATCAGTAAAATACTGGTATTTCCATCAAATCCATAACGAAAAAGTGGAGTTCCAGACCAATACCTTTTACAACACCAAATGGATCACCATTAAACAGTCTTAATCTGTGCTGAGCTTTTTCACATGAGTAATACTTTCTCAAATGAGTAGAACTACTGAAATGAAATACTAATTAAACCACTGAGGTATGCTTCACAGAGGTAATTTCTTTGATGAGTCTTGTTCCTGGAGGTTCGACACTTCTTATGAGGCGTGCAGAGATCCCAGCCATCCTAAATGGTGAAAGGTCTAAAAACTCTGGCAGGTATTCTCACTGAATTCATCAGCATAGTCTGGTTTTTATTTTTAAAATAAAAATTAGATTATCCAGTATAACAAAGCAATGTTAATTTCATCTACAGTAAAGACATAAGAATAATTTGAAAACAAAGTTATTCATAAAAGAAATGTACAAAATGTACACTAGATATAACAAGGAATAAAAGGACATTCGTCTCGCTTGACTTACCATCCAAAATCCACACTATGTGTTAATTTCAAGTTTTGCATATCTATTTAACAAGGGAATTAAGTGCTGCTGAAACTGCTTGTTTCCACCAAGTACAAGAGCATCTTAACACTGTGAACTTGGATCAGACACCTGACTTTCAGTCAAATACAGCCAGGTGAGATGACCTTTACCCTAAGTTTCTAGACAAAATTCAATGGATGGGTTTCCTGAAGAAACCTAAAATATACAGAAAACATGGAATTTACAGAATTTTTCTAGATGTATTTGACATAACCTGTTGCTCCTCATTACATACAAAACTTCCAGGAAACCCAGAGATTAAGTACAGAAAAAGTCTTTGCAGAATGGACCATATATCCTGCACCTGAACATTAATTTCTCCTACAAATCTATATT
Source organism: Athene noctua (assembly GCF_965140245.1). Lineage (NCBI taxonomy): Eukaryota > Metazoa > Chordata > Aves > Strigiformes > Strigidae > Athene > Athene noctua. The sequence goes on along the minus strand of NC_134077.1, from coordinate 17,619,417 downwards.
AAAATCAACACACAGATGCAAATCACAGCTTCAGAATTGATGTCTCTAGGCCAAAGCAGTGTTTTCTCTTCTAATTTTTCCAGTGAATTTAATATTTTCTGCACTATAGTGTCCTAAAATTAGAGGCACTCATCAGAACTCAAAAAGTTATCTGCTTTGGTTAGACTGGCATTTGGTACTTGACAACAAAATTATAGAAGAAGGAATAAAATAAAAGAACCATGTCTCTACTTCTGCTAAATTTTTGTTGACTAAAAGTAATTTTAATCTCATATTCTAAACTAGTTGTATTGCTATGAAACATTAGTTCCAGCAGTCTTTGTGTAATATAGCTGGAGACTTAAAATTATATAGCAGCAAAATTAAAACTCCACCTCTTTGCCTTTCAGGGACAGGACTCAATATAAAATTGATCGATATCAAATGTCAAACAGATAAAGAGCTTTATCTTTCACTGCCACCACCAAAAAGCTTGCAAATGAACAATGCTCAGGATTGTTTTTTTTAAGGGATTTGTCTCTCCTTTTTCAGAAGCTCTAAAGTCACTGACCAGCCACTTCAGCATCCCCTGTCCCTAAATCTCCATCCACACCTTGTAACCCCAGGAATATTAGCCAGAGCTGTACACCTAGAAGAGAGATTGGGAAAAGGAGAGAGATAATAGGCCATATTTCTGAAATCCCATTATAATTAAATGAAATCAATTCAACAAATATAGTTTTGTAATCCAAAGTGTTTCTTTTTAATAATTGGAAATAAATAGTTTCTAAAAGAGCTTCAAGATTTTTATTTTTCACTCTAAAGTGGAATGAAATAAATGTCAGTGTAACAACACTTCAGTTCTTGATCAAGGCATTAGAACTGTTTAAAAAATGGCATTTCCTCCATAGAAGCATAGTAGCAAGCTTACGCCTTGTGTTGGTTACAGACACTTCTGAACATCCTGGACTTTATAAGACGTGTTGTATGTAAGAAACATTCTCAATAAAGAATACAAAGCTATTGAAAATTAGATGATAAATTCATATGATAATTATTTCATTAAAATAATACATTGTTTTGCGATCTGATATCTTTGCAATTCAATTGTGACTATGTTTAGCATTACCTCATTTTCGCTAAGCCAAAAAAGCATCCATATGCAAGCTATTGATCTATTATGAATTAACATTTTGTTTGTCTTTTAGTGTATCAAATATTTGTAAATGATAATAAGAAAAATGAAATATTTCTTCAGTAAATCTTTTTCACATGGAAAATTAATAGGTAAAGGCATGCCTCTAGAAATTCTATCATTATATTAATAAAAATTATTTGAGTATTATCTTCCAAAACCTCTGATCAAACCAGTGAGTTTATTAGACGTATTTTTGAGACTCCTTTAAACATATAGCATGCTACTGTTACAATATTAAGCCAAGTTAATTGAAAACATTTATCTTTTTAGAGAAAAAATTAATAGGACCATAATAACTGAGGAGTGAAAAGAAGTATTAAAAGCAATTTATTTAACTACCTCACTATTCCTAGCTGCATCTTCTGACTCAGATTTGTGCTGCAGACTTGTAAAAAAAGGCAATTTTTAGTTCTATTAAAAATCAAGTCAACTGAAGGAGAAGTAAAATTTGATATATTTATGGAAAGAACTCACTTCAAGCATAACCTAGAAGTTCTCTAGCTCACTTTTGCTATTTACACTGAAAATTGTACACCAGAGGATTATTTGACCTACCCACAAAGACATAAAGACTGATTTAATAAAGTTAGCTGTTCCAGGGCTGTGTGCCTTCCCAAGCTACTGAGGTATTTCAAATACGTAATTGAATAGATATGATCTCTTCCAGTCACGAAACTCATAGCTCACTTCCTATAAGGGAATTATTCTTGTGAGTGTCAGGGCACATTTTAACAAAAGCTGCGGTCACTGTCCTCATACCAGAAAGAGGAGACATCTAAACAAATTGCCATGTTGCTGGGATCTAGAAGTTTTCAAAATTCTCAGGTAGATCAAAATAATGCTGATTTTTTTAAAAATTATTTTTATTTTTTTTATTAACACTAAATAAATGTCATAGTTTAGGCCCAGCTGGCAACAAAGCACCACATGGCCACTCACTCACTCCTCTCTCCAGTGGGATGGGGAGGAGAATCAGGAGGTTAAAAAAAGAAAGTAAAATCTCCTGGATTGAGATAAAGACAGTTTACTAGAACAACACTAGTAGAGAAGAAAACAGTAATAACAACATTAATAAAACAAATACATAAAGCTAGTGTTGCACAGTGCAATTGCTCACCACCCAGTACCCCACACTCAAGCCCCCTTCTGAGCTGCAATCCCCACCCACTCTTGGCCATCACCTCCAGTTATATACTGAACATGAGGTCCACATGGTGTCGAATATCCCCTTGGCAGGTTCAGGTCACCTGCCCTGGCTGTGCCCCTTCCCAGCTTCTTAACCTTATCCTAGCTGAACCCCGTACAATAACTGGGTGTGGCTGATTCATCTTTAAATATAAATATATATTTCACTGATAACTAGATTAAAAATTTGAATTACTTTATTATGATTCTTATTCTCTTGGAAAAGGTTCACTGAAGCAATATATGCATTAAAAGCTTGTTTTAATTTTTTTTTCCAAACTTATAAAAGGGCCACCAATTGTCTTCTATAATTTTCAAGAGCCTAAATTTTACGACCAAGACTATCCTTACTCTGCTGTGTGTTAGCTTAAACCGTGACCTTCTCAGCCTTATTTTTCTAGGAAGAATAATTGTCTTATAGGTCACAATGAACATAAACATAGTAAGCTGGTGGCCAAGTGTCAGGATTCTAAGACATTTACAATCTTATGCGTACAGTTTAGTAATAGTATAATTATATTTTAGTAAACTAGTAGCCTAGCAATACTTAACAGAGTGAAAACAAAGGAAAAAAAAATGTTTACAGGTCTCTATACCTTTATATTTACTCTAACTATGTTTATTTAATAAAGGAACTATTCCTGAATTAGTTGTGAAGGCTAATTTGCTGTCAAAATCCATCAATGTTAAGCTAGAAGGATCCCCAAGATATTTTCTGATTCATTCATATAGGCATGGTAAGACCAGCTATACCAATATATCGCTCAACATTTACTTGTCTACCTTAGGTGTGAAGACTTGCACAGATTAAGCCTCATTACTCTCCCCAGAGTCTATACAGAGGTTGGTCTTCCTCCTATTTATGAAGTTTTTTGTAATACCTGGTCTGAATCTTCATTGTCACAACAAAATTCTACCATTTCTCTTACTTGAGACTTCTTTCACATACACTCCATATAATTCAATTTCTTCTTTAGTCTAAACAATGTTGAATCTTTACCTCTTTTCTGTAGGAAAAAATTTTCTGGATGCCTAGGATTCGTGTCCTGAAATGTTTTCAGGTGGTCCAAGTCTCCCTCAGTGTGAAGTAATGGACTCTAAACTAATGCTTTACTTATTTTGCATAGGACAACGTTATATCACTTATCTCAAATTATTCTTCATTCTGTTTTCCAGGATGACATTTGCCTTGTAAGATGACAGTACTGTTTTGTGTTCAGTTTATGATCCAGACCTGTCTGAACCCATAGGCAGCTACAGTGCCAATACTACGTCCTGCAGCTGCATGGCAGTTTAGCCCTGCCAAGGCCAGGACTCAATGTTTAGCACGTCACATGCTAATTTCTCTTTTCCAGACTATTTCTTCAATTTCTGCACATCACATAATTTCAAAACCTTTCAGCTAACACACCAGTAGACCCTTTCTGGCTCTGCATCTGGCTGTTAACAAAAAGGCTGAATTGCAGCAGGATCAGAGCAACCCTTACAGAATCCCATGGGATGCTACTTCCATTTTCATAATGGCATAGAGTTATTCAAAATAACTCTCAGTAGGTTCCCAACTACACTGAAAGCTGTGATACAGTATTTTAATCTAAACCATGCTGCCCAGTGTGTCAAGACTACTACATAGTTTAGAACACTATGTTTATGGGAACTGTGCCATAAATGAAATCTATCTTGCTATATATTTTTGACTACACTGAAGCTCTGGACCCTGCTTAGTGAATAAATAACATGAAAACATATTATGGGCAAGCACAATGAAGGCAGACTGTATGCTTTATTTTCCCTTGTACTTGTTTACCACCCACCAGGGCAATGTTCTTGGGTCAGAATGGCCTGTGACAGACAAGAAGAAAAGAAGCCAGATGTTCACAATGAATTTTTGTTGTATTAAATTAATGCCAGTTTGAAATTTCACCAGCAATAGGGTCACTACTGCTGTGACACAACAAAAGAAAAAAAGAGACTGCAATAGATGTTTCTAGTCTTTCAAAAGTTTTTTATTATTATTTCAAACTAGCCCAAAGTTTCAGTGACGTATTTCTCTTACTGTCCCCAACACATACAAAGAATAAGCAGATGCTTCTCATACTTTTGCAGTTTCTGATCTGTACATAGGTCAAAACTATGACAGGGCTGTGCAATAACTAACCTGTCATAGGAGCAATATTAGTAACTTAGTGGAGCAATCCCAGGGGCCTAATTTTCAACTCAGAGGCTCAGATCCTGCATCAGAATACGGTCATGATGGTCTCAGCACTCAAGAAACCTTGCTCACACTATATCAAACATCTGGTATTGCATTGCATGGTGCAAGATACTGAGGAGAAAGAGATAAAGTCAAATGCTGTGTCTCTCTGTAAATTAACAATTCATTTGAGGAAAAAAAAAAAAAAAAAGTTAAACAGAAGGATAATCCTCTAAGTATCCTGGTCATTTTATATGTATTAATTACCTGATGGTGAGACAGCTTAGATATTATGGATAGATAAATAATGTACTTTGAAGGAAAACCACCAACCATTTCTCGTTCTGAAGCAAATCTTTACCCAGTGTAAAATGACATATGTCCCTTATAGCCAAAGATACTGTGACCGATTAAAACAGCTTGAGATGTGGCCTACTAAGGCTTCTTCCATGAGCAATCATTTGGTGCATCTTATTTCTGTACATCTGCACTACTTCCCCTGCAGTGACAGGACAGGGCCTTGTGTAGGGAGACTTGATGCTTGTTTGATGAGAGGTTAACCATGGACATTGACAGTAGATGTCCATGAGATGAGAGCAACTTTTAAAATATATATAAGCTTAGAAAATGGAGTGAGATTCATAAGGTGAAGGAAAAGTTTACAAGCGGAAATTTTAAAAGTGTGTTGCGAAACAAAGTGTTCCTTTTAAAAGGCTGAGCTTGACTCTAAAGCAAACATTTTCACAGCATGACTATCGAGATGCCAGCAAGAAATTTTAAGCATCTTATAAGATTTCATTTGCAAGAAAGGAAAAATTGTAGACATAATTCAAAGGAAAAATTGTAGACATAATTCCAGTTGCTTTTACTAATACTAACATTACAGTGTAGGAGAAAGAGAATGTATAGGTCACTAGTAGCCCACAAGATTATTTTGTGTGCAGTGCAATGCTAAAGATAAGGTTACAAGTATTAACATTAACAGGTGTTCCGAACTGCCACACTGTTACATATGTCAATTCTTTTAACCGTACTACCATTGACAGAACGTAGGGTATGGCTGTAAAAGCATAAATGCTACAAACACAAATTGTAATGGTGTATTCACTGCTATCTATTCTATATGTAGCTTTTCCTTAAAATCCTGAAATGTTAAGGCTTAGTGCATTTCTAGATAGTATTTTAATTCCACAGTGCGGCAAAACAAAATATATTGAAATCCATTCATGTCTTTCCTTTTAAATTTTGTACAGGGAACTATATTTATTTTTATCTTAGAAAAATCTATCTCGAAAATACATTTTTGGTCTTCCTGTTTTTTGCTGAGAGTCTTGGACACATCAGAAGTCTCTTGGCTCTACTCACTCAGACAGTATGAACAAACATAGCATGAAGCAGGATCAAAATAGTCCCTGTGAAATTTGGTCCCCAAAGAAACGTTACTCTGAAGGCTGGAAAGGAGGACAGGCATGTGTCTGCAATGCCTCCTGTTGAGAGAAGAGATAGCCGTGTTCATGGAAAGCATCTATTATGCCCATATGAAATACTGTCTGTTCAAAGTTTTATGAATCTTGTTTGGTGATGTGGAACAACAAATGATAAGCAGAAGTAAAAACTGCACTCATTACAGGTAGCTCTGGTTTACATTTTACTATGCTGTAATATATGAGAGGATATTTTTCATACTGGATGATTGCTGTTTAATCTACAGACATATTAATTAGTATGTTATCACTGATGAAAATTTCAGCAGCACTGAAAGGTTTTCTAACCTATATTATATGGGCTGCCTTTTGTGGAGATAGAGACATATAATCATAAGAGCATTGGACATTTCTTTGCAGAAAAACTACATTTAAATTTCTCAACCTTCAACAGATTAATTTATTTCAACAGGACAAAACTTAGCTCTGGAATTCCCTCTGAAATATAAAGAAATGGCACCAAAGAGATGTAAAATCAAAGAAGAGGGCCAACAGAAGAGGCAGGACTCATAAAAGGTGTTATTAATTCCTTAATTCTTAAAGCAGTAACTCCTACCTCTCATTTGCTACCAATAAAGAATTATGATAAAACATCTGGAATCCTCTGCTCAGAGTATATGCCTGCATTATTACAACAAGCAAATCGCTATCTCTTTCATGAATCAAGTGAAAGGAACAAGAGACAGAAGGGGAAATGAGCTTTATAGTGTACATTCTATATATAAGAGTACACATCCTATGCCATCTGCTTACACCCAGGGAATAGGAAAGTCACATTTCCCCAGCCAGTGAGATATGTTTTTATAAGAATAACCCCCCTCGTTTCTTCAGTGAGGTCACCTCCTCCCATTCTTCTCCTTGTTTACCTCCTGGCTTTATGCAGTAAAGCATAATTTCTAGCTGCAGAGATGCAATCTCATCAATGGCCAATATGATATCATAAAATGTTCTGGCAGCAGTGACCAAAGTTTTTGCAAATATAATTAGTTTCTTCCAATTAGAAAGGTAAATGTCTTACTCCATGTGTGATGACAGGAGGTTTTGATTAATCAAAATGTAAAAATTAAAATTTCTCACAAAAATATTGGTGCTTTGTGAAGAAGAGGGGAGAAAAATGAACATCTAAAATCAGATTTATTTTTGCTGTCCAATTTCAAGATGGCAAATTTACCACAATCCAAAAATTCCTCCCCTTCCTAATATCTCCTAAAGCTCAAGGTGGGCTCAAAGTAATTTAGCAGACAGAAAGAATGAGCTTCAGACCAAGGGATTGCTCTTTCTTAGACAAAATCACATAAAATCTGTAGTTTGCACTGGCTTTAAGTTTTCTTAATAATGTTGTCCTCAGACATGTGCACACATGTGATTTGTGCAGCATATTCTGACTTGGCGGTGAGTCCTTCCAGCAATGCAGAATCAGTCTGAGTGCCTGACGTTAAAATGTCTAGCATCTTTTCCAGACCTCAATAGCATCTATCTGGCACTAGCTGAACTTCATAAAGTAATTTCAAGTTCGCATCTCATACTTGATGACTTCATACAATCCTTTAATTTTTACAAGAAATAAAGCAAAATTACAGAGATCAAACAGATGTCAAGCACAGATCTACTAGGTTTATCTGGCTGGTATCGTATAAGCTTGAGTTACTCTTTCACTCTTTACATTTATTTCTGAGCAGTGTATGAAAGGTACAAGACTTACATAAATAATGTAGAAATGTCTCAGCCATTTTAAGTTCCTACAAGCTGGGAAAGACCCAGTAGGACCTATCTCTTACTCCCTGTTGGTATTGCCACAGCAGGTGTCCAAATAGTGCTAGCAAGGAGATCAAGAAGCTGGAGAAGGGATTTGCTGAGGGGAGGAGGGTCTGAGCTTCCTGAAGGCAGAAGGAAAATAAGCAGTAATTCCGAGATCAGCTCTTTATCTGGGCAGAGGTGGGGATGTCTAGGTGCAGAATACAGTTTAAGACACTGTGTTGACAGCCCCAAAATTTTGCTTTATGGATCTCAGCTGTCACAGTGATGATATCACAATACATATATATATATATGGACAGATGTTGCTGTATTACTGAACAAAAGGTCTGTCTAGAGGTTCATATCCAACTTGTCTAGCCAGTAAAAATGCCACACCTGTGTAAAAAGTTTGTTTGCAGGTATAGTAACTCTATGGCTTTATAGTGATCTGTTTAATGATGCTGCTGGCTAATAGAAGTTGCTGGACAAGATTTCAACAGTCTAGATTGAATTAATATCAATAGTGATGGAACCAGACAAGAAAAAATGGAATGGACATGAACAGAATTATAGGAAATTCTGTTTAAACAGAAGATCTTTTTTTTTTTATGGTGAAAGGGGTGAAACATGGGATAGGGTTACCCAGAGAAGTTATGAAGTCTTTATCATTGGAGATATTAAAAACCCAAGTGGAAGGGGCCCCTTATCAACCTGATGTAGGTGACCCTGTTTTGAGCAGGAGTCTGGACCAGATGATCTCCAGAGCTGCCTTCCAGCCTCAGCCATTCTGTGATATTCATGATCTATTCTCATGCTTTTGCAAATCTTATGTCCTCTTCATTCTCTGGCAATAACAATTTATACAGAAAAGAGCTTTAAAGGGAATCAGGGGAATTGTCTTTTCAGAGACTGTATATATCTCAAACGACAATATTATCCAGTGAATCATCAACAGCCAGAAAGTTTAGTGTGAAGATTATATAAATCATAACGTGTTAAAGAAGAGACATGTTCATGGTTACATTAGACTGATGTAGTGGTAACACCAGTTACACAGCTAGGACCAGCTGAAATTATTCCTTTTGGTTTAATAGGATTTGGGCTAGACACAACAGAGCAAATCTTTACAAGTAGGTAACAATTAGCTCTGTTGATACCCATGCAAGTTGGAACTTAATGGGAGTTGGTTTTCTCTCATTTTAGGACCCTATTCAAGAGTGGTTTTGCATTTAAAATAAAGGTATGCACCATCTCAGAAAAAAAAAAAAAAAAAGAAAAAGGTTTTCTTCCAGTTACCTGACACCCTCCACTTCCTGTCCAATCAGATATTCCCACCACTATTAGAGTGATAGCCATCATATTTCCACTTCATTTAAAGCCTGTTCCAGCTTTTTGTGACTCGAATTTCTCTTAAATATAGGACAAAGAGACATCGAGGTGTAAACCTGATCCATCTGTGAAACTTGAGATGGCAAATATAACCTAGGCACCCAAATTTTAACATAACTAAGATCTTGCATTATACAAATTTTGTAAATTAATACTTATATTTAACCTACACAGTGATTCTTAGCCAGTCAAAATAAGTTCTGCAGAGTGAATGGTACTATAATAGTATATATTGCTTCTAGTCAAGAAATATAGCATAAATCTGGCCCCAGGTAGTGCTAGACTAAATGATCATCTGTTAATTTGCACCTGGCTAGTTTAGCTGTAAAACCACATTAAATTTAAGCCATCTCCTAAATATTCCCATAAATGAATATTTTGTAAATTTGCTACAAGGCAGAGTCTTGAATGTGTGCAAAAACATATTTCTTACTTTATAAAATAACACAATGTGTGCAAATGAAGACAAATAAATGAGTGAAAAAGGAAAAAATAAACAGTAAGTATATGTTCAATGGCAATGGGAAGATAAAGAAAAATAATAGTATATGGTGTGCTTCATTCTCACTCGAGGAGTGATAGCAACTGAACTGACTCGATAGCTAATATAAGGTGATTGCTGAGAGGCTCTGAAAACTAGGAGCTTAAGTGTAAAAGTTCTCCTGTAAATCAGTATTAAAAATGATAGCATATTGGTAAAATGCGTTAACATGACAAAGAGACAGCCTGCATGGCAATTCATGTGATATTTTCCAAATTTTAACTATTGTTTATGAATGTTTAGTGCCTCTGGATGATCAAAAGTTTTGGACGGTCCATTTGGAATTATTTTAATCTTTGATGAATATTTCAAAATCATGTCTGGCGCTTAGTTTCTTTAAAGAGCCACAATCTTCTTCTTTTTCGTTACTCCTTTACCAGCAAAACCTGTGTTCAAATGCACACATCATGAAAAACCATCTCATCAACAGAAAATGTCACCAATGTTCAGTAGCTGCATCAGCTTTTGAACTGTGTAAGTGCATGTCTACATAAATCTATATACACACATGTACACACACACATTTGGATATGTATGTAAAGATTACGATCCTAAATTAAAATTCAGTAGTGGCTTCTGATTCAAATAGACTTTCAAGCTGGTTCCAGGGTTTGTGACCTACTTAGTATTGTTCCCTCTACACTTCTTTTTAGGATGATTATTATCCCAAATCCAAGGATACACATACCATACACATTATTGCTATATCCAGTTGCCTTCTGATTCTGTATTACACATACCTGCAAATTATGTTCTCTATCATATTCCATCCTATATTTAACATATACTGCTTTTTAATTTTTACAGGCTCTTTCAATCTGCTGTTTAAGAAATGTGTACTCCATGTTTGTGTATTGTGTACTCTAGTACATATATAACGTAGTATGGGTACCTATCAAGAGCCAGAATTACTTCAGTAATGTACCACCACACTAATCCAAACTCAGTATCAACATCTTTTATGTCACCTTCTTGTGCACAGTCTAATTGCTGTTTTTACTTTCTTGAATCAAACAATGTTCTGGGACATAATTTTAGTAAGTTTAAATTATACACCGCTAGCAAATAAGTACGGGGTATTACATACAAAATTATACAGGAATTGTACATACTACATATTTTTCTTTACAATTTTGTTAGTTGTTAATGAAAATTACAAGGAAAATAAGGTATTAACACAGGCCTGTTGAACAGAACTCATTATGTTCCCAGTGTGTTGCTCAAGCAACAGGATATTATTCTATTCCTGGTTCTATACTATATAGTGAGCGCAAAGAGTATACTCTAGCAAATACAGAGACAATATCTAAATTCCTCACTTTCTTCATGGAAAGTAGATGCTTCCGACTTTTGTTGTGTTTAATAGCATTTTAATGCCTCAGGAAAGAAAAAAAAAAATCATACCACCCTGTGCATGCAAGGGACAGTCACTGAAAATACAGTGACACTTTAAGAGAAGAAAATAAAATGTTTTAGCAAAAGACACTCTCTTAACAGGCCTTGACTATCAGTATAATTAAAAAAACCCCTAAGGATAATCTTATTTCTAAAATTATTGCTACTTAACTATGAATAGAAAGCAATTTTATTAATCTATTTTCCTCTAATCTTGGCTTGTTTCCCTAATCAATATTGTTTGGACTAGAATATAAGAAACTAACTGACATATAGTCTCAGTGTTATTGTAAAATGAAGAAAAATGTTTTTAACAGTTTTTTCATTGAAGAATATATATATCTCTCTCATATACTTCGGAGATAAGTTTTTTCCTCAAGAGGATGAATTGAGATTTTGGAGACTTCTCTGTTTGAATTTGGTAACAAAATTTCAACAACAGCAACAAAAAGCCATACTCAGTGATTTGTTTGGGTTATCACAGGGTTTTGCTCTAATTTTGAACTTTCACATGTTATTTATTACAGTTTATGTTATGAAATGACACCATTATTTCAAACTATTTTTGTTTTCAAAATATTAAAACAGGAAGTATCACCAATTCTGAAACTTTTTCCACAACACACTTTTGAAAGATGAAACAAACTGAAATCAGTCTTTTCTCACAAGCAGATTAGATTTTGATGAATCTGTAACTTTAATTGCAAAAAAAAAGGTGTTAAAATAATCTCAGACAGAACTTTGATGTTCTCTCCCAGTCCCCCTCAACTCTAATAACAGCATCCTTTCTTCCTAGACCAATAGCCTTTTACATTTAAAACCAAATAGGAATATTCTGGAACAGTTATTAGCTGTTTAAAATAGTGTTCCAATGACTTCACATTAAACTGGTTAAATATCTGCCTTTCATGCTTCCTGTCAACAGTCACAATGACTAGTGCTGTGGTTAAATTCCTTGCCACGTTTTTTATGTTTCTCCTTGACAAAGATTGAAGGCTTTTCTCATTTTTCTTGGCCTTTAAAGCCTAGGTAAATCCTTGAATTTGTGCTGAATTAAAAAGTTTCAGTGTTATCTGGAAAACTCAATAGTTAAATTACCAATAAAGTAGATAGAAGTCCAAAAATAATCTTTCATTTGCTAGGAAGCTGAGCTGTGAAGCCTAACGTCATTAGGTTCTCACTCACAGTTTTCGTTCAAAAATAATAATCTTAGAAGTGAGTGCAGTAGTCTGTGAGGATACAACAGTACAGATTTCCACATCAAAGTGCCACCAGCTAAGATACTTTATCTGAAGTGTATTTTATAGTGTGAGATATGCAATCTCTTTCAAGTCACATGCTGCTACTCTTGATACTAGCTAAATCATTATCGAAGAAATAGTCTTTCTGAGATGAATTTAGGAACATAGGTGAGAGTATGTGTGCCGTAATTTTATACATGAGGCTACTATGGCCCCTTGGTTCAGATAAGTTGTTCAAACTAATTGGTTTACAGATGCTTGCAGACTGACTGGAAAAAAAAACGAAGTGGAATAAAACGCAGAAAGAAATACTGAGACTTTCAGATTAAAAGACTGACTCAAGAGAGATGTGTTTATACTGATCACAGGGAAACTGAGGATGAATTTTAGATGCAAAATGGTTCAAAATATATGGTAAATTAAAAAATCCTGTTCTGAAGGTAGATTTTTGACTGTTAGAACACAATTTTAAACACAGAGTATGATAAAGAGAAGTTAGATGCAAAGAGGTCATGGTTCACAATCCCATGGTTTCACCAGAATTAAACCCAACAATAAAGAAAAATTACATATGTCTGTCTAGTTTGCTATAACTTCTGGCCTAACTAAATAAAAAATTATATATTCACCATACACCATGTATCAAATCCAGTGCTGGAGCTGGACTGAGTTGCTTACAGGAGGGGTTTTGGGTGTGTTATGTTCAGTTATCAGAACATTTTAGGCAATGAATCACTGAGAGTTTTGAGAAGCAGCATCATCAGCAAAATCTTTGACCACACTGCTGCTGAGAAGAATGCATTAATGACACTGATAATGCTGAGGAACTGGCATTGTAAATATTAGTTTACATTAAAATTGGTCAGATATAAGTTGATCACATCCAAGCCATTTAGCCATGATCATCCTTAATTTTAATCTACTGTGGCTGCCTTTGGGCAATGGCTAAAAATTACACATTTTGGGTGTCTAGCATATTTTTTTTTTCTTTGATAACTTGGGAGAAATGTTTGGGCTTTTTTCAATGCAGTAACGAATTCTGCTACAGCAAATATATTGCACTGATAAAAATAAAACATTTGACAAACTGTTAGAGATGCACATACAAAATCACAGCTACCCCGTTTAGTGCTCTTAGAATAACAGACTTTAAAATTAAAACCAACTATAATTAACTTTTACAAATGTTGGGATGCAGAGCAGAATCTTCAGGCAATCTTTCCCAGGATGTTCAGGTCTCAGATTTGTCTCTCCATTCTGTCTAACTTGAAGCAAAGCCTCCTCCCTACCAGTCTGCTGGCAATAATAGGTGGATGACATTTAGCTGGTGATGGGATGTCACCATGAATTATCTACCCTGTTTACATAAAGAAAAACAGCACTATATTCTCATAGTGCAGTGTAAATTCCTTACACAAAGGAATGTAACACAAGTATAAGAAGAGTAAGGACTGTGATGTGACAACTCCACCCTAAAATTAAGCATTTCTCCAAGAGTACATCGGTGAAAATGTTGGTCATTGGGAACCCTTATTCTTTCCTAGCTTCCTTCTTATTTCAGGTGCACACAAGATAAAACATACAGTTAAAGGAAGAGACATCTGCTTCATGTGCCCCCATCTCCTGCAGTGATGTGAGGGAAGGTTCCTGCCCTATGAGTCAAGATGAGGCACTAAGGAAAAGGATGAAGCATAACCCTCATGTCACTGACCCCATACCCTGCCATATTGTGTTTAAAAAGATATCCCAATTTGTTTCTCTGAATATCACTCCAAGAATTTTAAAACTGAACTGAAAACTGGTAGACTTTTTACAGGTTTTTAGACCTTCTATCACACTGTCTACTTAATTGTAGAGTAGCTTACTGGGAAAGTAGTGGAAGATGAAAGTGGTGGAAAGCTGTAGGAATTCTCCTCCAGCGGCAGAATGAGCTCGATTCTATTTTTTAGATGTTACCTCTGAAGACTTGTATGCCTAACAAAATCAGGACAAAGCACCATTGTATCTCCCTCCTGTACTGACACTGGATCCGTGCTTCCTCTGTGGTTTCTGTAACACAAAGATACTCAGTTCTACTGTTAAAGACTTCTTTCAGGACACTGAGGAAACATTTGCTTTTATCCCTTAATAATGCATTTGGGAAAGTAATTCAGCTGAAAAAACAAATGCATGAGAAGCTTTTATTTTCATCTTTCATGTTTTGTTTTAACTGCACTTTATTTGACATGTGTAGAGACTTACAACCCAAAAAATGTTTTTTCGTACACAAATTACTTCACCTGTGCAAAGGTATATCAAAGTTTTTCTATCAGGAGGATAAATCTCACAGTGCCTCTGAGAGCTTTTTTTTCAAGTATATCAATGATACACGGCCTCCAACTTTATGATAATTTGGCTGTACAAGGTGCAAATCTTGAAAATAGTTGTACTTCTGTTGGAAACTCACAAACCTTAATTTCACTGGCATTACTTCAGATTTTCACTCATTCTGTTCAGAGCAGAACCTGGCCCGGAGTCTAACAAATAGATTTGACAACTGATGTTACAGTGATACATGTCCCAGCACGCTGAGCAAAAACTCACCATAGCAGATGCAGAAAATCAATTCCGTTGTACTAGAATAAGAAAAGGCAGCTTCTTTTGTTTCAGAGGGAATTTTCTGTCATTGTTGAAAGCAGATTTAAACACAAAAGGGGGTGATCCTGCATGTTCTGATAGTAATTTTCTGCTCTTTTCTCAGATTAAATCACTAGTTACTCCATTATTATTTTTTCATACTCTGTTCAGCCATTTTAAGGTGATGTTCCACAGGGATGGTGATGTTTATTCTTGATTCAGTCCACCACAACAGAACAGTAAATAAAAAGTAGCTCAAACCTCAACTACATGAACAGAAATGGAAGAAGAGGAAGCAGTATTGAATAACAAGTAGATATATAGTGACAGTTAATTCATCACCAGCATTAATCAATTAAAACTGTGCTTCAATATCACCTCAAATGAGGCCATTTCTACCCATATGTACAATCTACCTGTCTATATCTCATCTTAATCATTGACTTTTTTTCTCCCTTGAGCTGGTAGCACTGATTGAGGAACTGTTGTGGGGTTTTTGATCGACAAGAAAAAGACAGAAAAGGTGTAAATTAGCTGAGATTCACAGGTGACAGCAGGTGTGTGCAACGGTCAGAATGGAAACGGGGCAAACCACACATGGTAAAGCAACTCCTGTGCCTAACATCAACAGCTTTAGAAGTTCCTATCTACCTAATACCACACATAAGGAACTCTGCTCATTTCTATGGCACCTTGGTCTTGTCTAGTGTCATCACAAACATAACCTGTTACTGAGTCACCAGGATCCAGTTTCAGGAGGGGGAAGGATCCATCCCATTGCCAAAGTAACATAATAGAAGCAAACAGTCTTTCTGTGACAGCTCTTCAGTGAATTTATCTATAAATTGCTAATATGATATGATATGATATAATATGATATGATATGATATATGATATGATATAACATAATATAATATAATGATATAATATAATATGATGTGAAATAATGTAATATGATAGAATATTATATTATACAATATGATAGAATATGATAGAATGTAATATAATTAATATATATAATATAGCGTAACAATATAATATTCCGACAGTCCTACTCACAAATAGAAGAGTTGTCATGCTCTGGAGGTATCTGACGGGTACATCACAGATATACAGATGCAAACAAAACATTTTATTTTTTCCCTTATACTGGTATAGCACTGACAAATTGACTTCAGTTAGATAATTTGGTGGTAACCTGATTTATGCTTCGCTGATAGCCCTCCTAATTGCAGAAAAGCAACAGGCTTAGAATTCAGCACACTTAGTGAAGATTCATTGAGAAATTAAAACATATTTGAGAGATTTGCTTGGGTTTTGAATGAGCAGGAGACAATTTAGTGTTATGATTGAAACCAGGAAAGCTTTGACCCAAATCATGAGGAGAAATTCAAGTAATTCTAACTTGTAGATCACACACACAGAAAAATGGTTTGCCCCATGCTCAGCAAAACAGAACAGATATGTCTGTCAAAGCTCTTGTACAGACTCATATAATTGCTAGGGGAAAGCACACTGCAAATGGTTTAGAGGTTTCATCTAAACAAGCACAAAAGCATTCACTGAGTTTACTGATGGCAGGAACTGCAGGGAGGAAAATGAAGAGGAAAACAGACAGGTACTGCTTTCACAGCATCAATGCCTTGCCTTTCTGAATTCTGCTGAACAGGTATCAGCATCATCTCACAGGAAAGCACTCTTTCCCTAAAAAGAGGGATTTGTATTTGCAATTACTAAAAAGAGGGATTTGCATTTGCAAATACTGCAGCAGTGTCAAGGTCTGTGATTTCTCCTGACATGTTTTCAGATTGCTTTCCTGGTTAATCTTGAATAGAAAATGTGGGACCGAGCTTTCCTACAAATTATTTTGGAACATGAATTAGATTCAGGCTGCATCTCTGCAAGTGCTAAGTCTACCACATGGCTCACTGTCACCAAAAGGAGACAAATGTTGCTCTCATCACATCCAATCCCACCCCTTCCTGTTTCTGCATTCTCTCACTCCTCATCCCCATTCCAGATGATTTCCTCCCCTGAGAGGCACTGACGGAACCCTTCTGCATCAAAAGAAAAAGAAACCATCTCAACAGAAGACTACCCTGTATTTTTATAGATTATTTTGTTGTTGTATTTGTGAACTGCCACAGAGGGGACCAGCGAGCACCAGAGCAGTCATGAATGGCAATACCACATTGAAGAGATGGACAGGGAATCCATGGGGAGAAGGAGAGAGACAAGAGCACATAACCTGCTGCTTGAACTGACAGTGACCTGTCAAATCAGTTTTTCACATCTTGGCATGGTAACTTGACTTTGAAATTTGTTTGAAAATCTCACTTCTCTTCTGACCATCTGGCTTGGTCTGCTTGTTATTTCATTTCCTTGCCTCTCTCCTTCATCATGTCAGCTCTCACATTCATTCTTGTTCCCCTTGCCACATCTCTTATTTCATTCTCCACCAGTAACATCCACTCTCACCTCCCTCCACCCCCACGTGGCTGCAGCTAGTGCAACAGCCACGCACAGCTCCTCAGGCTTGCACAGGGACACAGCAAAAGAATGAGCCTTCATTCCCCCCAAGTTTTGTAAATCCATTTTAAAAAACAATAAAAAACCCACACCCAAAAATCAGTACCCATTTCTATCTGCTGTATACGAGTAAATACATCCTCTGTAATGCATAAATGTCTCAAACCAGACTTCCTTACTGACAAATTGCATGATAGTAGAGATCACAGCTGGATGTTAAATACTAATCATTCAGGTTTCAGACTAGTCTGACCTTTCTCTCACCCAGCATTTTAAGACCCGCATCTCATTTGGTCACATTCCTAACAATGTTTTTTGAAAGAATGCTTTTGAAAGAATTAGGGCTGCCCATATGCTGTAACCACCAACCAGACACTAATCCAATCAAAGCACAAATCCCTGTTATGTCCCATTTAGCAGAAAACATCACTCCTGCTTATAAGTGTGAAGCAGTTCTTGATGAAACCGGCACAGCTCAGCCTTCAGCGCAGGCCCAGCACAACAGCTGAGGAATTTCAATTGCTGCCCTGCAAATGCTCCTCTCAGCATCAGGATTTGCAGCAGCACTTGAGACATAAAGCTCTCCCATTCCTGTGCAGGGGAACTACAGAGCTTCAGAACTGGCACTGCTTGAGCTACCCAGCAAAGAAAAACAGCCTGCAGAAAATTATTACACACAGTTTTACACGTGAGGAGTGAGAGACACCTACACGCCATGTCTACATTGTCAGATACGTGGCAACCCTAAGTGGCATGGGAGAACTGGTACAGGGAGGGGAGTGAGCAATGTGGTGAGGAGAAGACAGCGACCAAGGTGGGAGATAATCTGGGGCTCCCCTCTTTCTGGGACAGTTTCCCCAGGCAGTTAAATGGACTGTGGAATGCTGATCCCTCACACAGACACTTGAAACCTAAAAATGAAATCCAGTCAGATTAGGTATTTCTCCCATTTCCGTGGAAAGGGGAGAAAGCAGCTTGCTATATTACAGTCAGCATTCCAGCAGGGCAACTAGCTAATCAGGCCTCCTGTTTCTCACATTTGACAGCCTATGTTGTGTATAGTATTTCCTACTTTCTGAAGTGTCAAAGGGCCTCAAATTGCATTTTCTGAAACTGGATCATGATTTCTGAAACTTGAAGATAGACCGTTGGAGGTTCTGATTAAATATTGATTCATGCATTCAACAAATTGGTTGTAAATAACAAATGCCTGACGTAGAACACACAGGTCTCTCTATCAGAGATATACATATATTTCATTTTGCAGCTAGTGTATTTGGCTGTATTAAAACTGTATAAAGAGGAATCATTTCATACTTTATAATTATTGCTGATAAGTATGTAAGTACATTCTGCTAGTTATGCGATAATCATTTCGGAATAAACTGGTGGTCAGTTCAGTGGATTCAGCTATCAACACAAAAAGTCTGCTGCAAATGCTGTGCTAGTGAAACATGAATCAGCACATAAAAAGAGCAGTTACCACCGTGAAACTATTCCAGGTACTAAGACACTGATGACAGGTTCTGGCAATAATTGCTGCAACAAGAAGTAGGTCTGGGAATCTAATTGACTCTCATCCCCAGAGGAAAGTGAATCTTTATTCAGTGTGGAGGGACTTGACTGAGATCATGAGAAAATAATTTTGGGTGCTTTCCCAATACTTTATGAAAAATGAGCTTCTAGTATCCAGTAGTTCAATAACATACTACTTGCAGTCAA
The DNA here is from genome assembly GCF_965140245.1 of Athene noctua. NCBI lineage: Eukaryota > Metazoa > Chordata > Aves > Strigiformes > Strigidae > Athene > Athene noctua. The sequence continues at coordinate 17,600,207 of NC_134077.1, read as the reverse complement.
GACTACACCTAAAGTAAGATTACGTGCTGCTTTAGAGAAGTACTGTACTAATATTCTGCCAACTGGTTGCTCTTGCTCCACAAGTACAGAATAACTTTCTAGAAACTAAAGTTTTAATTTATTTATTTATTTATTTATATGTATTTATATGCATTTATATACACTGTAATTTCTTTTAATGTTTTAGTAATGGAGACTTTCTACTAAGACTCAGTAAAAAAATTCAGAGATCTAAAGACTGAGTCATACTTAAGTGCAGTAAAATGTAAACCAGAGGCGATTTCTCCAGTTTAAGTAACACCCTTTTTTATTTATGGCTATTTTCATTTTTGATAACCTGGATCAGTAGGCTATATTTGAAGTGTCCGCTTCTCACTCACACTGCCAGAACTCTACTCTGAGCCCCTTGGACTAGAACAGTAAGAATTTTTCTTTGCAACTGTGCTTGAAGTGTATTAAACCTATTGTTTTTTGTCTTGGCTTTTCATAAACTTCTTTTAAATCATAGTTTTCTGCTGCCACCACAGGATTTTCTCAGCTTCCAATTACTCAGCTCCCACTTAACAAGTTGTCAAGTGACTACTCAAGTAGTAAAAGATATGTCTGTAGAATTGTAAATTATTTATTGTTTATAGGTATATGAAAATTAGCCTAACCAGTCCTGTGAAAAAGACCAGAGCTAACGCCTTAATTAGATGGAATGGTTGGAAACACTAAGTAGAGAGTTTAAGTCCCTATGAAAACAAAAGTGTAATTGAAAGGATGCTATTCCAGATCTTTCTTGCCTCTTTTGAGAATTCACAAGTATCTGCTCCCTAGCTGCCTTACCTGCCCCTGACTGCTACCTGCACAGTTGCTAGCTTTGTGTATCCAGTCTGTTTGGATAGGAAGTGTGATATTTCAGCATCTGTGCATTGATACCATCCTCGAGGAGATGGACTTCCAATACAAAGAAGAGATGAGGAAGATTAGCACAAAGGCTTCTGGCATGGGACTACAGTCACCTCCACATGACCATAGGCCCTTTCTGTGAGAGAAGACATGCCGTCAAGCTTGCCTAGACATTGATCTGCTGACCTTCTTCAGACATCCTGCCAGACCTATTAGTGGGATCCAACAGGTCTTGTCTTTCATGCAATCATCTGTCATGCTTCATTCACTCTTCCATAACATTTTGGTCTATTCTTTAAAAAAAACCTGATGTCACTCTGGATTCCTAAACAAGGGTGATAGTTGGTACCATTTTCTAAAGCAGTACATCACAAAGGCAAATTCAGGTCCCTCCTCAGCCTAACAAATCCACATCTCCTAAAATGAATCCTTAAATATAAACTTCAAGACTCCTATTTATCTAGTGAACAGTACAGAAGATACAAGGGCTCAGACAGCCTGGAGCGTTATGTCCAGTCATTTTAATCCAATGACTAAAATGCATAAACAATATGGGACAAAACACTGTTCTCTGATGAATGACTAATTACCATTCAGGCTTTCTGTTCTCTTTTCCTCCTTCATCAGACCTGTGCTGGCAACAATTCAGGCAAACTTGATGAATATTTAAAATCAGTTATGCCTACAAACTTGGCCATCCCATGTTCTGGACACAGGCCAACTCACCTCTTCTCTGGTGTCTTGGGTTCATGCCCATGTGGTTTTTTTCTGAGAAATGAGGGACGTAGAGAGAAAGAACTAGAAGCAACAGGAGAAGAGAAAGGAACAGCAGACCCAGACAGAACTGCCATGAAAACATGCAGTGGTCCAGGTCCCAGGCTGCAGGGAGTGCCTGAGCCTGCCAATCCTGTTGGAGGGCAGCAGTGATAACACCTGTGTGCTGCGATCAGCTGGGTGACCTGCTCAGCCTGCTGGTGGAACTCAAAGAAAAGGTTGAAAGATTAAGAAGTATTAGGGAGTGAGAAAGGGAAATTGATTGGTGGAATAGCACTTTAGCACCTCTGAAGAAAAAGGAGAAATGGAGGCTGCAAAAGCAGCAGGCGATCCCTCATCCTCTTGCTACCAAGCAGAAGGAGGGGGCCTAAGAGATGGGGGAGGCTGGAAACAGGTCCCTGCTCAGGGAGGCAGGAAAATCCTCTCTTGGCCTCCTTCACCTTCTGTGGTGTCTCTTCAGAATAGATACAGAGCCCTGGAACTTTTGAATGAAGTAGAGAAGGATGAAGAAAATGAGTCAAACAAGGAGGAAGACCAAGGTCCATCAAGGCTGGGTTGCTCTAGACCAGGTATTAAAACCAGTTCTAAAAAGAACCCCAGAAGAGTCATTGTAGTGGGTGACTCCATTCTGAGGGGTGTCAAAGGCCCAATATGCAGACCAGACCCACTCCATAGGGAAGTCTGCTGCCTCCCTGGGGCCTGGATGAAGGATCTCATGGCAAAACTCCCCATTCTAGTGAGACCCAAGGACTACTATCCTCTCTTGGTTTTTCAGGTAGGTAGAGATGGTATTACCAAGAGAAGTCCTAAATCAGTAAAGAGAGATTTCAGGGCCTTGGGGAAACTGGTTAAGGGCTCAGAGGCACAAACTGTGTTCTTCTCCATCCCTTCTGTTGTCGGGATGGATGAAAAAGAATACAGGAGAACTCAACAGATGAACTTGTGGCTCCAAGACTGGTGTTACCATCAGGGCTTCTGATTTTTCAGTCATGGGTTAGTATACAGGACACCAGACCTTTTGGCATCATATGGGATGCACCTGTCCCAGAGGGGGAAAAGAATCTTGGGGCAGGAGTTAGCTGGGCTCATTGAGAGAGCTTTAAACTAGACTTCAAGGGGGAAGGGGGCAAAACATCAGCCCATCTGAAGTGCATGTATACCAATGCACACAGCATGAGTAACAAATAGGAGCAGCTTGAAGACATGATGAAACAGGAAAATTATGATGTAGTGGCTATAACGGAAACATGGTGGGATGTCTCCCATGGCTGGAGTGCTCCAATTGATGGCCACAAGGTCTATAGAAGGGATAGACAAGGAAGGAGAGGTGGTGGGGTGGTGCTGTATGTTAGGGACTGTTATGATTGCTTTGAGTACAAGTGTAGTAAAGACAGGGCGGAGTGTCTTTGCGTTAGAATCAGGGGAAAGGATGACAGGGCAGATGTTGTAGTAGGACTCTACTATAGGCCACCCAACCAGGACAGAGCGATGGATGAAATATTCTATAGGTACTTGGGAGAAATCTCAGGATCACTTCCCTTGTTCTTGTGAGACTTTAACTTCCCAGACATGTGCTGGAAATACAACACAGCAGAGTGGGACCAGTCCTGGAGATCCCTGGAATATGTGGGGGAAAACTTCCTGACACAGATGATGAGTGAACCGACCAGAGAAGGTGCCCTGCTGGATCTCCTCTTTGTGAACAGAGAAAGACTGGTGGATGATGTGGCAGTTGGAGGCTAACTAGGGCACAGTGATCATGAAAAAATAGAGTTTTCTATTCATAAAGAGGCCAGGAGAGGGGGCAGCAGAACTGCCATCCTGGGCTTCCAAAGGCCTGACTGTCTTGTTTAGGTACCTACTTGACAGGATCCCTTGGGAGATGGTCCTGAAAGGTATAGCGGTCCAGGAAGGCTGGGCGCTCTTTAAGAAGAAAGTCTTAATGGCTCAGGAGCAGGCTGTCCCCAGGTGCTGTAAGAGAAGCTGGCACTAGGGCAGACCACCCTGGCTGAACAGGGAGCTTTGGCTGCAACTTGGGGAGAAAAGGATTTTATGGCTTTTGGAAGAAGGGACTAGTCACTCACAGTAATTACAAAGATGCTGTGAGAATGTGCCGGGTGGAAATCAGGAGGTCTAAAGCCCAGCTAGAAATGAACCTGGCTTCAGTAATAAAGGATAACAAGAAATGTTTCTATAAGTATGTCAGCAGCAAAAGAAAGACCAGGGAGAGCCTCCACCCCTACTAGACGTGGGAGGAAACATGTTAACAAGTGACGAGGAAAAGGTTGAGGTGCTTAATGCCTTCTTTTGCTCAGTCTTTAATAACAAGACCAGTTGTACTGAGGGAATCCAGACTCCTCAGCCAGAAGATAGAGAGTGGGAGAATGACCCCCCCACAATCCAGGACCCAATAATCAGTGACCTACTGCATCACACAGACACACACAAGTCTATGGGAATACACTCGAGGGTGCTGAAGGAGCTGGCTGGGGTGATCGCCAAGCCGCTTTCCGTCCTTTACCAGCAGTCCTGGCTGACTGGGGAGGTCCCGACAGATTAGAAATTGGCCAGTGTGATACCCATATATAACAAGGGTCAGAAGGATGATTCGGGAAATTACAGGGCTGTCAGCTTGACTTTGATGCCTGGGAAGCTGATGGAGCAGCTCATCCTGAGCAGCATCACACAAAACATGCGGGACAACCAGATGCTCAGGCCCAGTCAGCATGGGTTTATGAAAGGCAGGTCCTGCTTGACAAACCTGATCTTCTTCTACAACAGGGCAACTTGCTTATTGGATGAGGGAAAGCCTGTGGATGTCACCTACCCTGACTTTAGTGAGGCCTTTGACACCGTTTCCCACAGCATTCTTCTGGCAAAACTGGCTGCTCGTGGCTTGGATGGGCACAGGCTTTGCTGGGCAAAAAGCTGTCTGGATGTCCGGGCCCAAAGAGTTGTGGTGAACGGAGTTAAATCCAGTTGGCGGCAGATCACGAGTGGTGTCCTCCAGGGCTTGGTTTTAGGGCCACTCCTGTTTAACATCTTTATTGATGATCTAGATGAGGGGATCGAGTGCACCCTCAGTCAGTTTGCAGATGACACCCAGTTGGGTGGGAGTGTTGATCTGCTCGAGGGCAGGGAGGCTATGCAGAGAGACCTGGACAGGCTGGAGCCATGGGCTGAGGCCAACTGGAGGAGTTTCAGTGAGGCCAAATGCCGGGGGCTGCCCTTGGGCCACAACAACCCCCAGCAGCGCTACAGGCTTGGGGAGGAGTGGCTGGAGAGCTGCCAGTCAGAGAGGGACCTGGGGGTGTTGATTGACAGCCAGCTGAACAGGAGCCAGCAGTGTGCCCAGGTGGCCAAGAAGGCCAATGGCATCCTGGCTTGTGTCAGCAATAGCGCGTCCAGCAGGGACAGGGAAGGGATCTTGCCCCTGTACTGGGCACTGGGGAGGCCGCCCCTCGATTCCTGTGTTCAGTTTTGGGCCCCTCACTACAAAAAGGACATTGAATGACTCGAGCGTGTCCAGAGAAGGGCAACGGAGCTGGTGCAGGGTCTGGAGCACAGGTCGTATGAGGAGCGTCTGAGGGAACTGGAGGTGTTTAGTCTGGAGAAGAGGAGGCTGAGGGGAGACCTCATCGCCCTCTACAGCTCCCTGAAAGGAGGGTGCAGAGAGCTGGGGATGAGTCTCTTTAACCAAGTAACAAGCAATAGGCCAAGAGGGAATGGCTTCAAGTTGCACCAGGGAAGGTTTAGACTGGATATTAGGAAGCATTTCTTTACAGAAGGGGTTGTTAGGCGTTGGAATGGGCTGCCCAGGGCAGTGGTGGAGTCCCCATCCCTGGAGGTGTTTAAGAGTCAGGCTGGCATAGTGCTTAGGGCTATGATGTAGTTGGGAACCGTCAATATTATGTTAAGGATTGGACTGGATGATCTTCGAGGTCTTTTCTAACCTAGATGATTCTGCAATTCTGTTGTCTCTCTCACCTTAACACTTGACTCTAGTCCATATGTTTGTTGTCAGCACTCTTTCATTTCATTCAGAATGGTTTCCAATCAGAAAAGCTGACAGCATGGTGGACAAAAGGAATACTTCTGCACAAAGAAGATGTATCTATGAAAAAATGGAAGAGGCTCACCAGTTTCTGCTAAAGCAGTTGCATAGGGGAGTTCTGTAATAAGCAGACTGCATAACATACCTTCCCCAAGAGAAAAAGACCACAGCTGAAATTAGTGACAGTCCCAAATCTACCCATATTTAGTAGTCTTCCCCTATTAATATTCACAGCATTAGGTCTCTTAGGGGAACACAAACACATCTACCTTACAGCATGCTGGTCTTCAGTGGAGTTCAGCAGAAAGATAGAAAAGAAAAAAAAAAAGATAGTTAACATACTCAATTCAGATGTAAAAGCTGAGGACAGTCACTATTAGGAAAGATTGCATTCTGTAGAGCATATAAGGCTTAACCACACTTTGGAGTTCCTTTAAAGGCCATCAGTGGCTGACCATTTCCATCCTGAGTCAGCAGACATTCCTCAAAAAGTGGAGAATGGTAGTTTATCTAGCCATTACTGTAAGTGTTGAACACAAAAGAGTTCTTACCTCAGTTACTTCCCTAGTCACAGACTTCTTTCCCATATAAGACTCTCAAGTATTTTTAACAAATCGGGTATTTTTTTTTTTTCTAAATAAAGCTCACATACACTTCTGTCAAGCTTTCCTAGGCTAGATATTTAATTTTATCTTGTCTGACTTAAAAGAACTCAAGCCCCATTTATGACTTTCAAGGACAAAAATGGATAAAAGTGCCAAATGAATTAAGCAACATTTTTCATCCAGCAGATATTAAGGCTATGGGAGGACATTGGAAATTATGGACTATAACCCTGACTTCTGTAGTTCAGTTTAAAAAGGTGCTGTCATCCCTCTATTCTGAAAAAAAATAATCTGTGAAAGACTTAGACTGACAGTAAAAGATAACAGTTTAAATGGATCTATTTGGTAATATCTATAGCTGATTTAGAATGAACTGTAATGGATCATCATAAAGAAATCCCTAACTGGCTTGTGTTCTATCTGACAGAATCTGTAATCATATTAGGGAACATTTTCATTCATTTCAAAAGAAAACCATGTTGGCATATCTGGTAGCATCATTCCATGATTTTGATAACATTTTCATTTGAATAAAGATCTCCCATCTCTGTTGTGAATTAGCAATGCACAGATGTGTTTTCAAAATTAAGAGCAATGGTTGAGGAACATTCTTCCTGGAGTGTGCTGGGAAGTAGGAGTCTCAGCATCGCTGATGCAGATCATGAAACACTGAACCAGGGTAAGCAGTTTAGCATTTTGTCAGATCTCTCCACTGACACTTTGCATAAAGTGCAGAGTACCCCATTTAGGATGAAATAATCTTCACTTTTTCCTCTGGTTGAAATGTGTGTCTTTAAGCCACCATCCTCCTTGACACTAGTTCTACTGCACACCAGTTTAAGACCAGACATACAGTGAATGTCACTGCATTACCCAGCTTTCTTTGTAACAGAGTTTAAGTACATCTTTTGAAGGATCTACAGATTTCAGGAGTAGAAAGTAATTCTCTCCACCTATCTAATTACTTGGGTACCAAAGCATCTGCCATACTTTCCTAACACAGAAGTGCCACAACTATGAAACCTTCCTGACCTAAGTCGACAAAACTGGTGCATGAGTATCTGTCACACCTATGGCTTTTCCAAAGCCAAAACCAGAAGATAAGGTTCCCCTCTGAACTGTTTCACTTGGCTCTCTTCAGACCCACTGAAGAGAAATGTGCAATTCTAAGCCATGACTCCCCAGGCTACTTCAGATGTTTACTTCCAAATGAAATAACATTCACCCTAACTTTCCTCATGTCTTCATCCTACTGAAGGTCTGTCTTTCTAGGTGTGCTCAATGAGTGATATGTATACATATATCGATATGCACTTGTGTTACAACATAGCCGGACTTAAAAATAGTGTTTATTTCTCCTTCAGTACATGTAATAAAGAGAGTGCTTGCCCAGAAAGTAAAAAGTCTTGTTTCTAGATCAGTCTTATTTAAGATTTCAAGTCTCACATCTTAAAGTAGCACCCATGAGGCTATAGCACGTGCTAAATAAGTAAAGACCCTCTTCTGCTGGATCTTTGTATACACAAGAAACAAATAATTTATGTCCCTAATACGGTCATTTGCCATTAAAAGTATGGCTGGTAACCATCATCAGTTGAGGAAATCAAAGCCTCCAAGATCTGTGCAATGCACTTACACAGGAGATGATGGATCTGGATCCAGAAAGAAAGAACAGATGATGGGGCCTAAGTGCAGACTTCACAGATTTTCACAATTGGTATACAGGCTTGTATGTGGGGTTTACAGATTTGAAAGGTGGTGTCAGAAGTATGTAGCTTCTTATTGCAAAACTGTGCTGCACACAGAAAAGGAACAAACAGCTTCAAACACTGAAACAGAAGTTATAAGCAAAATGATTATTCTACCAGTATGCATAAAGGCATCTTTTTGTGGTTTACCATGTGAAAGAGGTATAAATCTTGTTAAGCCCTAGATTGTAATTTCCTAAAGCCTCCAGGTAAATCAGAGGGTAAGGAGCAGAATCCATCAGTACTTTGGCAAATATCATGAAAAGAGCATGAAGCAAAATACACATGACAAAACTATATTTGCACAATATCCATAGCAGGCAAATAGATTAGAACTAAAAAAATAATTGGAAGGATTCTCAGCTGCTCTGGCATAACCACCTAAGTTATAGGACACAGAGAAGATAATAATACTTATAAACAGTGTTATGAAATATAGGCTTCCATGCATAATTAAAAATAACTTAATTTTCAGAGCAGAATTAAGAAACCATCCACTTAAAAAACTGCTTCCATGTTTAATAAAAAAAAATAAAGCTAATTTTATGGAATTAATTTGAGATTAAATATCATTTTGTGTAATTTATTTTGAAGTTTACAGGAAACTGCATATTCTGTGACCTAGGGTAAGTTCTTAATGTTCTTTGTGGTTTATCTTACCACTAACTACAAGAGCAGGTGAAAATCTGCAGAATCACTCTTGAAAAAGAAATGCTTTTAGGTAAGATTTCGAAAACAGCAAGTTTAAATTGACAGTAAACTGAAGGTGTTTTTGTAACCTTTGAAAGGGGGAGCTACTATCTTATAAGCAACAAAAGCATCATAAAAATTATTCCAAATTTACCTGCACTCTAAAAGCCTAGTAAAGATTTAAGAAGAAACCTTCATTTACAGAAACCAAAATGTGCAAGTATTTAATTCAAAAATTAAATGCTGTAGCATTTCTGTTAGATATGGTTATGTACTTTATGAGCAGATAAGTAAATTTAGCTACAGAGAAGCTGAATAAAATGTTTAAAACCACATAGGAAATTACTGTCAGAATTCAGGATGGAATTTCAAAGTCCTGTCTCTCATGACCTGCTCTGCCCCTTGTATCATACTTTTTTTATCAGAATCACTCCACTCCCAAGTTGTTAATAATAGGTTAATCACCAGTTACTGCTGTTAAATTCATAACAATCAATCTACAGGGAAAAAAAAAAAAATGTTGCAATAGGAGACTTTTGAAAGAACGTGGCTAAATATATCACTCCACAGAAAGGCTGTGAAGCAATGAAGAAAAAAACTACAACACAAAAGAGTTCGGGAACTGATAGAGATCCCATCAACTTAGAGTACACATGAGGAAGAGATCACTTGATTACAACGCATCCAGAGGCTCCTAAACAAATGAACTTATGAACTTCTCCAGAAGCCTTCTGGAAAATCTCTTTGGAAAAAAATCTTTAAGCAGTAGATGTCTTTCCTTTTTCAAGCATAAGTACACATATTCCACATGACACCTGTCTGGGTTATGAAGTAACTTGAGAAACATTGATGCCTATCTTGTCAGAAATACTCTTTCCTGTCATTTCAGCTAGGCTAATGAAATAGTGTAACAGACTGTCTTTATATGTAAAACTCTGGGACATTTAAAAAATAATAATATTTTGAACAACTATTTTTTCAATAATTATTATCTTCTTTCTGGGCCCATTTGTGGAACAATTTTTTTGTTTTGTTTCAGCAAATACTAAAGATTTAATTTTATATTTGATTCCAAGTTTTGGAAGCACGAATGTATTTGCAATGACAGAATGCTGTGTGTATTTACACATGGAAAAGCATCTTGTCTTAGAAGGGATTGCACAGGATGTGAATGAGTGGAGAATCTGTTGTGTCATGACTTTTCCTAGTCTGAGGAAGAACAGATTTTATTTCTGTGAGCATGAACACTTTTAAATTTAACTTTTCTTTTTCCCTTTTCTTGCCTTCAGCTCCCAACACCATCTGGAGAAAGGGATGAAAGCCCCTGGCAACTCTTTACTAAAGACAGAGGGTGACTAGAGGCTATGCAATATGGGAAAATGTTACATTAAATTCAAAATGCAGTGTCTTCTTATGCAACAGGGAGATCTTTCTCAAGACCCTGCACATGCAGAATTAACTAAGGAACATCCTAAACCACCATTTTTCATTCCAAGTGCAAAGCGTATTTTTTGACCTTGTCGTTTCTAGCATATGCACATATAACTGCACGTGTCAGTATCTGTGTATAAAAATTCAGAAACATAACACTCCACTGCACACACTTCTCCCCCCCAGGGAGAGAGGGAGTGAACAAACACATGACAGATGGTCGTCTCATTGCTCAGTGCACTACTAGAAGGCACTCAGTTATTGTAGAGACAAACACAACATACAGTAAAAGCAGAAAGTCTTTACAGTGCAGCCACCTTTTGGTGTTGTGTGTCTGTATACCATTTAGAACAATAGAGTTCTGGTCTATAACAAGGTCCACACATGCTATCAAACAAAGGACAGTGACATTTCCTAGATTTTACACGGGTGTATGTAGAGGCTGAAAGGTGGATCAAAAGCAAGGACTCTGGTTCAAGTCTGCCATTTAATCCTCTGTACCACCATTACAATGCAATGCTAGGAATAAGACCACAAACATACAAAGAACTATTTTTAAACTTCAGAGAACTTAAAAATATTCAGGTTTCAAAGGTCAAAACTGACAGACCTCAGTTTACAGAATTTCAGTTGAATCTACTAAATTTGGATACCATTTTCTTACTTCAATCATAAATGGTAATAATTTTTTTTTTTTTTTAAAGGTAGACTTGGTAGCATGTTTTGATAACCTGATACTTTCCACTGCAGACGATCGTGCAAGAAACTTTACTTTGAAAACTGTACTAAAGCCAAATGCTTTTGCCATCCTTTAAAATCAGTAGGTAGGAATTTTCAGGTGGCAACTTGTTTTTTAAATTTATTCTATTTAATTTTACTCAATTTTTGCAGAATTATTTGAGGGGAGGGGGAAATGGTGTTTTCCTTCTGTTGCTTCTTCTTCTTGAAAGATTTTGCCAAGACCAGGTCATTTGAAACAGCCAATCAAAATAGATGCAGAACCTGCTTGGGAGTAGGGTGACAAGAATAAGTCTACATGGCTATGGGGTACATTCCATAGTTCAAGTGCTAAGTGGGTACTTAGTAAGATTTCAGGAGTCACAGCAAGCCCTAGATCTACAAGGCAGTTATTCTTAATAGTGCTTAACATTAAAATGTGTGATTATCTTTTCTCCATTTGGAAAGGCACACAAATCTGTGCAAATTATGTTAAAATCGTGGTAACTGAAGCTCTTTTGCTTCACTGTACAAGTTGGACACCGCTTGCTTTTGCACAATGGTTGAAACAGATGGCCAGTAAAGGGATGTAGGTTTGGATGGATGATAGTAAATCTGGCATTTCTTTACTTCTGGGAATCTGATTTTTCTATCTCAATGATAAACTTCTGGTTCTAAGCATGTGTTCATTATTTGGTGGTTGTGGGCCAACCCGGCAGCTGATATGAGAGGCGTGTTTCATTCAGGACCTTATCCAACAACTAATCATAAATACAATCAGCTTACAGTGAGTTGAAAGACCAGAAAACCAAAGGTTGTATCTGGAATTAGAAATCTAGTAGTTTTAATAGAGGAGTCTCAGACTTGGACAGCATTAATTGGCTGATGACCTGAACGAGTTTATAAGAGGACAGGCACACTCACATCTTCTTATCAGGTGTTTCACTACATCTGTGTATTTTCAGTACAGGGGATAAAGTGCCTTCAAGGCTCAGCTCCAGAGGTCTGTAAGCATACCTAAGCATTTCTTCCATCTCTAAAATGCACGTAAATTTAGAAGGCAGAATCAATGAATCAAAATCTGCACATTGAAAAGATTAGATTTTTTTATTGTAGTTCAAAACCAACAAAATTTAGCAGATGGCCCACACAGCATTGTTGCATTTGTCTGCACCAAATAAGCTCCAGTCCTGCTGTCATTTTGTGTCTCAATATTACTAGCATAAAATAGGAAAAAAAGGGAAATATTACTAACAAAAAATAGGAAATATTAGAAAGACTGAGGTTTTTCTCATTCTATATGTTCCTCATTCATTTTTTGGCATCCAGGCATTTCTGTTTGTCATGCTTTAATGGGTTTCCTGCCATCCAAATGGCTTTGTCAATACTCCTGGGCACTCAGAAACTTATATATATTTAGAAAAAGCCTGTGTGTCACAGTTCAAATTGAAGAATGAGAGGCTGACCAATAAATGCTGCAGCTGAGACTGAGATGAATATTCACTGACAAACTGGGTATTTCATATGCAATTTCATTAACTCTAGGTAATTTTCATGAAATAACTGTATAACCTATTTCAAGTGTGTCCACGAACTACATGCCATTAAAACTAATCAAAATACACTGATAACAGAAATGGAGAAAAAATAAAGTCAGACATGAGAGAAGAAAACAGATTTTTAAAAATTTTCTTCTGTTATTCCTTAAGTCTTTTTCAGGTCATTAGAAATCTAACAAGAGACATAAACATTGGCTAGAAAAATTTAACGCATTTTTCACATCTAGATCTCACAAATACCATGTGTATGCCAAAGCTTGTTAAATCAAGTTTTCCATTATTTTCCATGGTCTTTCTTCTGCTTTATTATCTGTAACTGTACGAATCAGAGTGAAGCTGCAAGCAACAGCTTACTGAAAAGTGATTGCAAAAACAACCAACTGAAGTTCCCAAAATGACCACTATTCCTTTCTCCAAATTAAAAGACCCATAAAACTCCTGACACTCTGCATCATTTGTAAAACAACAGCAACTTCAGTTTTGTTACAAAGGAGAATATCACCCAATCTGATAGATGGACTTCTTTTTTTTCAGTACTAGACTGGCTGATGGCACTAGCAGCAAGGTAACGAGGAGTTCACATTAAAAAAATGCACTAGAATTTAGTTCTCAGCAATGAAGTTCAATAGAATTTGCATATAATGAGCTCCATAGTAGTCTGAAGATGAAAGTTGATGTTTTATTAGAAGAGATTGTTTATCCGAACATTACCATAAACAAGTATTTGATGAAAGTGTCACTTCAGTATTCAGAGATTTACTTTCTTCTTTACTGGCATGACAGAGAACCATAAGACTATCTGCATGTTTTGAAGCTTTGACAACATGTTGGCTGCTTAGCAGTCTATAGGAAAATCAGAGGTAGAGATTAAAGCTTATTTTTAGAATTCATGGCTAGCAATAGAGAGAGAGAATGTCTTTGAAATGGCAGTCACTTCTAACACATATTTCAGAGAACTGTTTCTTTACTTGTCCACATATCTGTAACAGTCAACCTTAGAATGAGGAAGTATTAAGCAAAAAATAGTCAATACTTTCCACCAAAATGGAATAAAATAATCTTTGCAGCTTCATTCTGGAACTTTATCCTTTTTCTTATAATAAATAGGGGTAAATTTCCATGAGTTTTATATGACAATGTGTATTTGAGCAAAAATGTTTACTGTTGATGTCTTAATTCAAACCTTTCACTTAATATAGCAGCTTTCTAATCAAAAGCTCAAAAAATAAATAATATTCCTGCTTCATATGAAGTCTACATAAAGAAAGGGTTTTTATTTTTAGTTCTGCTGTATACAGAAAAAAACCTACTTCCTAGAGATCAGCTTTTCATTGCTGCCAGTATCCAAACCAAGAAATTCTGGGGCCATGAAGAATTTGAATCAGTTGCTAGCCAGCATTTTTAGGGGTTATCTCCATCTTTACAGCACACTGGGTTCTGGCAAGTGGCTAGCACAGAATTACACAAAGGTATAGAAGGAGTATAGGAATACTCCTGAGTATAGGAGTTTAGCCATACATAGCCAGAACCTGGCACTGTACCACATAGTCTGTCTTGCTGAATACATTGAGGCAGAACTACATAAAGGAAGGATAAAACACAAGCCTATCAGGAAAGTACTCAAACCCACCCAAATGTGGGCTATGTTTCCACTGAAAAATATCCAGAATCGACCAAAAGAAAGGCTGCACACTATGGCTGCAGAAGTGTGGAATGCAACGGCCGCATTATCACCCTGCCAGGCTGGCACCTGTGCTCATAGAACCAGAAAAATCAAGTCTGCAACGGTACTCAGAGGTTATCTGGCCTTCACTACGCCCAAAGACAGAAGTGTCTGTGCAGAAGCTTCTCCCTTTGCTCACACGTGTTATTACTCCAAGGAGTGGCAGTGCTTTAATATTGGTGCTTCTTCATTGTTGTATCTTTCTCCTCTGTATTTGTATCAAAATATATACAGAGAGGATTGTCACACTCGGGAAACTACAGACCTGTCAGTCTGACCTTGGTGCCAGGGAAGGTCATGGAGCAGGTCATCTTGAGTGCCGTTACAAGTCACATAATGGACAGCCAGGGGATCAGGCCCAGTCAGCATGGGGTTATGAAAGGCAGGTCCTGCCTGATAAACCTGATCTTCTATGACAAGATGACCCGACTATTGCATGAGGGAAAAGCTGTGGATATTGTCGACCTGGATTTTTGAAAAGCATTTGACACAGTTCCCCACAGAATTCTCACAGAAAAACTGGCTGCCCATGGCCTGGAAGAGCAAACGGTCTGCAGGGTCAAGCACTGGCTGGCTGGACGTTCCCAGAGTGGTGGTCAGTGGTGTTAAATCCAGCTGGTGTCCGGTCACAAGTGGTGTTCCTCAGGGCTCGGTGTTGGGACCATTTCTGTTTAACATCTTTATTGATGATCTTGATAAAGACATAGAGTGTATCATCAGTGAGTTTGCAGATGACACCAAGTTAAGTGGGAGTGTCAATCTGCAGGAGGACAGGGAGGCTCTACAGAGAGGCTTGGATAGATTGGATCGGTGGCCAATGTCAACAGGATGAGCTTCCACAAGGCCAAGTGCCAGGTCCTGTACTTGGGCCACAACAACCCCCTGCATGGCTACAGGCTTGGGGAGGTGTGGCTGGAGAGCTGTGTGGGAGAGAAGGATCTGGGGGTTCTAATTGACAAGCAGCTGGACATGAGCCGGCAGTGTGCCCGGGAGGCCAAGAAAGCCAACGGCATCCTGGCTTGTATTGGAAATAGTGTGACCAGCAGAAGTAGGGAGGTGACAGTCCCCCTGTGCTCTGCACTGGTGAAATGCTGGGGTTTCAACCCCAAGCCCCAAATTAAGGTCGACATACGGGTGATTCCCACAGCCCTTCACAAAGAGGAGGTGAGTTTGCCTTTAGGCTTCCCTCCAGGGTGCGGCGGCCTTGCAGGGAGAGCCACTGGGTAAATGAGCCCCAGGTGTCTGCATTGAGCAACCCAAGGTCAGGTGTGCCACTGAGGGATAAAAGCTGGGACCACTTGCAGGAAGGGCAGTGTCTGTCTGTGAGGTGGATGTGTTGTGTGGAGTTTTTTTGTTGGGGAAGGGCCTCCTGCTTCCCTGGGACTGGGCTCCAGTCAGGTCTGGCTTTTGTAGATGTGGGCTGTGTAGAGATTCGGTATGTGGCTTCCTTGGTCTTACATATTTGGTTTGTTGACTTGGTTGTCTCCTGTCCCTTCTATGGGAGACTGCATTTCACCATTTATTCCACCCATTGTTGGTCGTGCGGTGTCGTTGTTGGGGTCAGTGGGATTGATGTCAATTATGTATAATCTGACTTGTTTGTACCCCCAGTGCTCACCCATGTACTCACCCTTTTGTATCAAACACAATTTGATTATTAGTTCATCTTTATGCTGGCTGTGTCCTTTATGCTAGGCCTGATAATTGGCAAAACAACTGGTGAGGCCACACCTGGAGTGTTGTGTCCAGTTTTTGGCACCTCAATGTGAGAGAGATCTCGAGGTACTGGAGCGAGTTCAGAGGAAGCTGGTGAAGGGCCTGGAGAATAAATCCTATGAGGAGAGATTGAAGGAGCTGGGACTCTTCATCTTGAGGAAGAGAAGGCTGAGGGGAGATCTCATCACTCTCTACCTGAAAGGACATTGTAGAGAGACTGGTGCTGGTCTCTTCTCACAGGTAATTAGAGACAGAACAAGAGGGAACAGCTTTAAACTGCAACAGGGGAGGTTCAGACTGAACATTAGGAAAAAATTTTCACAGAAAGAGTGGTCAGACAGTGGAATAGGCTGCCCAGGGAGGTGATGGAGTCACCATCCCTGGATGTGTTTAAGGGTTGTTTAGATGAGGTGTTGGGGGATATGGTGTAGGGGAGAATTTTGTAGAGTAGGGCTGAGTGTTGGACTCAATGATCCCAAGGGTCTTTTCCAACCTGAATGATTCTGTCATTCTGTGATTCTAGAACTAAGACAGTTTTGGGGAGCTTTATTACTTTTTAGAAATATTTGATATTTCTATCAAATATCAAGTAATGCAGATGAAAATTGAGGTATCTTACGATTTAATTATTCTCAAAGGGAAGATTATTTCCCTCTTCTAAATTCAGAAATAGCGCTCTTTTATCTTTATGTAAATTAGTTGAATGCAATTGGTTTGTAAAGAGATTGTTCCTTATGCTGACTTAATACTACTTTTTTTTGTGTGTTCCATGGAATTAATTCAGTGATATACACAGAAAAAAATAATACTGTTTTAAAAACTGAATAAAAATGTGGAAACTATCCTTAATTCTTTTTCATTGTCCTCTTTTTATGGGGCAGAAAATAATAAATTAATGTGAAATTAAATGAAAATGTTTTGTGCAAATAGTAAACAACATGAAAAAAAATCTGCAAGTTCTCTCAACTCTATTACATCCACCTAAACTTTAATTAACTCGTTTTTATTTTATTATTTCTGCTCTGGACAGGAGTCTTCATGCTGTGTCTAATTTAGCCCTGAAAAACTGCATATTTGTGGCATGAGGAATGGATTTAGGAAATATGGCTGATCAAACAACCAGAAAAGAGCAGAAAAGAAGAGAACTCTACAGCCCAATGGGTAAGATGCCACAGACAAGATGGGTGAGAAAATATGTTGATACATAAGGTGGCCCAGGTGGTGAGCTGGGGTCTCACAAAAAATAGATTTTGTTTATTCACTATTAAAACATGTTTGAGCTTGTGATGTTCTACTCTGCAATCAATTGCAACCAGTGAAGTACTAGGATAAGTACAGTGGTGAATCCTGATCATTCACTCCTGTCCTTCGAGGCTGATTTAGCCATAGGCAGTAAAGTCAGTAGCTCTATTTTATTTGCAATTTAAAAAAAATAAATAAATAAAAGCAAGCTCATTACTGGTGAAAACATAGGAATTTGATTATTTCTCTGAAATCCTTTTATAATTCAAAATGTCCTTTGAAGTATGGTTTTCAAATAGAACGCACCTCATAACTGGCATCTTCTCTCGCAAGCTATTACTCTTGCATGTTTACACAGCAGTGATCTTTTAAAGATATTTCTGTCTTTGAGACCTGCCTGGGTAAATGTGATTGAAAGCTTTAGCTGGAATTTTAAAAACTCCTATCCTTCTGTCCTTAGATGGCCAGATTATCCTTTGAGTGCTAATGTTTTGGATTAGACAGCATTCACCTACTTTTATTCATTACAGCAGGTAAATGAAGAGTTTCTAGTCCATAACTTTTCCCCTTCTCCTTAGTACTTAGCATATTAGAGACAGAACTGGAGACATTAAATCATGCTGATTAATTATGACCCAGAACAATGTGGGAAAAGGAGTGTTCAACATCTAATAGTTCAATGTTCAATGACAGCTTCATAGCTGAAGCCTCTCATATCAGTCTGAAAGGAGTCAAGGGAGGAAACCAGGCACTATCAAAGTGTATGACAATTTTATTGAGACATATGTTAGCCACAAAGAAGGTAAAGAAACTATAATTCTTTTTCTTGATGGTCTAAAAAAGAATTGCTGTCTGTGAAGAATTTTGCATCAGTTTGAAGAGCTTTTATTAAAATTAAATTTTGCTCACATTTCCAAACTGTGTCAGTCTGAACATAGTACAAGTTCATATATTTAAACAGAAAATTCTAAGCAAACTTCATGTCCTTTAGGTATCGTTACTGATGTCTTCTGTTATTGCAGAAGAATAGTTGTACTCATTCAAACCATAAGTATCCTTAGACCAGTAACCAATTTCTAGTTATTCCTTAACCACCTTCACCTGGTCACTTATGAGTATATAGACCTCTATTTTTCAGCACTCCAAAATTGTCCTTGTCTGCATACGCACATCACTCCATAGCTTGCTCATTCTTATTGCTCGTGTCTAAATATTTTCTTATTCTATGACATATTTCTAAGGTGGCAAGACCAAAATTTCTCAGTGTGTTCAAGATTCAGACATACTATGGATTTATATACTAATAAAATGATATTTTCTGGTTTATTTTTTGTTTTTTCTTCTCATTTACAACATATTTTGGGAGTTCAAGTGAGTCTTATTGGGTAATGAGTTCATATTCCTACAGAACTCCTGTAATGCTAAAATATTATTTCTTAATATTAATATTCACTCAGTTCCTGTTATTTTTAATGTAAAATTAAGATGTTTTCCTTAAATGCATTACTTCACATTTATCTACACAGCATTTCAACTGCCACTTTATCATTCAGACATTCTAAAATGAGAACTTAGTTATTGACTGTAAGAGAAATAAACAAGAAAGACTGTTCCACTAAAATATTGTTTAGTCACATAGTGAAACAGAAGTTTAAAGGTTCTTAAGAGCAAGTGGTGTAATAATCTGCAACCCCTGGGAACATTTCAACATTTGTATGAAATGTAATTTGTCATCCAGATAAACAGACAAATATGCTATACTGGTAATCAGAAGAGTATACACTTAGAGAAGAATTGCTATGCTTCCTATTCTTGCATGTGATAGAAATAGCATTCATAAACAGATCAGGCTCCATCCCATCTCAAAGTAGATCTCTTTTTCTTTCTTTGAGGTTTTATCTAGAAAAAAAATGCATACAGATGGTCTATGAGTGAGATAAAAGCACAAATAAAAAAACCAAAAAACCAGAAAAATTCAGCCACAGGCCCAGGAAGAATGTCAGCTGTGAAAAGCTCAATTTTGACAGGCCTCAGCGAGGATGACACCACACGGCACCTGTAAGCAATTAGGGAAGCCTCTGCCATGCCAACTGAAGCTTCACACCCAGTGGTACCCAGAGCAGACCCTGGAGAATACCATGTGTCATTCTGCAGTGACAACCAGGCTGACATTGCTGAATAATTTCGGTGACCCATCTTCTGGGAAACATATTGGAAAAAACACTATCTGTGACAGTATGTGTAGAAATGCAGAGAGGTCTTATACAGAAAATAATACTACTTAGTTCAAGTGAGAAAGTCGTTGTGCTGCTTCCAGGACACCTTAAGTGAGTAAAAATAATCTTCAGGTCTAAATTATTAGGACAATCTAATCAATCAAGGAAAAAATAGGTACTCTCATGTCTTATAATGTGTAAATTCATATATACAAAGAGGAGTAAGAAAATTCCTTACTGCACATGTGTGTGTTGAAAATCAATGACTGCTACCACTGCTGGCTGCAGACCCTACAAACTCAGCCTCATTTGCACCTAAGAAAAACAAGAGCTTGCCATAACCAAAATGCATTAGCAACGTGTAACTGCATAAAACTGACATCTTCATGTGAATCAGAAGCATATACTAAATATTAATGTAAATACTGGAAATGTAAATATTCTAAACATCAAATGCAGCAGACATGAAAAGAAGGCTGATTTGCCTACTGACTACAGGAAAATATCAATCTTGCTTAATATTGTTATTAGGCTTGTAAATCACCCTCAGCTCTGCAGCCTTGTGGAACATCGTTTCAACATTTTTGAGCTTGCTGATCTGTAATAATGCAGATGTTTGAATGGTGGTAATGCACAATTGTAATTTTTGTAGATAATCATCAAGAGATGCCTTATCAGAAGCTGCTGCTAGTTGCTAATATACTGACACCAACAGCAAAGCGTCAGTAGTGTTAGTTCCAGATGAGATGGTGCGAAGTCAAAAGAAATCCCCTGATGAAAAGTCCTAAGGCATAAGTAACACTTAAGAGTATTAACTTTCTAACTGGGACTTGAATAACTGCAAAGCCAGTGAAAGGGCATTCATTTATTGCAGAGATCATTTTTGAAGGTCCATACGAGTTTGATTCATACCATTTCTAGACTACATTTTTTTTCTTTTATTAAGAGAGAGAAGTGTTAATAGTTTGGCTAATGAAGAAAAGTAATGTAGATGCATAAGTGTATCACATCATATTGTCTAAATGGTCCTATCAAAGGATGTATGTTTAATAGAGTAACTTCATAAAAATTCACCCATATAATAGCACTAAAATTTACTGGCCCTGCCCCAATCAGAGACAGCCTCAGCCAAGGTTCTCATGAACAGTGAGCAGAACAAACCAGGCTACTTTTGCAGCAAAGGGGAAATTTAAGAACTGAGAAATGTCTTTTCTTTAATCTTTAGATGATGGATGTTGGAATTAAGCTCAACGCAGCTCATGACATGATCTCTTCATTACAAAACCAGAACCCAAAGCTGCAGCCCAGGCAGAGCAGGGTGGGTGCAGCTTGTTCGTGTGCCAGCCTGAGTCTGTGCAACAGACAATGGTTTTCAATTTGCTGTGCAGAGCGGGTGGAGTAAATCCAGCATATCCTTTACCTGTGTGATTCATTTTATGTAAAGTCAGTCTGCATTTTCAATGGTCCAATACACAGTAAGTTTGATGCTGTGTTCAGTACTTCCATATCACAGTTAACCTGCAAGTGAAGTTCTGGTGGATACTGTGGCAAAGCACACAAACACCTATCATAAGGTAGCTTCAAAGAGAGACAAATTTTAAGATAATATGATATCCTAGGTACCTAGGAAAGTCTCGTCATTTTTTTCTAGTAATAACAAGGGAGGATACAATTACTTTTAAAAAGTCTTACTCTGTACTTTAAATTTGTATATGAATCATTCAGCCCATTTCTATGAGCACAGAAAATGCACAAGATTGCGAGTACAGCAAAAAAAGTTTTCAGGAGGCCTCAGGAAATCATAAAAAAGTGAAAAAAAACAAACAAACAAACAAAACAAAACAACAAAACCAACAGATCTTAAAAGGCTGACAGCTGGATTTATGCAGCCATAAAATGGCTTGCTTTCTTAACCTGAGGTAGATGACATGAAGAATGAAGTCACCACCAAATGATCAAGTGAAGACACTCAGACTAGAGTATAAACCATGTTTTCTTTTCATACTTGATTTTTCATCAACCATTTGATTTTGGGTTCTGGATTTCTATATAGATACTATATAGAGATACATGAATGCAGACAGAGCTCCTTTTCCTCAGAGGATGGAAATTCAAGCACTTCCTTTGGATGTAACAGAAGACTACTGTTTTAGACCAGCTGACACTCTGGCCTGACATTCAGAGCAGACACAAGTGCATACATCAAGACAACTAATTAAATCAAATGCACTCATATGAAATTTACAGCCTCCTACACAATTGAGTCTAACAAAAATGTACAGCCTACAAAGAAATTTTAAATTGAAGAATGATATGCTGTTAAAGTTTTTGTGAAGTAGTTACTCAGATGCTTTTAAATTGTAAGATAGTCTTAAACAAAACCCAAAAATTGGACTAGAGGATGAGAACACCTAGATTATATTTGTATATTTGCATACTCAATGGCTTTCATTACCATTCAGAGTATAATGCAATATTTATCTAACATACAGTTTGGCATTGCTTTATTTCTGAAAAAATAATCTTCTAAGGTTTGGTTTTGCAATAGAAAGTTTTTCACTGGAGTAAAGCACCAGAAATTTATTAACAAATGTCATGGGCACAGTTCACGGAAAATTTGTAGAGATTTTCTCCAGTAACATAAGATGGAAGCAAGGACGTACAACATTTTGTTCCATGATTCATAAAGCATGTCTGCATTGCAGGTGATGGAAAGTGAAAACTATAACAAATGCACCTGCATGGATCTCCAACTACCTCACTTCTGATATCATGACTAGTTCAACTTGGACTAGCTAGATGTCACCATACCTCACAGCCATTGTACACTGGGGACATACCAGATAGTCATATGAATTAGCTACCTAAAACATGTATAATATCACCTTTTTCACTTATAGCAAATACTTCTGCTTCTCAATTATTGTGGGCCAGAATAAATTAGTACCCAGTGTTTAAAAGCACCCTGTGCATTAAAGAAATTATTCTTTGAGTAAACGATTGCATATCTTATTTGCTGTTTGCCTTGTTATTGAGAAAATTTGCCATTATTATTTTCCATATTTTGGTACATAATTTTGTCCTTTTTTTATTCAGTTTTGCAATTTTCTATCAGCCTTGTACAAACAACTCCTCCGGAATGTCCTTGAAAGAATATTCTCTCCACTCCACTAGATCTGAAACAAATCTGTCCCTGATAAGCAAGTGGAAAGAAGGAAAAAAAAGATTTAAAGACAAGTAATGAATAAATACTGTTAAATGTAATGGAGGCTGTAAACTGAATTATAGCATTGAGTCATTTTTCAGTGTTGTGGCCAAGGCTGTTCTATCAGTCTGTTCCTTTTCCACCACTAAGAAGACCAGCTGGGACTTTTCAAAGCCATCTAAATTTGGACATGTACTTTTAATTCCAAATAAACTGGGTGTCCAAATCACTTAGATTTCGTTGAAAACCACAGCCTGACTAAACTGACATCTTTTCTCAAGGACAGTGAACAGGCTTTATCTGAGGAGAAGCTCAGAAAAGGTTTGTGAATAGCTAAAGTATAAACAAGTGCTCCATCTCCAGGAGCAGCTGGTGCATAGGAGGGAAGCACAGGCTTAACCTTCCCCCACCCACCTCCATCAGGACCACACATTTTCACGAGGAGTCTCCACTCACCCTCGGAAGAAGGCAAGCTGATTACTGGCAAAGCTGAGCTGGGAATCGTGTCCACATACAACTCCATTGCAGAGGGTAGTATTTACAGTGAATCTGTGATCCAGGTCCAAGCACACAGAAACAGTTTAGGTAATATAGAATGTGCTTATGAGACAACGCTACTTTGATGGTCAGGCCAGTTTTAGCTTCATGTCCCCTGCTTTTTCCCTGCACCATTCTTTGTTGTCCTCCCCACATTTTGCTGATACAGATGAGGATTTTTTTTTTTTTTTAACCGCTTAATTTCACTAACATATGCTGTGTAGCCCCACAACTACAACAACACAAATAAGGAAAAAGCAAACAGGGGAAAAAGGAGTTGGGTTGGAAAAGAGAAAAGGACATGGGCAAATATAAAAGCATCCTCAAAGCCAGCTTCGTCACTGTAGCCAGAGATGTGTTGTGAAATGGCAGTACAGTTACAAAAGGTGAGCAATAGCCACTGCTCCTCAACTGCATAACAAAAGCATAGATGGCCAAGAGACCTCAGCAAACAGTATTCAGCCACAGAGGGGATGTGGGGAGAGAAGGAAAGGGAGATGCCCCTAAAGAAAGAGCTAATTCTCATCATTCCCTGAATATGTATGGACAGTCACCTTACCATTAATTTTTAAGGAACTGTTCACACCCAGTTAAAAATTCTGTCTGGATATTATTTGCTTATTTTTACTTAAGCATTGAAAACTTGCAGTGTGCAAAACAAATAAATAGTTACTAGCAATGAGAACTAAATTTTACATGAATGTGGAGAGAGAAGGAGGAGGAATACACAATGATAGCAAAAAGAAAGTAAGTGAAGCAAAGCAAAACACATAATGAAGAGGAGCCTCAAGGCTCCTGTACACATAGCAATGGACAAGGCTGTGCTGCCAGAGTGGCAGAGGACCGCTGCTGGGGAGCAGCAGGGTCTGTGCCCAAGTGTCAGGATAGGTTAGGGTTTTAACCCCACAGACTACCACAGTGGTGGCATACAATGTGAACATAGGCATAAATTGTACCTGGTTTAAAGAGCTCCTCCAGAACAAACCAATTTAGCTTATATATAAAACCTCTAACTCAAAACTTACCTGAATGATGAAATCAGCACCTTCAGGTATGAAAATATTCTGCTTTCCACCAGCCTTGCCTATTGCCCCCTTTTCCATTCACTTCCTTATCTGGATACACACTGCCTCTTTTTCACTTTGGTTTTCACTGAATGAACAGAGGAGGGTCACCATATTTCTGTTGAAGATGCATGCAAGCTGGATAAATTAGCTTCACTACATGTGTAGTACAGTTCATCTGACCATGTCAAGCTGTCATTAGTCCAGAATTTACAATCAAAGATATCAGATAAATAATAAATAATGCCTACATTAAATGTCTAAAAGAGGACTCTTCCTAGCAAGCCTACATGTATGATTACTCTACTTAAGGACCAATTTCTTACTCAGAGAATTGAGTAGAGCTGTTCAAACCTCAAAATTCCTATTTCAGAGAAAATAACACATTTCTGAGTCTATTTTCATCTAAACCTGTCTGGAATAAAAGTTATCCCACAAAGTTTGAGAAAAACTATTCCTTCACTAAAATCAAAACTTTATGTTTTTATTCCAGCCTCTTTAATATTACTCCATATATTAGGAAATGGGAAAAAAAAAAAAAAATAGAGGAAAAAGTTGGCTCCTTTTCTAAATGTAAAATTAAAAATTTATCGAAAACTCAAACACATCATTCTGATTTTTTCTAAATGAAATTGATCCATTTTTGCTTCTCACAACTTCAAACATCTACTAGTTCAACATCCACAGCTGAACTCCTAACCCAGGGTTCCCTTTGTAGTCAACGCATTCACAATAAATTTTAGGGTATGATTTAGCTAATTTAGACATCTGCTTTAGGATGAGATTAACTGTGTCCTGAATGTACTTACTTCTCCCTAATAACTTTAATGAGAGTTTAGGATTATTAGCTCCACTAAAGACATCTCCATAGGCAAGATGAGTATCCATATGGTAGGCAGAGCCGCTGAACAGTGCTTCACAAGCATACAGTTGTTAGAAATAAAGTGAGCTTCACCCAGGGAGTTGGCTGTCAGGAGTCAGCAAGTTGCAATGGTTTTTGACCCACTCACTGTCTGACTTCAGAAAAATTGTTTCCATGTTAGATCTCCTGTAACACTTTATCTTGTATTTGTCATTTCTTAATACTCAGGGGAGAAATAGAATCACATCATAGAATCATAGAATGGTTTGGGTTGGAGGGGACCTTAAAGGTCATCTACTTCCAACCCCACTGCCATGTGCAGGGACATCTTCCACTAGACCAGGTTGCTCAAAATCCTGTCCAGCCTGGTGCTGAATACTTCCAGGGATGTCCCATCCACAACTTCTCTTGGCAATCTGTTCCAGTACTTCACCACTCTCTTAGTAAATAATTTCTTCCTGGTATGCAATCTAAATCTACCCTCTTTTAGTTTAAAACTGTTACCCCTCATCCTATCCCTACACCCCCTGATAAAGAGTCCCTCCCCACCTTTCCTGTAGACCTTTAAGTACTGGAAGACTCCCTGGTCTCCCTGGAGCCTTCTCTTCTCCAGGCTGAACAACCCCAACTCTCTCAGCCTGAACTCACAGGAGAGGTGCTCCAGCCCCCTGATTACCTTTGTGGCTTCCTCTGAACCTTCTTGAACAGGTCCATGTGCTGCTTGTGTTGGGGTCTCCAGAGCTGGATGCAGTACTCCAGATGGGGTCTCAAGAGAGCGGAGTAGAGGAGGATAATCACCTCTCTTGACCTGCTGGACACACTTCTCTTGGTGCAGCCCAGAATACGGTTGGCTTCCTGGGCTGTGAGCACACGTTGCTGGCTCATGGTTTTCCATCCACCAATACCCCAAGTCCTCCTCCTCAGGCCTGCTCTCAATCCACTCTTTGCCCAGCCTGTATTTGTGCTTGGCATTGCAATGACCCATGTGCAGGACCTTGCACTTGGCCTTGCTGAATTTCATGATGATCACATGTGCCCATCTCTCAAGCCTGTCCTGGTCCCTCTGGATGACATCCCTTCCCTCCAGAGTGTTGACCACACCACACAGCTTGGTGTCATCAGCAAACCAACAAAGATGTTAAACTACACCAGTCCCAATAACAGCCCCTGAGGATCACTATTCATCAAGGCTTTCCACTCAAAAATCAAGCTGTTGACTGCAATTCTTTGAGTGTGATCATCCAGCCAATTCCTTATCCACTGCATGGTCCATCTGTCAAATCCATGTCTCTTCATCTACTCATCCAGGTAGATGTCAGTTGCTTTTCCTTTATCCACCACCACTGTAACCCCATCATAGAAGGTCACCAAATTTGTCAGGCATGATTTGCCTTTAGTGAATGTTGGCTGTTACCAATCATCACCTTATTGCCCTAGCATACTTTCCAGAAGGATAGGCTCCATGATCTTGCCAGGCACAGAGGTGAGACTGACTGGTCTGTAGTTCCCCAGGGCTCTATTTCCTTTTTGGAAGTGGGATTATATTTCCCCTTTTTGCAGTCAGCAGGAACATTCTCAAATGCATCCCTTGAATACATCTCATCAGGTCCACAGACTTGTGCACCTTCAGATGCCTTAAATGTTCTTGAAGTCCCCCTTCTTCTGGTTCTTCATTCTCTCAGTTCCCACCTTTGTCTTCTGTGTCCTGGACAGTGTGTCTGGAGCAATTGCTGGTGAAGACTGAGACAAAAAAAAACAGTGAGTACCTCAGCTTTCTCTGTATCCTGGATGACCAGGTCTTCTGTTTCTTTCCATAGAGGGCCTACATCTTCCCTAGTTTTCTTTTACCACTGACATACCTGTAAAGGCATTTTTTTTGTTGCCTTTGACATCCCTGGACAGATTTAATTCTATCCGGGCTTTGGCCTTCCTAACCTGATCCCTGGCTGCTTGGACAGTTTCTCTGTATTCCTCCCAGGCTACCTGTCCTTGCCTCCACCCTCTGTAGGCTCCCTTTTTATGTCTGAGTTTCTGCAGGAGCTCCTTGTCCACCCATGCAGCTCTTCTGATGTTCTTACCTGACTTTCTTTTTGCCAGAATGCATCACTCCAGAGCTTAGAGGAGGTGATCCTTGAATATCAACCAGCTTTCTTGGGCTGCTCTTCCCTCCAGGGCTTTACCCCATGCTGCTCTACCAAGCAGATCCCTAAAGAGGCCAAATTCTGCTCTCCTGGAGTCCAGGGTAACGATCTTGCTGTGTGCCCTCCTCACTGCCCAAAGGAATTTGAACTCCACCATTTCATGGTCACTGCAGCCACACTTCCCACGAGCCCCTCCTTGTTGTGAGAACAAGATCCAGCATAGCACCT
This sequence comes from Athene noctua, assembly GCF_965140245.1. Classification (NCBI taxonomy): domain Eukaryota; kingdom Metazoa; phylum Chordata; class Aves; order Strigiformes; family Strigidae; genus Athene; species Athene noctua. The sequence goes on along the minus strand of NC_134077.1, from coordinate 17,572,804 downwards.
TTCCTTGTTGTCTCCTCTATCACTTGGAGAACATAAACATGTACCTGGTTATCATGGAAAGATTTACCTTGTTATCATAAATCTGCTCTGAAAAATGGGAATTAGTTTACCACTGTGATCTTCTGCATACATCCCTCAATATTTTGTTCACTAGTTTTGCTCAATTTACAAACAAAATAAAATGGGGCCTTTTGTATCTACTCCTAACAGTTAATTCTGCAAACTCATGCTGGACTTTGCCCTTGCTGATCATCATGGCTCTGCATGAGATAATCTGGCACCCAGATAGTTCCTTGAGGACAGTAGTGCAGCTCCCACAGCTGCCTTGTGGTGGAAGTGACCTCAATAAAGAGTTCTGCTGGTGGCACACAGGAGGAACAGAGGTCACAGCTTTCTCCTATTGCTCTATCTGTTCAACAAAGTTAAGAGAATTAAACAGGAATGAGAATGTGAGGTAGCTGCTGAGGGGAGATCTGGCTGAACAAACAAGAGGCTGCTATGGCTGCAAAATAATTTCTTCCAGTAGGACTGACTTCATTCTTCCTGTACTTCATCCCCGGTACTTTAAAAACAGGTAGTGCACCTTCCTCCAGAGGTGCTGGAAGATTTAAAAAGAAGTTTGAAAAATGTTTTGATGATATACGTGACACAGTATCTGCATTCTTGAAATGTATTTTATTTCTAGCTTCAGAAATTTTGCTGGCTCTGGGTAGAGACAACATGTTAGTGCTGCAGGCAGGTAGGAAGGCAATGCTTTGTGCCATGGAGAGTTGTCATGTTTTTCTGTAAGCAGTGGAAACTGCCAGGTTTTTGCTTTGGCAAGGGATCTAGAGCAGACCTGGATGATCTGGGTACATACCTCCATAGTAATTGCGAGAGCATCCATATTGTTTCTTATAAGTTCTTTAAACTATAAAAACAACCCCTATATAACATTGACCTAAATGTATTTGGACTGCAACAGGGTAGGTGATCTGACTCTATAGTGATGTTGGCTGCCTTTTGTGTTAGGAAGGCAGATGCCCTCCACAGCAGGTAGAACTGGAACCAATGACACTTTTATAAGACATTTAAAATCTACAATTTTATGGTGCTCAGGGGAGCTGGCAGGCAATATTCACCCCAAACCTGCAAGTGGGTTTTCAGTAATACCTATCTCTACTTTCTCAACTTCCTATGAATCATACCCTAGGCATATACATATTTTGTCTTCCCCCTCTAACGTTTTAATCTATTCCTAGAGTTTCCTTCCTATGCTGTTGTATATTTTTGCCATATCCTTTACAGTTCTGTAATTATCTTTCCCAGGAATTCACACTGTCGTCCTTTCACTGCACATAGCAATGGCACCCTTTCCTCTCCACAAGCCAGGCTGTTCAAGGTCCTGTCCAAAACACAGCAGGGGTTGTGTGTCATGTTGGAGCACTACAACAGGGCAAAGATTTTAGAAATAACTATATACAATCTTATACAATACATTCCACACTCAGAGAACTGAGAACTAACAGAAGTTTAGGTAAGGCACTATTATGCTAACTATAATGGGAGGGGGGTTTTAATCTCACTGGTAAATAGTACTTTGAAATAGGAAAGCCTTGTCTTTAGAGTATTCTAATAATCTCCTTTTTCAGTGATTTAATTTTCTTAGTGTTTATACAGTCTGACACTTCAAAAAAATTCTGACGTACATGCTTTATGTCACATTCATTGTGCAAGCCTGTAATCTAGCATACATTTTTCATCTAGTAATTTCAAGAAGTCCAAGTGTACTAATGGAAAAGTACCAATATGTTAGAGACTGTGTTTTGAAACTGAACAGAGAAGAGAAAAAAAGTAATTTTACATGTTATTTTCCAATATCAGCACTGAAATCACAACTATATTATTGCATTGAAGTCCTACTTGTCCAGCAGAAAATATCTTTTTGATGGGAAGTCAATATTATTTAGCAAATTCGTTTTGAAGAGAAGAAAATGCTCCAAAGAATGAAAGAAGTCAAAGATTCAGACACATATTAAATTGCTTTAACAATTCAGAACATGTTTCACAAGAAAATGTTAGCAACACTTATATGATAAGGACAGAATTTCAGCAAGTCACAGCAGCATGAAACCAATTAGAAATGTAAAGAAAAAAATTATTTTAACATTATTGAGACATGGGTGAGACTGGAGAATAGAAAGCAGCATCCATTTGGTCCATGTCATAAATTTGCATGTAAGAAGGTTATGACTTTACTTCTGATTCTGATTTCACATATCAGTGATGTACTTCATGTGAGTACTCCAAAACAGTAGGAAAGGTCTCCTTGTTAACAAACATCATATGTTTAATTTGTGCATGTGAGTTTTTCATACATAGAGTAGCCTATAGGTATCAGTAGCTGACTGGCATTTGTCATCACTGACAGCTCAATGCCATTGAAAGATCATACCAAAACTCATTTAAACCATCTAATAAACTGATAAGAGATGTATTTACCCATCAGCCAGCTTTTACTGAAAGACAAACTAAAATCAATCCAATAGCTTTTGTAGATCAGTTATAAGGATTATTTATTTTTATTATTATATTTTATTTTTAAAAAGGCAAATAGAATGGAGCTTTCCTCCTTCCTCTCTCAGATATTTCAACCCAGGTTAGTGCTGGATAAATTAAATAAAACTACAGAGATATCACTACATTTTTATTTTCTTTTACAAAGGCCCTAACAAACATCCAGGACCCTCATAAAAGATCATAAAAGATTTTCTTGGAGAGTTTACCAACTATATGACTGAAGTGCTAAGGCTTGGATAATAGGCCCAAGCCAGAGTTGACCCATAGATGAATCCTGTATATTATATAACTGATGACCATTGTGCTGATAGGTGTTATACTAAGTTATAACAAACCACCTATTCTGATGTAAAAGGTGGAAGCATTGAAGCCTGAGCAACAGGTCCAAAGCTGAAGCTGCTAACTTAGCATGTAGTCACTAACAAAATATGTATGCTCACTAGTGAAAGATGTAGCTTAGATATCATATACTCATTACTGGTGATGGACGTAATGAAAACATGTCTATCCTGAATGTATCTCTCTTCTTCTCTGTGTAGGGGTAAGTTAACAAAGCCATGAAGCTAGCTGTCTGGCCTTGGGACAGACGTATGGCCTTCTTTTAAAAAAAGAACATAAATAAATTAGATAAGGAGGGAAACTCCCTTAGCTTCTCCCTTGAGCCCTGGCCAGTCTCTGGAGGAGTCTCACAAGAGAGTGAAACCAGATGTTCCACTCAAAACAAAGGTGCTAGTTATTCTGCCTAGCTGATTTTTAGTACATAAGGCTGGACCTGCTCACAGCGACTTTGGCAGCCTCAGCTACGGGTGGACGCCCCGCGTAGGATTTCCCCCTTGCCGGGACAGGCTCTGCAAACCCTCGCTGTAACCGGGGCTGCCCAGCCACTGCGGGGCTGGGTGATGGTAAAGTGTGAAAGTGGTGATGGATCTTTCTTGATCACTATTCTCTTTCTCAGGTAGTAATGATTTGATGCATTACACAGTATTTTCCTATTCATTTAAGTGCAAAATTCTGTCTTTTCTTACTGTATGCTTTCTGTATTATTTTGTTATATTATTTTGAGTAAAATACGCCTACTCTTTTCACTCTGGTGTCTGAGTTTAATTGATATCCCTAATCAGCAAAACAAGGACAGAAAATGGGAGAGCAGAAAATGTTAATGATGATTGCAAGACGTACAAGACTGTGTCTCCTGAGGCCTGCACCTTATCAGCTATTGGGCCTCTCACTGAGCAAGGGTGGTGTTACTTAACCAGATAACATGGGCATGCAGAAGAGGGGAAATATCATAGATGTTTTCGGGGGGGGGGGGGGGGGGGGAGGGGGGGAAAGTCTTGCTGTACTCTTGGAGGTTGAGGAGAACTAGCTGCAGACCAGTCAGACCAATTCCTTTTCCTTTCTGTCAAGCACTGTTGTTCACTGTCAGCACCCAGGTTTGCTGCTTCTGGTGCCATCAGGGGCTCCCTAAGAACATTTCTGTTTTGTTGCAGGCCTCCAACCTGTCCTTTCTCTTTCTCCTAACTGATACCTGTAGTCCCCTACAATCCACCCGAGCAAGACTGACAGTCTGCAAACAGACTGTTTCCTGAGACCAAGGACAGCCTGAATCAAAACCAGCCAGCTTTGATAAAGTACCCTATATTCAGAACAAGAGCATCACAGGGAAAACTGCTCAGAAAATAATCCCCAACTCTTTCCAGGCTGTCAGTGGAATTCTGTAAGGAGACTCTAAGGCTGATGTATCTCAGACTGTCTTTGCAGTTTCTGTTTTGGTCGGTCCCCTTTCACTGCTGAAATGACTGAACAACTCCTCTGCTTCAGCTAGGGGTGTCTGATCCAGCTGAAGGGTATCAAAAGGAAGAAAGTAAGATCAGATGCCTCCCTTCCCTGTGGGAGTGCAACTTAAGACCAGCCAGTACCTCGCTTCAGCACCAGGGACTTGCATTAAATTACTACCACATGATGTGAGCTTCTGCAGGAAACTTCCCTGGTCTGAACCACTGAGTAACACACCACATTTGTAATACCAACATAACAGTCTTTGAACATTCCACATAGCCTTAGTGTGTCCACTATCACTATGCAAGTTTCATTCAAAAAATTGTTCTCAGTAGATGAGAAGTCAGACTCTAGTCTTTGCTTAAAAACAGTGACAGAGAGATTATAGGGCCAAGTTGTTCTAACTGAGGCTGCAGCTTTAAGGAGCTCCTCAGTGACAGATGGTAGAGGAATATAGAACCATCACACTCACTACATCCCCAATCTGATCTGAAATTTAAATAACCTGACTCATTAAAGGATAATGCGTATGCACTTATACAACGTAAAAAAACCCAGGACAATCTAAATCACCAAATGCAATTTCAACACTTAATGTTAGTCTGTGACAGGTCACTAAAGATTATCAGTTTTGGCACAGGGTAAAATTTCTCACGTAATAACGACAGCAACAGGGGGTTGTCACAAGCACAAGCAATCTCTGCTGAAACACTGAGACACTATAGCTGCAGCCAGAAATCATGTCCCCTAAATGATGTAAGAAGGATCCAGAAGATTGTTATTTTCAAAAAACACAGAAGTACATATCTGAAATTTCTTGTTCAGGAGTACATATCTGAAATTTTTTGTTCTTGTCTGCTACATTCAGATAGCATGGTGTCCATGCATTGCAAGACCTGGATCTGATGACTGCCATTTAAAATCTTTCCAGTGCCACACCAACACACTGTTTGATTCCCACTTTTCTTTCCTCCCCTTCCTACACAGCATTAATAAATTATTTTAATATAATAAGGCCTCAAGAGTATTGTTATTTACATACACTTTACTGTACCATGGGAGATAGTTGTATTTGCAACAGGCTGCATCTGGATAACTCAAAAAATGTAGACATTAAGACACACAGCTCAAGTCAATGTGCAATATTCTAACGCCAAGCACTAACTGTGTTAAGAACAGTAATTTCAGTTTAAAGGAGTCGTCACACAGAACATGAGCTCCAGGTGCTGATTTTATTTCACTTGTAAGACTATAGAAACTTCTTTGTGGTGAACCTGGCCTGGCTAGTGCTATTCTCTGCAAGGTAACAGACCATGTGAAGAGGAAGGGACTGAATCTTGGTGTGTTGCAGAAATGTCCAATGCAGGGAGTTAGGCAGACAAGTAAACCTGAACCAGGTTAGAGTGGAGATGGCCAGGTCCTTTACAGGGACAAGAATGTGGAGGGGTGAAAGGAGAGGTAAAGCAGTATCATGCTCTTGTCATATTACTCTCATAAATGTATGTGAAGCAGACCTAACAATCAGGGCAGAAACATTTTTTCAGACATTTTCTCAAAAACAGCTTAATAAAATTCTGAGCAGATTAAAATAATATGAAGCAATATCAGTATTTTTAAAAATATCCTCCTTCTCAACAGAAAAGGAGTTATTAGATATGTCAACAACAGGGAAAAAAAAAGGTGGGGATTTTTCTGTTGTTTACATTTAAAAAAATTTTAAATCAGCTACTTGACTGATTGTGACACTCTTCCATAGATACTGTACCTGATTTCAAATTCTAGTTTCTACAGCTGCCTCTAAGTGATGTTTCCTTCTATACTAAGCACCCTGCATTTTTTAATTCCTCCCTTATTTTTTTTTTATTAATTCTGATTCAAGAGCCTTATGCAACTGAGTGTTTAGCTCTTTACCACTTTTAGTCTGAGGCACTGATTGTCATGTTATTACAGTATCAGAGGAAAGTGGCTATTACAGAAAAGTCATTTATGTGTAGGACAACAGTTGGAGAAAGGAACAAAGGAGGAAAGAGTTTGGAAAATATACTAGGAGTTCACTATACATGTGTAGGGAATAAGGAAGTAGTTGCATGTCATGATAGAAGCTCTTAAAATAATGACTCAATTTTTTCTGGATTCTGAGACAGCTGAAAGATAATCACACGTCACTGCTGACAGAAAATTGAATTAGGGTGGAGAAATCTATGGGGAAAATAAAAGGTATTTTACTTAGCATTTACAACTGTTGATATGGAGCTTTAGATAACATGCAACACAGCAGCCATGGCTGTAATGCAACAACTGCTCTTAGTGGGAGAGGAGGCAGGACAGGCTCGCGAGCCCTAGCATGCTTCAGCAAACTGCCAGGATGCATTTCACACCACGGGTCTGTCTGCTGGAACCCCTGAAGAAGTAGCCTGAAAACACAGCAGAAAAGCTTCATTCTGCTTACATAATTAAATATGCCTTTCTTTTAATAAAGAAGAAAGTCTAAGTCCAAGGTATACTTTTATATAAATTACTGGATTTAGGTTTCTTCTACTCACTTCTAGCAAGCTCAGTTTAGGAGGTCACTGGGAGCTGCACGGAGTCCAGATGACAAAACTCCTTTCTAATCCTCCCTTGAATCAGCAGCCAGGAAAAACAAGCCAGGGGAGCGGTATTTGTGACAGATGGTGAAGAGATAAAGGCAGAAGCTACAAATGCCAGGTGAACCAGGTAAGCCTTGAGTCCCCCAGCTTCTCCTGAAGGCCAGTGCAGCCTCCTACACTCGCATCGCAGACTGGAAGAGAAATCACAGGGTGCCAGAGAGGCATTCAGTGTAAGAACCTGCACCTCACAGCTGTGCCAAGCAAGATGAGACTGTTGGTAAATCAAATTGTAAGCATCCACTGCACATTAAGTACAATGTTGAGTACTTAATCCTGAAACAGGAAAAAAAAAGAAAAGTTGTTTGTATTCTTGAATGCTCTTCCTACTTTGGAAGATACTGGATGTTACTACTATTTCGCTGTTATGCAGCATCTCTAGTAATTGCAAGAACAAATCATATATTTCAACTGTTCTTCCAAAATACATGTGTCCTTTTGAGGTTTGTTGATTGTTTTTGTTGCTGTTTTCCGTGTAAGTCAGCTATGGTAAGGCCTCTGAGCACCTAGCTTTCAGCCTACTGTGCATATGCATATGAGGAAAAACCAATTCCCAACTTAAAAGACCTTTAAAGTGATGCATGGCAAACATATGGCTATTTTTCATCCAGACACACCTATTTTTCTTCTTCAAAGTGTTTAATCAGAGTTATCTCGCTAAGCTTCTGAACAGGGAGAAAAAAAAAAAAAAAAAAAGCATATCCTTATGCTCTTTTGTAATTCCCCTTTCACTCTTTAGTATCTAAATTCCTGAACTGGCAGGAATTTTATTACATAAAATGATCAGCACCCTTGCTCCAAGTGTTAGAAGGCTATTTTTTTATGTTAGTATATATAAATAAGACCATGACAGCACTGGATTTTTACCTTTATTAATAGTCTACATAAAACAAAAGAAAGGAGAAATCTTTCCAAAAAAATCTTTCCAGCAAAATGTGGAATACTGTTGACTATCATCAATATGAAATTCTTTCTCTCTGCCAGGAGGAAAAACTGCAATCAACAGTAATATAATGATTCTTTACGGTTTTCAGAAGCCCTGACATTGCAGAAGAAAAATCTGTTTATATTTCTGAATTGCAGATAATAAGGGGAGGCAAGGAAGATGTATTGCAAATCCAGACATTACTGTTCAAAGCCCTGTTAAAGTGGACAGATGCCTTTAGTATCTTGAATACTATAACATGGCATGTAAATGTGACTATATGCAAATACAAAGACAGATAAAGGGATGGTCTTTTGGGTTTTCTTTCAGCTGGAGGGTGTGTGGATTTTTGTTCTCCAAACTATTTTCTGCTGGCTGAGGCCAGGACATGCTTCTTTATGCAGGTTAAACTATTTGAAAATGCAAGGTACAACAAACAGTGGACACTGCCTCCAGCTGAAAGTCAAAAGATGCAAGACAGTTCATTCGCTTTAAATGAATCTGTGCCAAATAAACTTGAAGGAAGTAACTTCAGTTATTCCCAATAATGCAGATCCAGACGAATTACTCGAGGAGTAGACATGTACTACTTTTCTGGAACTAAAATACAATCATATTTTAAGTAAGTTTTATTATTTTAGACATAAATTTTAGGCTTGAATGCTCTTATATGAACATATTACTGAATCCGAAGACATTTATTTAACTCAGTCTCCTTCTAGACAGCCATTAAACAGTAGAAGTAGAACACAGACAAATAAGAAAAAAAAATCAATTAAAATCTGAACAACAAAAACCTTCTTATTTATTATTCCATTCTCACACACACCTTCGGAATCCAAGATTATCATAAGGTTATCAAAGTGCAACCACCAGAATGATATTAAGGAACTAGAAGCAACCCTTAAGCTCTGAAGGAATATTAGAAGATGAATAGGAATCACTGTACAGAAGCATAGACAGCACGTCTTAACCTTGTTTGATGTTTACATTCAATAGCAGTACTGTTCAGGGTGAAAACATTGATGGCAAAAAACATTGTAAAGATGTTTGACTGAAAGGACTTCTGATGCACTTATCTCTGCTGTTTTCAAGAACTACTTAACATCTTTCCATTCACAAAGAGTTTGAGTTCAGTCTATCAATCCACTAGAAGATATTTCAGACCTTAGCAATGACAAAACTTTGAATTTCCAAGTTTATTTAGGACAAATTAATGTCTATTTGTTGTTTCCGCATATTCTGTCAAAGTCCATTCCTTCCCCATTGTTTACCCTCCTGCTGAGTTTGAGGGTAAAAGTACTAGCCTCCTTCAGATTGCCTTTTTTTCTGTCTATGTGAAGATAAGCTCTTCCTGCTCCTAATTGTTCTGGAAGATCTTCTCTGCACATACGGCATTTTGAATTCATCTTCCTTATAGTTTAGTGATCAGAACTGCATGATGGATCATGTGTGAGATTTCACCAGTGCCTTGTAGAAAGTCACACACAAATATCTTCTGATCTCTCCTTGAAATACCTTGGATGATTTTTTTTCTGGAAACACGGGTGCCTTTACAGCTTGGACAATAATGAAAGTACTAAATTCAGTCAGTCTTTGAACATATCATTGAAGAACTTTACCAGTTTCCTTTTGCCCTAGTAATATAGTCCTTTTGTTACAACACAATGTTATCACTTTACCTATGTAGTGTGCTAGTTTCAATAAATTATGAATGCACAGATCTGACAATAGCTTACTTAAGCCATGTAACACTTATTAGCATAGATATTGTGATAAAAATCGGGCCATTTTTGACACACAAACAACTAAAGACAAAACTTACAAATGTCACTAGTTGAGCGCAAGTGAAGGCTAGTATTTTTATGACACCCTATCTGTAAACAGTAGAAGACTTTATATGTCTGTTGGATTTGCCAATATTTCATGACCCCAGAGAATCTCTAATTAGATTTTCTTTAAAGCAATCTTCCCTTTAATTTCCATAGTATAAAAGAACAGTTAATTTAGATCAAGAAAAATACCTTCTTCCCCTAGAGCTGCAGTTCTACTGAACAAACACATTTTATAGAAGCAACATTCCCTTTGAAAAGGAAATTACACTAATCTGCCTTCTCACCAAGGTCTATGCTTGTCTTCTAAGTTAAACATAAATGTTTAACTTTTTCACAATGCAATATATCTAAAAGCATCTCTCAAAATAAATGCAACTACAAGATTTTTCTTAAAGCTACTAATATTTCTCCTTAAACATTAAAAGCTACCTGAGCAAGGTATTTCCAATACTATTCCTTTGCTGAAGATCATCTAACAATTCTTTTTTCTCCTCTTTCCCGACCCCTTCCCCTAGTTATGACATAACTCACCTGCTTTTAAAAGTATGAAGATGGCACTGCAATATTTCAGTCAGGTCATAAACTGGAATATAGCAAAGACAGCAATTTGATTTAGGAGTGATGAATTCCATAATGCCATTTTACCAGAAAGGGTTAGATGCTACATATACATATTTGTTAAAATACAGATCTTAACCTAGAATTTAATATGACATCACTCTGAGAAACCAAATTTCTGGTTCTTAAAGCCTGAAAAATAAGTCTGCTTATTTATATGATTTAAAATCCATTTCATTTATTCTATTATGCACCACCATTCTGTGAAACTCAAAGCAATTCTCTTGACTCTGTCAATCACATACTTTAGATTCATAATCACAGTTATTTCAGCTGCTAACAAAATGATTTGCAAATGTTTTTCAAATAAAATTGTTCAGTTGTTTTGCCTTGCTATGTGCTCTCATCACCATTTATGTTCTATATTTGGACTATTGGTAGTTGTGAAAAATGCTCGTGCAGTGTTAAAGTTTCAGCAATATCAGAAGGAATACTGGTAACTACATCTTTTGCCACCTAATCCTCCATTTAAAAGCTGTTAGGACATAAGTTACATCATATGGAGACAGCTGCAAAGTTCCAGATGTAGCCTAGTGCTACTTAACAGAATAACTATCCAAAGCAATTCACAAACAGTGCAAGGGTACTGTTCATAATCTGATGCTTGTCTCAACATTTTCACTCTAAATATTTTATAGGTACCTAAAAATAAGTAATATATCCATTTCTACATGGATATAAAGGGAGAAATGAACATGTTGAATGTGCTAAATAAGCACTAAAAATATAGGAAACAAAGCTGTAACTATAGAATTTATTTGTTTATATAGAATAAACTATTTGGGAAATGTATATTGCATTCTAGAAAGTAACCAGCACACTTGATACTGCAAATTTGACCTTAAAATGCTTCTTTTTTTTTTTTTTTTATTTTTGCTAAAAGGAATTTGTCATTTATTAACACAATAGAAATAGAAAGAACACTGTTTGAGGAAAGAAACCAAGGGATGAACTTGTATTCTGGCCCTTCCAGTTAATCTTCTTCAAAATTGTTCACTAATGTTAATCAGTTATGATGTACAGTAGGAAGTGCCTATGTTTTTATCTTTTTCAATAAAAATGCATGATTTACAGAAACAAACAGTTAAACAACCAGATTTGCAAGGGAAAAATGCACAAGTTGTTTCCTAGGATCTCTTTGCGACCTCTACACCCTTTCTCTTGTCTCCCCCACAGGTGAACAGCAACCTTGCACAAGAGGGATTTGCTCTGGTGTCACTGAGGACACACTACGGAGGTAACAGGGTTGCAGGAGTGCAGTTGAGGACAGATCTTGGCCAGCAGAATTTCTTACTGGTCATGTAATATGTGATGGAAAGATCCTAGTCTGACAGGCTGAATCAGCTTGTCAAGGCTGGCAGCGAAGGAAGTAAAAACCTTGTTTATTGTAACCTGGGTATATTTGATAAGGATTGATAGAGACATAATACACACAGACACCCAAAGTATAATGCTTAGAAGCTCTCTGTTCAAATTAGAGCCACGCTTTAGAGAAGCATTTTGGGGCTTATAACCTCCCCTATCTTCCATTCATCCCGAATAAACATTTTAATTTGCATGCCCAGATTTTAATTGGTACAGCATGTGGAATTAATAGAACCCATTATCAACTAAATCAGCATGACCCTTCTGTGAATTAAAATATTTCACAGATTTAGAACATTCTATGAGAGAACTAAACTAAGAACACAGTCAGTAACTGCCATAGAGCTACTGGCTTTGAAGAAAGTTTAAAAAATTGAGGAAGAAACAAAGCCGCTGGTAGGTGTATTCCTAATGCTTTCTCAGCCCCTCTTTCCACTGAAAACAGTGTTCAGAAGAAGAAAATAAACTAAATCTTTAAGGCTTCAATATGTTTGAAAATATTTATTAAAAATTGGTTATCAATAGAACTGGCAGCAAATAAAAAATACATAATTGAGTGAAAAACGAGAGGGAGCAGAAAGGATTATATTATTTCTGATTAATAAATGATGCCAAAAATTACAGTAATTCCTTTCCACCCAAAGGTAGGCTTGAAATATCATAACTGAGATTCTAGGATGGTTTTGAATGACTGGAGAACAGCACAGTTTAAGACCTCATTTGGTCATTTTCCTGCTAGCCTGTCTTATATAACTAATAAGAGGATTATATACTTCACAGCTGGGTTTTGCCATCCTACTGCATTGACTGGGGCCATCAGTTCACTGGTTTGCCTGATAAACTGAGATGTCAGAAATGGGCCATTTCATAATAGTAAATAGTTATATATCCTGAACAATTTATAATTCAAATAACCAACAACTCAATTTGCAAAATGTGGTAATGAAATTCAATAGCTAACTGAACTTTAGACTCCCATAAACAGTGGAAACATTTTTGACTAAAATTAGAACAATGTCAAGATTCTACAAAATAGAATTATGGTATTACACATCATCATCAGAAAGCCATTATTATGATCTACAGTTTCCAGCTGCTGAGATCCAGATGTAAATTCTACCTGAAAATAATGCTTTCACTAAATAGTGTCCTATGCCTTAGAACATCCTCTTTCCCATTGCATGGAAGATGCATCAATCTACTCAGAAAACATAAATACACTTGCAGCTACACATGCACAATAGAATTATAACAAATATTTTATAGGTATGTGAGGATATGAGATCTATGTAGTATTAAGGAAATTTATTCTTTAAGAAAAAATGTCTGATATTTAACAGAGGTGAATTACTATTCCTCAGTTAGTTGTGCCTTCAGATAGGAAAAGATAAAATAACCACATTCATATCTGCCGTTTCGAAAATATAGATTTATGGTTTTCAAAACCATGGATTTGATCACTGTTGAATGTAGCTGCTGTTGAATTTAGCCTGCACCAGTGCCCTATACAATTACTGCTACATAAAGATTATTCAGATTATTCCTTTTGCGGGACTAATTAATTTTACCTCTGTGATGTAGGGGCACTCAGCTCTCTGATAAAAGCTTATTTACAAGTAGCTCTCCACTAAGCAGATATGGTTAACCTGGGTGAATTGAGCCAAGTGTCTCGGTGAAGTTGTTCCAAAGAAGGAGCTGTCAAGTAGTCCAAATCTCTGGCATAAAGTAGCAAAACTGCTCAAGCCAATGTTACATGACTCACGTACATGTAATGCAGTGATAAAGCTGTTATCATGTCCTGCTATTCCTAGAGCTCTCTACCTCCTTGGTTCTCTTCTTCCATGGGAAAAGTGACGAGGCTCCCAGACACATAAAGATTCTGGTTCATGGTTCAAAAGGTCAGTCAGGAAAATTGGCCAACCCCTCTATACAAAAAAGTTATTTCATCCCAACCAAAAGCTGGATCATTAACCTGCTATGTTATAATGCTTCTAATGTTTGTTTTAAAAAATTGTCTACACTCACTCTTTGATGTTTGCTTAGGTAATGATTCTAACAAACTGATTAGAATCAGGAGATTTCAGACTCATTCACTGTGACAGTAACATGTCTCCTGCCTCCTTCTCACTCACATCCTCCCATATTACCCCTGCTCAGTCAAATTTGCATGGTGAGCAGGTAAAGGTTACCTCATTATTACACTGAAGGACCAGTCACCTGTGGAGACATGAAATCTTCACAATTCAGCTCAGGTCTTGCTTGTGTTTATGTCTGAAGGCTTCTGATGCTGGCTGATGAGGGTGCATGTATTTTCTTCTTTCCTGTTAACCAGTACAACTTATTCATTGCTTTTACCTTGGAACAATAGGTACCCAACAGCAAGGTAAATTTGCCAAGGTCAGCACTATAAGCCTAGCAGGCTTTCAACCCAGTCTGCTTCTTAAAATACCAATTTCCCAGTACATAGTATTTTTATCTCTAGTTAGATCATACTCATGACTTTCCCTGAGGCCCAAAACTGCAGGTTTTTGTGGGTTTTTTTAAAAGAAAAGCAAGGCTTTGAGTGGGTAATGAGTGATGTGTACAGGACAGCTTATGAGCAACTTCCATACAAAGGCTAAGTAGGCAGGGGTGCTTCACAGTGAAAAAGATGACTGAGTTGTTATAGTCTAGCTGTCAAACTGCAAATGTCACTGACAGTTAACTGTAAAAAGCAGTTTCCCACCAAAATTATGTAGTATTGTGTTTAAAACAAAATGAGATTTTGGAAGAATTTTCAAGTACTTATTATTAATAATAATTATTATTATTTTATTAATATTAAAATTTCATTGCCATTACATGTCACTGATTATAACTTCAGGAGTTAATGAGTATGTAAACATTACAGAACAGATGCAACCTCCACGAATTTTTTAAAATATCGATTGCTGGAGCCTGAGAGAATCACAAGAGGAAGAATAAATTACAAGTTATCTGTTTCTTACAGTTTTCCCTAACCATCTGCTACTGACCACTTCAAGACTGGGAATAGTAGGCTAAGTAGACCACTGTTCTGTTCTGGTATTTCACTCTCAGTGAAAAAAAAGAAAAAGACCTGACTAGTTTAGATATATTTCACATGTTCATAATAATACCAACAGTCATAAAAGGAAAAGATAGATATTCTATCTATTCATTTCTACATCCAGTGAAACTATAGTCAGACCAGGATGCATAAATTTGGAGCATCACACAAATGTCTAAGCTTCAGCATAGAGCTCACAGGAAACCACCGGCCAGAATTTCCGTTGACTTCATTTGAAACGGGGCTAGTTTTAGGCATGGGCAAAGCAGGTCATTGCTTATAATAGCATTCTAATTTTGGCTCTAGGAACATCACTGGGATGAGCAGCTAACCTCTGCTGTATGTGTATCCAACACTACTTTTTGTTTGCCTCCACCTTATGCACTCATCCATTTTATACAACATTGAGAAGCTTCATATTATCTCAGCTCTATCTGTTATTGGTGAAACCACAGTAAAACTTGTCATCCAGAGGAGACGGATGTTTTGTAATCCAGACTGCAAACTGGAAAGCGTTTGTGCTTATTTCTACTAGGAGAACAAGGTTCTGCTTGTAGTGATGTGGAAGTCAAATTGCCCATAGAGAGAATTTTCTTTCATGTTAGGTGCAGCAAATTAAATTCTGAAGAGCTTTGAGCCAGCTCGCCCTTGTGGGAGTACACCAGGGAAGAACAAATTCAATTTAGCCAAATTGTCTTTTCAGAGCTTATCATTAGAGCTTTGTTTTTGTTATTGCTTGATTTTTCTCCTTTCATTCTTTTGAAGAGATCACAGTTGAAGAGCTTTTGCCTTCCTTGAAGTCACACACTTTTTTGGTGGAATTACTCTTTGTCACTGAAATGAACTCTTAACACAGACAAATAAAACAGGGCCGAGGGAAAACTTTGTAATGCATTTTGCAAGTGTATGCAAGTCTACAGTCCAGTTCCAAAGAACTGTTGGTCTACAATGTAGTAAAAGGAGTATGGTGCATAGTACAGATTTTCTTTCCCCCCTTTCGTACTACTTACAAACAACAATGGATAATTTCAGCTGGAGTGCTCCATCCAGTTTTGAGCACCACCTACTAGACAAGCCAAAGAGAATGTTAAAAAGTTAAACAATCATTAAGAGGCTTGAAATACAGTACATGAAAACAGGCATTGAGATTTCCCTAGTTTAGAAAATACTTGGGGGGAGCATAACAATTAGAGTTCAAACATGAAGGAAAGTGAAGTTGTCTGCCATGCCAACTAAAGATCAGTCAAAGAACAAACACAAATAACAGATCTGGATGACACATTAGGAAAAGTATCCACCTGGATTAGTTAAATACTGAGACTTGTCAACTAGGAATACAGTAGGATCTTCACTGACTTCTTTCAAGACTATGAAATGAACAGTCACTGGAGATGGTCTAAGTATACTTAATCTTATCTGAAGCAAAAACATGTTTCATTCTGGAGTGAACAGGGATGATCTCAAGAAGCTATGTCCCAGATCAATGTATTTCAAGGCCAGGCAAGGCCATTTCAGACATCTCTTCTAAATGCTTGCATTACATTACACAATCATATCTAGCAGAATCAGAAGGGGGGGGGGGGGACACACAAAAAATAATTCTTATATTTTGGCAAGAAAATAGTAATTTTAGACTCAGTGATCTATAACTGAGTTCCTAGGAACAAACTATGAGAAAACTATGTGAGCACAGTATAAGTGACACTAATGCAAGCTTCTGGTAAACCTAGTTAAAAATTGCCCTTAAAGATGAGCTACAAATAATTTGTTGTGAAAGTTTATGTTCTGTTGTGGGCTTTCTTGAACCTTGATAAATATTTTCATCACAGACACTGATGATGAATCAGAGAATATCTTTATTAAACTGTCAGATGGTAACAATCAGGGAAAGACAATGCTTTGGAGACTGCAATTTTAAGAATTGTAAATGATCCTGACAAACTGTGGAAATAGGCAGGCAAAGAAAAAGGATGCGATTTGGTTAGGTCAAATGCCAGATATGGTATTTCAGCAGAAGCAGCCATCACCAACAGAAGACTGAAAGTGAATAAAGAGACAGTGGTTCAGAGCTGGGGGGGGGCGGGGGGGAGAAAAGAAAAAAAAACCTTTAATAGATCAAAGCTAAACATGAATCAGTGTTGTCATCCTTCTGAAAAACAAACAAACAAATAAACAAAAAACATACTAACATACTGAAGTGTATAAACAGGAGTGTTATGTGCAGGATGGATAAAGGAATCTTTCCAACAGTGATAAGGCATGAGTTTAGTGTCCAGCCCTAGGCCACATATTTCAAGAATGATACGAGAAAATTCTGATGGTGTCAAGAAACATATAAGAAAATACTAGAATAATTGTTTTCAGCAATAAGAGATAAGATATTTGAAAGAAGAATTGCAAAAATGCAGATGTGTTGGTCTCCAAGTTTACTAAGGACAGGATTCAAAGACGACAAAGTCAGGTATTACACAAACTTTCTAATATAAGTATGGAATATAATGCCATGGGATTTCTATCACTGGAAGGCTTTGGGAACGTTTTTCAAAAGCCTCAATGAACTGCTATAGGAATGCTTAAGAACATCAGAGAATTCTGGGCTTTTCCAAATCTATTTATATACATCTGAATGTATGTTGGGTTTCAGGAGATTTTACATTTTACTCATACATATTTACCTGCATTTCTTATAGTCCTGTCAATCTTCTAATAAATAGAGATATCAATTCCAATATAGGAATGACTACTAAAAATCAAACCAAAGGTCAGTGGGTACCTTCAGGGTACTATATGGTTCTTCAGTGCATGGCTTTTGTCTTTGTGACTAACAGTCAGCTCTTGAGCTTGTAAATGGAAGCATGATGGCTGCATTTGAAGATAGGCATTATGACAGATAGCTGCATTGCTGCCTCAAAAAATCATAAGCAACCAAGGATTATCCTTCCATAAACAAAGTGCCCTCTCACTTAAACAGACTACATGAAGATACATAAATGCAAGCTAAAAATCATAGAAAGGGCACAATTGGAGAGAATGTCAAGCTGATCACTTAAACAAAATTCCTACAAGAAGGAAAGAATAAGCATGTTGAGATCTATTTCTAATATATTTGTCCATCTGAAGAGTCACAAGCAACATGAAGATGAGAACAAATACCTTAACATCTTACACAGAAAGCCCTGTTAATACATGCCTCCTGATGAAAAAAACCCCACTCATTCTTCCACATGTAGGGAAACTTCAGCAGACAAAGTACATGTTTACTTTTCCCTCCATAACACCACTGCAATGAAGAATAAATGGAGTAGAGGAAAGCACCTGAACTTGATATCATCATTTCTCTTGTTTCTTGCCAGGACAGGAGTTTCTTACTATTCCATCTGCCTGGACAGGAAAAAAAAAAAAAATTAAAAAAAAAATCAACACATAATAAATTAACAGTCAGATGAAGTTTATAGTTCTGCCTTTTTCAATGTCACATAAGAATGGCCAGATGGAGTCTGCAGGAGTTACTTTAAGGACAACTGACCAGGGCAGAAAAGACAAGTATTACCATTTGTTGTCAACTATTTTATGTAATTCCCTAGGCCTGAAATCACCCAGCATTGCAAGTTATCCTTTCACAAGAACATGAAAAGATAAAGCCATACACCATCTGTACTCAGTGTATTCTTTTATATACTTATCAGACTTTGCAATGTTCCCTTATAGTTGCTGCTCTCTCAAGCAAGGTGCAGCAGAATCTGAAGCTTGTAATCCTGATATAACATTCCTGGAATTTCAGATGTGGATGGAAACAGCTGAGCTCTCAGCTTCTCATCTGTTCACCTTATCTGGCTCCACCTTTGACAGGCTCTGTGCTGCACCCAGACAAAGTGGCAGTGATTTCTGCATCCATAAAACACTATGATAATGCTAAGACCTTTCAGTTCTTCATGGTGCAAATGGCTCTGCTGCCTGGACAAGACTGTGCCAAAAAGTTAGGGGAAACAGTCACAAAGACAGCGTGGAAGGTCTGAGAGATGTCTCCCTGCCTGAGTTGGAAAAAAAAAAAATCCACATTCCTTTCAGTTCTTCTCATCTTTCACAGATCACACACCACCCACTGCACCATCAGCTTAAGAAATATCTGTATTATAGAAGATAATACTGACAGCACCTAGTTCTGCCATCACAGTGTTGTTAGTAACTGTACACACTGTTAGTCACAGCTCCTGATAGTTAGATTAAAAAAAAAAATCCTGACAAGGCTGATGACTGCAAGCATCTCTGGATAAAAATCCCACTAGACATTAGCATCCGTCTTCTCTCTGAAAGGAATGCTGTCCTTCCTCTTTCTCTGTCCCACAAGTTTATTGAAAAATTTCCAGTACCAGAGTATCCTGAAGTATAATAATTGCAGCATTTCAATTTAATTGCATAGATGGTCCATACTATATTTGTCATCTGTCATTGTGACAATTTTTAATTGCAGCATGAAACCCTAAACTAATTTCTGACAGTTGATTTCTAAACTATGCATTTTTTTAAGAATCCCCATTTCATTACTTAGAAAGTTCAGAGTATTTATATTCTTTTCTTCAAACTAAGATCAAAACATTATCATTCTTCACTCCAAACTGAAAGAAACTGCTACTAAATAAACAGCAACCCAATTACAAAGAGTAAGAGCAGAAAATTCTACTTGGACTGACAAGGCAAGACTAAACAGTTCATTTGCAGCATTTCTATTTTATCTGCAGACTTAAACTTTTCTTAGCCATTTTATTATAAGAAGAAAAGTAGTATTTTACAATAAAAGCATTATGCATGCCACATGAATTACAGAGAACTAGTCAAGCGCTTCCACTGGACTTTTATCGTCATACAAGCAGCACTTTGTCAGAATACAAACTTCCTAATATAAGAGCTGTTTTGAGTAGGACTATTTCCGTCATTGCAACCTAACCAGATACATTTATGTCAGTATAAACACACTTTTGCAGTTAACGCTTTCCTGTCAGGACTTACTGCAAGTCAGCTATGCTCAGAGGAAAATGATGAAGACATGGCACTCAGATGGAGTTCTCTGCAGATAAATGTGGTACAGCAGCTTTTCAGTCATCTCTCCTTCTGTGAGAGGAGAGTGGATTTAGGTAATCACAGTCATTCTTTGGGACATATCCCACACTTCAGGAAATGGCCACAGCCAGCCACCAAAGTATCTCTCTATCCAAAAGAGGAATTTCTAGGTGTTATGGGTGTGCTGATAGTAGCCTTAAACCTCATAGCTCTGTACCATGATACTCAGTCCCAGGGCTGGGTTAAGAAGGACTTTTAGTTTAAAAGAACTGGAAGTAAATCCTTAGAGATCTTTGTTCCTAGGTCTAATGTAGGCTCCTGTTTTCTACTTCACTGCATATAATCTTGCATCAACATTCACAGCTGGTGTAGATCCAGCCACTTTTAAGTGATAGGACACCACACAGGCTTGCTGTAAACAACAAATGCAGGAAGAGGGGCACAGATCTCTTGTCATCCTTCACCAGCAACGCACAGGTCTTCCTTGGACTGCCATTTCTACTCCGTCACTACTACACTGTATCTAATTCCTACCATCCTTTCCCAAGAGAGGGAAGAGAAACCCTGAAGGGCAATATATTGTGCACCTCCTGCCCCAGCTGTACAAGAATCTGCACTCCCCTTGTCCTCAGCATCCATCAACCCTGCAGCAAGGGGAGCTCCACTTGTGGACATGCAGGACTTTTTTTACAAGCTTGAGCTGAATGTTGTTCATAAGCAGAAAAGCACATGCAGCTCCTGAGCCTAAGGCTTCAGTGCATCTGTCAAAGCAGAGCTAAAATAAGGTTCAATATTTTGGCTTCACTGTACTGTACAAGATTATTTGGCACTGCATTTTCTGAGTTTGTGAAGGCAGATCTTCAATGGTGCTTTGTTATTATGTGGATTTAAGAGGTCAGTTTAAGGACTTCTAAGCTTTTAATTTTAAGACATTGTGTTGCTACCCATCCACACCCTTTCGAACAAAATGAAAGCATCACAACAAATATTCAGTGAGAATCTCAGTTCTATCTCTGTGTGCCACAGGGAGATGAAAATCTCCTTTCAGCTTGAGTATTCATCATGGAGATGCTGTAAACTCAAGACATATATGTCAGGCATTTAAGACTTGCAATTTATAAAACTTTTTTCCAAATCTTCAATACAGCTATGACTCTATTATAAACTGCTTCAAAACCTGCCGTTCTAAACTGCAGATGTAGGAACTTTCACATGTTAATTATCTTTATTTGAAACATCTGAGATCCTGAAGTGCTGCCTTCTTGGACAGTCTGAGTAGTGAGTGATTATTTACACATACAGATGAAATAATAATTTAATTTCCTGTCTTAATCAGCAGTGTTGGTACTGTAGTGTGAGCCCTAATCACCTTCAGAGAGTAAATAAACACCTGTGAGGTCAGGTACTGACTTTAGGGGTGGCAGAACATGACCTCACACCTCATTTAGGTGTTATCAAACTACACAGTGAATCACTAAGCAATTTATTTTTTTGTTTGCCAGGACAAAAGCACTAATGACAGAAATATCCCACTGCAATTCTTTTCTGTTAAGAATATACCAGCTTATGGAAGTGGGGATGTTCATAAGCCTACTGAGCTCACTTCATTTAAAGTTTTGGCTTTTTATTGCACACCAATTTCCACCATTTCAGGAAGACTGTGTGGCAAAAGTTAAGATTTCTCGCTCACAGTGAGAGAGAACTTACACTTTGATTTCAGGCACATTTGGGACAGATCTGATGGTTGTTGCCAAGAAAAATCTTGAACAGATCATATTAAGTAAAACAGAATACCTACAGAACCTATAGAACATTATTTGTTAAATTTGTTTAATATTTCTTTATTTCATATTAGTTTGGTTTTCATAGCATCACATCTTTTAACTACCTATGTACACATCAAAATGTAAATGAAAATATAATTTGTGTTATACAGTCACTGAGTTCTACAGTATTTTGAGTAACTCTACAGGAATTCTGAACATAAAACGTATTAAAACCATATGAGCCTATTACGCTAAATTTCAAAGGCAGATTTCTGAGGCTGTTGTCTTTTACGATGTGTTGGCACAAACCTAGAAATTACTCTAACTACAAGACCATTGCAAAACACTTCCAGAGGCAATATCAATGCTATTTGGAAATTACTTAAGATGTCTTTCAGAGCCAATGGCATATTAATTTTTAAATTTAAGAATCTGTTTCTGCCCAAATGTACCTTTTTTAACACTGCTGTTTTGCCTACAGGAATGGCACTGTTGATGAACAAATGGCATGTTAGCTACCTGAATCTCCATTTTACTAAAACAGCAGTGCCTTACAAGGTCCTAGGGAACTTTCTGACGTTGGAAAAAGCACTGACTTTTGGCAGGTACCACTTTCCTTTGGTTACCTGCTCCCTGGACTCCACAGTCTCTGGAGAGATGCTCTTTTTAATCAGTTTTCATGTCTCAATCTAAAAAAAAGGGCTTTTTTAAATTTATTTTTTGAGAATGGATTAGTTACTACAGTTTTTAGCAAAGAGATCAAGCTAGACAAAAAAGCACTTTACTGCCAAGTAAACTGAGTATTTGACACCAGTGACCCTGACCAATAAATTTTGTGTAGACCTGTTAAATAATCTCTTGTCCTATTTCTGAATAGGTGATCCTAGAAATACCTATCTGAGATTATCCTTTGTGACCCAAAATAATGACAGAGAAACACTGTTTTTCTGATTCCTGAGGTCTTTATTCTTCCTTGTCCCCAAATAACATCTTCTTGAGTTCATACAGAACTGCTTGCCAACTGCCTATAGATTCAAAATAATCATGGGATCTTCCTAAGCCAGGGAGAAAAAGGTTTCACACTGTAGAATTAGCACAAAAATTCAACATTGCACTGTCAATTAAATTCGCTGTGTTATTCTTAGTCTTGAAGTGATATTCTGAACAGCTCTACAGCCTCTAAATGAAATGGTTCATTATCCCTTTGATGGTTGCCAACTGTCTACTACTGTCTTTACTACCCTTGAGGTAACTAAATAGGAAAATACAAGTGAGACAACATGACATCCTCGATCACAGCAGAATGGACACTTTCTATGTCCTCCGACTCTACAGTGAACAGAGTACTCGGAAGCACTGAAAATATGTAACTAGCTTTATCCTGTTCCTAAAAACCCTTCCTCTCTAATATGATACATGTTATACAGGGTTTTAGAAGTAAGCTAAAATACATCTAGAAATAAATGCACTAATAGGCAGTATACAAATGAAAAACTGTCCCAAATTGTATCCCCATAACTATATGCTGAATGAATTTTCTTTCTTAGTTCTATTAAGTTGCAATTGCTATGCAAACTGTATACAGCACATCTGTCAATCCTTATATTTTTATATCCTAGTCTATAGGAGTTCTTATACTGAGTTCATAACCATGAGTTCTTATGAGTTCATAACCAAGGTCAGTGCTTCACTGTACACCATTATCACGCACATACGTTGTGCTGGTTCGCCACACACCATTTCATTCCTGGAGTATGACCCTCCTCCATTAGAGCTATATGGAACAAATTCTGCTGATTTAACACAGAACAGGATGGTCCCCAGTGACATGACCTAAAGCTCCCCACACCAAAGTAATGTTTCTCCCCTGATAGCAGTGAACCCTAAACCAGATCTTCAGTTTCAAACCACATGGTAATGGCAGTATTTTAAATGAAAGGTGAGGAAATACTCCATATTGCTCTGAATGGAGACCGGGAAGCTGCAGCTTCCCATCAGCACCCTGTAAAGGACTGACATATAATCCTGCAATCCTAAAGCTGCAGCCAGTCCTGAAAAAAAATATGCTCATGTTTAACAAGTTTGCAAAATGACAGTTCTCAAACAATTGCTCTATCTGACTGCCCAAATAGGCCATCTGGTTTTGCAGATACAGTCAAAATCAAATAGTTAAAGCTGGTAAGTTTTTCAAGGTATATTTCTGGCAATCATTAAAATATTTAATAACATCAACTTCATAGCCTCTTTCTGGAATTAATCTCTGCAGTGAACTCTTCCCTTGGCATTCCTGATATTCAATATATTTTCAGCAGCAAGAGACATTTACTAAACTGTGGTAGAGTTGTCAAAACCTATGAGATCATATAATTTGGGAACTGAAAAATTGTTTGTGTCCACATAATTAATTATGGAAGAAAACGCTGGGTAGGATCCCACTTTTGCTGTGTTTTCTGTTCAAATATCAAACAGAGATAAATTTTCATTTAAAACCTCCCCAATTAATATTATTTTCATATAGTTTTTCTCCTAATCACTGACATCTACCAGAAGTTTTCCCCTATTTACCACAAAATGCTTTGTTTTATTCTTAGAAATGAGTAGCTACTGTGCAAACAGAAATAACACTGGTTTCTATTTAGCTTTTAGGGGTCAGTAGTAATGTTAAACAATAGGAAAATCTACAGCAAAGATTCATAAATCATGATAAACAAACCAGAGTCTTCCTATGACAAAGGCAGGTCACAGCATAGTGCACAAGTACCTGGACCATAGCATGAGATCCTCTATAAATTCAGCAGCAATTGTTTGCATTTAGCAGTTATTGACAATTGACACTTCCTGCTCATGAGTTTAACTGAAAATAACTTGCAACTGTGTGCAGCATCCCAGCTATCCAATGACTCTTATGGCACCTGGTTCTGGCCAATGGAAAGAGGTAACTGCTTCCAAGGATAATCTATCCCCTTGGATGTCATCTCCATCATAGATCTGACTAGATTCCTTCTGTAGGTATCACATCGCATGTTTAAAGGTAGCTAGAATTAATGCAGATCTTTGTCTTTAAGAAAAGTTAGATTGATCTCAAAGCATGCCTTTTCATGTGTACTTCAATCACATAGACAGTTTGCAGCAGACCCGGAAACTATATGAAGTACATCATAGCCAACAAAAGCCTCACATCTATAATCTTCAAAGACTCATAAAACTGGAGCAAATGATTCATAGTTCCTATTGCTGCATCCTAATCATGCACAACTCACAGTTCTACGTGGTTTGGATGCAAAGTGAAACTTCACAGTTATGAACAAGTTGTGCTTAAAAATCTGAATTTATTCAAGTACCAAACTTACATCTCAAATTTGTAGTTCTGCGATGCAAACTCACTCTCCCTCACAAACATAATGAAAGAATTTTCATGAGACCCCCCAAAGCAAAAGTATCTGTTTAAGACTGCTATAGTGTGACATGCATTGTGCACTTTCTGTTCTGCACAGCAAAAAGTAGGAAGCAGAAATACAAACCATGGAGGCATTTGGGTCTGAACATCACAGAGTTCATTGCTTGCCAAGCTGTGTTAGCTGGAGAATCAGAGTACCCGAGACCTCTCTGGCAACTCGCCAGCCAATGTCCTTTTATTAGAGAAGGGGAAAAAAACCCACTTCTGTTATTTTTAACAGCAAATTGGCTAAAAATAGTTCTGTTGAAAAAGAAAGCAAAAATAGATAATCTTACCCTCATTTTCCCTTTTTCCCTTTCACTCTTTTAGTAGAGATGAAGTATATTAACCCATCTGAAATTAAGAAGCTACTTGGCATGAAGCCAAATATTTAATAGGCTGAAATGAAGACAGATTATTTCCTTTTCTCTTTGCATCTCTCTTCTGTCTGCTTTTATTTTGTCTTGGTTGGATCAAAGCCAAAAGACTAATATTAAAATATTTCCAGCCAGTCAGGATGTCTACTGGGAAACACCTTCCATGACTGATAGAACAACCTGCAACATGGGAATCCTATTCTGAACTTCTTGGAGGAAAATTAAAAGTATCTTTTTAAAACCAACAAATTAATTTTTTTACCTAATAATCCTACCTAACAGTCATCTTATTTTCACCGAATAGGAGATGATCATAATCTATGGATATACATTAAAAAAAAAAAAAAAAATTGTTTAATTCTCTGTTCCTTTGGCTGTGAGTTGTGAGTCAGACCATATCTTCACATGGACTGCTGATGAATGGAGTAACATCAGCCCGGGCCAAACAATAATTGATATATGGCATTTTTCAAAATCATGCTGCTACAACATCCAAGGAAAACTGCCAGCTACTGATTTTCTGTAGTTATTAATATTTACATTCAAAGACAAACTGAACTGTCCTTGCATACAAACCCAGGGAGTATTTATTCTATTAGTGTCCAAAACACTTTCTTCTGAAATGACCTGAGTAACCTCAAAGTAAACTTGGACCTATCATAGCATTAACATATCATTTCTGTTTCAGGTCAGAAGAAAGGTTTATATGACTGAAAGATGAGTCCTCCTCCCACCTCCCTCAACTTTATCATTTTCATGTGCTAAAAGATACTATTTCTACCCACAAACATTATCCAGGGCATAGATATAACCTTTAACAAAGAATGAACAGATGTATTAGAAAAGTAACTCAAGTAGTTACTAAACTAAATATGTTTTACACCACACAGTGTCACCTTGGGAAGTTCCGGTGCTTTCAGTTACCCAGAATTACAGCAAGATTCTGCATATTCATCTCAGCTTCTAGATGTTATTTCCTGTCTTTGATTTGAAAAACAAAGAAAAGATATGATGTCATCATTTTAAATTGTTTTGAAATATACAACTTATAAGTTACAACTCTCACTGTTAAACATAATTTCCTTTAAAATACTGCCTGTAACTGAGTGATAAAATGGCTGTGGAACTTATTTAGGTCAAGATTATTTGAAGATATGACTAAATAAGCATAGCAGTGTCATACAGCTGTCATTCTAAGAACAGCTTTTTTTTTGAAGTTGACTGGAAGCACATATTCCGTTCCCTTGGAAGGTATAACTGCCACTAAATTAAGTATTCTTCTCATCTAAACATGTCAGCACCAATGACTTCTCAATCATTTTGTGTACTGAAATTCTTAAGGAATAGATTTTTATCCTCAATTAAATACTAACCCTAGATGTAGGACCAGAAAGTTGATTTTAATTCAGTAACACAGTATCTTAATAAAGAGCCTTCCTAACCCCAGCTCATATATGTTCATTCTTAAAACAAATTAGCAGAGGTAGGTCATGGCATGTTTTCGTCTCAGACTTAGTAAAGAATCTAATCCATGCTTGCTTCCCATGTTGTTGTGGGGTATAGTACTTTTGGTCATAGGAAAGTCTCAAAATTGTCAATATCACTTTTAGCATCTGCCAAACTTTATATACTGAAACTTCTTATTCAATCACAGAAGCCAACCAATTTTCTATCATCCTAAGTCAAACTACTTATACTTTTCTAGTATAACCTCACAGATACAATTCATCTCCATTTACCTTTGCACATCTATTCATCCACATGACCTTCCTATATTACTTGAAATCTACATTATTCTAAATTTTGAAATTCATTAATCTCTGAAGTCACTGAAGGATTAAATAACAACAGTCACTTCACCTTGTAGCACTTTGAGTCAGTGAATCCGAGCACCATTACAAGTGATTTGTAGACGTTTCCTCTGTTGGAATGGGGAATATGGGGAATTTGTCACAGAGTAAGTTGGGCAACAGACATACAGCTGGCCAGCGGCAAGGTTGATAACAGCAGGCAAATCTACTGAATCCCGAGAAATTCTGATACTTTCAGATGAAAAATAAACATTACAATACCTGAGTTTTGGCTGGGGTAGAATTAATTTTCTTCATAGTATCTGATACGGGGCTATGTTTTGGATTTGTGCTGGAAACAGTGCTGATAATACAGGGATGTGTGTGTTAGTTATTGCTGGGCAGTGCTGACACAGAGTCCAGGCCTTTCCTGGTTCTCATACCACCTGCCAGCGAGCAGGGTGGGGCTACACAAGAAGTTGGGAGGGGACACAGCTGGGACAGCTGACCCCAAATGACAGAAAAGATATTCCATACCATATGACATCATGCTCCGCAATAAAACTAGGGGGAGGTTGGGACCGCGGAGGCACTGCTCAGGGACTGTCTGGGCATTGGTGGCGAGCAATTGTTTTCATTTGCATCACTTATTTTTCTTGGATTTTATTTTTTTCTCTGTTATTTTCCTTTTTATTACTATCATTATTACCATTATTATTGTTGTTGTTCTGTTGTTGTTATATTGTTTTATTTCATTTCAATTATTAAACTTTTTTTATATCGACCCACTAATTTTTTCACTTTGACCCTTCTGATTCCCCCATCCCACTGGGAGGGAGGGAGTGAGCAGCTGGGTGGAGTTTCGTTGCCATCTGGGGTTAAACCACAACAATGGGTTACAATAAATTCAGGAATGTGGGAGAAATGTATACAGGCAGGTTAATGATGTGAGAAGTGTGTGGTTGCAACTCAGTGGTATGGTATGAATGTCAGTTCATGGTAGTGTCAGTTCATGGTAGGTATTTAAATGGACAAATGCTGTGAATAATGTTAGTGTGTGGAAGTCAGTGTAATATCTTTTTGTAGCTGCAAAGGAGCTGATACAACATTTATGCTAGATCAATTGAAATATCTTTTAATCCTCTTTGAAAGGATGCAAAGAGTTTGCAGACAATAGCTAATCTTGAAAACACAATGCATGCACACTCAGTGTTTCCCCAGGGTTACTGTAGAGAACATGAGGATGGATGCCCACATATGGTGACCAGCAGCAGCTAAAGGAAGAAAACAGCAACACAAGATTCCTCACCACTGCATATGCCTTGTTAGAACAAGGTAGATCTATGTATATTGAAGGTACTGACACCAATCAACAGACTATTTAAGATTCCATTTTGAGGACATTTGGTTTGGAATGGAACATAGCATTATTCAGGTCTTGGAGTAAATTTAGAATAATATTATTTGTCTAAAATAATCCCCATTTTATGTTCTCTTTGTCCTAATGCTGTTCCAGAGCAGGAAGAGATAGAACATAAAATAGTCTGATTTCCTCTAACTTTCTATCATCTGATATTTAAGTTACCTGCCTGAAGCAATAAGGTACTCTTCACAGCTCTCACATATTTATCATGAACTTCAAGAAATGAAATCTCTTATTTCCCTAGGGCCTGCTGTATTACAGTTCTACAGAAGATACAATTCATCATAACTGTTTGTGAGGGGCATGTGGCATACATGAATGACAAGTCATATTCAAGCAACTTCATGACATGCCCTTTATCCAAAGAAAATAATCAGCCCTTAGAGAATGCAGCTGGTGTGGCTTCATTTAGAATATTTCACAGTGGCTGAGACAATCTAATCCCTTTTTGTGTCAAAATTGTTATAGAACACAGGAGCAAAGCATGGACTCATAATAATTTAAAATTCTTCTTCCCAAAGCACTTCAAAACACAGACCTTAAATTGCATCAGATGAGGCACTTACACATCTTTTCAAAACTGCCCACCTACTCTCATCCTACTCCTATCAGAGAGAATTAAAATCTGAAAGATTACACATGATTCACTGCCCAGTAATAGGAAACCAAACATCATTTTCAATACTGACATGCTGAGGATATTGCTGCTTTTTCCTTTGTAAATGACTGCACCTTAGTACACAAGTTTCACAGATTCTTCAACGTGAATACAGAGAAATTTGTCAAAACTAACTGCACCATAAGGACCATTAAAAAAAAAAAAAAAAAAAAAAAAAAGTAGAATCTAATAGAGAAAATTCCTCTGAAATACATTAAACTTTTGGCAGTGACAGCAGACAGCTAGGGAATATATTTATTATCACACTGAAGTATGTAAAACTTGCTGTGGATTTCAGTGAAAAAAAACCCTCAGCCTAGGAGAGAAGTCTATTTACAGATATTTACAGGAATTCACTCAGTTGCAGCAACTCAGGCAACAAGACCTCCTTGTGAGAGCTGCTTTATCCTTCAGTAGTCATCGAGTCCCCCTATGCAGTGTACATGTGGTACTTATAATACAGAATTATATAACTGTACACACAACGTTGTGTGAGACACTATGGAAGTTAATGAACACTTTTTTCTGAATAAAAACATTGTGGTTTGACTCTCATACCCATTCTCAAGCCAAACACTTGAAACAGGAAAGCTAAGATGGAGGGACAACAGCCATATTCTCATTTCTTGAATCTACTAGTCATATATGGAAAAAAGATGTCCAATTTCAATTTTAAATGTCACAAAAAAGAAGGAAAAAGGGAAGTGAAATTACTACAGAGTTGTAAATTTATTGTATTCTCTTAGAGTCAGCTCTGCTTGGCAACCTGAATTGCTTTTGAGGATCTTGGTGGAAACGTGCAGGGTGTGGAAAGGTTCTTCAAGGACTCTTGTCAAACTTCTCCCACTGAACCTAGGCTGGATTGAAATACCCATTAACCACCACCACCACCACCACCACCCCCAGACCTTCCTAACACATTTGTTTATATTGACAGCCCTGCTCAAATATGAGCAATGTCTTTGAAGAAATTTGTTGTGACCTCTTTCAGTGGAAGAAATACCCTTTCACTGCAGTCATCTTACACCTCGTGCCCCAGAGCACTACACTTCCTAGTTCAGAGCAGTACCAAGGAAAAAACTCATAGCACTAAAAATATAGGTTTTTCAACAACATAGTCATATCAATAACCACAGGATGGTAGCACTCCCAGTGAAATGTTCTGCCTCACACATTGTTTCTTTGTATAGCACTGCTTTCAGCTTCATACAAGCTCATCTGCAACGTTTTGGAAGCAGAACCAAATCCCTTTCTTTTCTTGCACTCAGAAGGACACAGGAAGCACTCCTGACTGCCTTTTTGAAGTAAGAAGTAGCATTTTTGGAGAAGACGTTTTCTTTATCACACCTTGTTTCAAAACAGAGGGTGGCTGCAGACGCAAACCTTACACTGCTTTATTTTCTTGGATAACGAGGCAATGGTTTTTCATTAAGAAATAGTTGCCAGAGCCAGAACAATGTGTTTTCTACTGTGAGTTTTGGTATTTTCAAAATGAAGACTTCAGCAATAATCTGACTTGATTTCTTGAGTCTGAATCAACCTTAGTGGCTATTGGATCTCTGTTGTGGAGTTCATAGAAGCATGGGCCTACACTTATAAAATAATAAGACAACATATGTGTGTGTATGTACATTAGAGCACTATCTGCTCTTAGATGCTCATAATGTATTTAAAAAGGCCACATTCCATATTTTCTAAATGATGCAACATATAACATTATGTTTAAGTCTTATCAGTACTTACAGTTTTAACTGAAAAAAAACAAGTGGGGAAGGTTTTGCAGGGAAAGTATTCTAGACCAAGCTAGATGGATATTCACATCCAGATTAATGTAAAAAGTTAACGAAGAGGAAAAAAGAAATGAGAATAGGGACTGATTTGCAGAGACAAGCAGATTTGAGGGAAAGAAACTGCTACAGTCAACCTGAGTAAAATCTCACAGAGAAAAATAAAACAAACAGGAAGTACATCAACCACAATCACCAGAAAAAAAACAGACCTTTCTCTGATGCCAAGCAGTGCAAAATAAAGATATTCTAGCTATCATCCAATACAGAAATTAATATTTTACCTTAAATTGAATTAGTGTCCTAGGAGAAAGGCAATCATGAGGTCAATAATTCAGATGCTGGGATAATATTTAGTTGGTTTCTGAAAGGGATCGTGGCTACCTGAAATAGGAGGGAACAATCTCAGTGACCTAGAAAATCCCCTTCAGTCCCATGTTTCTTGATAGATGTTTTATGACAAATCTGATGGCCGCAGAGTTGTAAAGAATGAATTCTGTTAAAATAACCCTGCTAAAAAAGTGTTGAAGACTTAAAAAGAGGTAAACAAGACTCAAGTTTCTGTGTGCAGATAATTGAGCTTGCTTGGTTGCCATGGCAGACACCATAGGAAACACATGTTAAAGTTTAGAAATGTACTGACTAAGAGAAAGTAAAAACAATCAAAACAAGACATACTTTTCTGAATTTGAAATCAATTGATTCTCTGAGCATATGTAATGAAAATATTTTTTTGTCCCTTTTCACAACTGCTTATAATTTCCCATTCTGTTAGGCAGCCCTTTGCCATGGGAAAAAGAGTGAGTTTTGTTGTTCAGAGGCACTGCTCTTGCCTCTAAGCAAGAAGAGCATGAGAAATGAAACAGGACCTGCCTGATTTTCAAATGAGCCCATCCCAACAGGACACTGCTTACCAGAACTGAGACCTGGATAATATCTACATCCTTGCAGGCCTACACAGAGATCCAAGACTCTGAACTTGCACTCATGCACTGCCTTAATATTGCCAGAATATTGGCGCTTAAGAACTGTATTTGAGTTTTAAATGTGTTTAAGACCTTTAAATATAGGATACGTATAATTTTAAAACATATTTTGGAGGTCATTACCATGTCCCTTTTTTGTACAGCCATAACCTTCATTACACCATTCCTGAATTATAGCAACAGAGGTCTATAAATCAGACAGGGGGATCTACAGCTCCTGCTGTATCTGAGAGAAA
Organism: Athene noctua; assembly: GCF_965140245.1. Taxonomy (NCBI): domain Eukaryota; kingdom Metazoa; phylum Chordata; class Aves; order Strigiformes; family Strigidae; genus Athene; species Athene noctua. The sequence goes on along the minus strand of NC_134077.1, from coordinate 17,540,494 downwards.
GAGCATTTCTACATTGCTGTTGCAATTCCAATCTTCTTTCCCCTTCTTCCCAAACTTTAAAATGAGCCTCTCCCAAGGTATATTTAATTTAATTAACTGCCCAGTTTCATTTTCTGTCTTCTTTTCTATCTCCTTGTTTACCAAGTGTTCTTGCTTTTGTATAATTGTAACCTAGTTGCTGTGAATGCTGGAGTAAGGTTCCTAAAGTAAAAGCAGGATCAAACTCAGACACCAGAGGATTGGCTGTCAGGCAGGCAACATTCTCTAAAGGTGTTTGCTGGGTCTGTGATCCTTCTCCACTATATTGCATTTCAACGCAAAATATGTGGAACTGACTGTGCAAACAGAATCAAAGATTAAGAACATGGGCTCTTACATAGTTTGAGTAAACAGGTGTGAATAAACTCCATGTATAAAAACTGCTTAGACAAGCAGCTTTCAACAGATTGTCACACAGGACCCCAGGATGTTTAACACCCTGCCCTACCCCCAGCCTCCAAGTTTTCATATTAAAAAATACAATTTCACAGTTCAGTCAAATTAGAAAAAGCCTATTCAAATGGAAAAGGCCTGTTCCCAAAAATGCACCTTATAACACAACATGAATTCCAAAGGGAATTAACAGCACACTGGTACTGCTGACTCATTACATCTGCAAAATATAAAGTTGCTTTAGTCAGCTTTCAGCATCAAAGAGGTTATAGTGCAGCCCACTATGGACGTATCTGTTTGCTTTAAATTACTAGTTCAAATACCGATAGAACTTCCAATGACAGGCTGCAGCTCAATGCAAACTAACGGCATGGGTGTTTGTCTTCTCAGCTGAACTCTGCAGCCCTGCTAAACTCCATGCTGTCCTTATTCACATTGTTGATGTACCATGGCTGAGCAGTTTGAAGCCAGCTTTATACCTTTACATCAATTGGAGATGATGACTGCTGTGTTAGCTATCATAGACAAAGGATGCAGAAAGACATTTCTGAGAGTGAAAAGCAACAGTTATCCAAGTAAATACTGATTTGGATATATGGATAGATTTAACTGAAGCAACTGAGTTTAAATGAGAGACTCTCAGAAGTTGCTCACAACCTGCCAATAATAGCTTTGAAGTTACAGAACTAAAACAGAAGAAAAAATTCAAATGCATGAATACATTCTATATAACACCTCTGCATTAGTCCTACAGATTTGAATCAGTTCTAGAACATTTTATTCGCAGATTATAATTTTCTTGTAATTGGTTTGTTTATTCTGTGAAGTTTAGTGAACACCAGTCATGCTATGTACTCTGCTTGCTAAAACCAGTTTCAGATCAGTCATTTATTTTATTCATGTGTTCACATTTGAACTTTGAATAGGCTTCTAATAATTTCCACAAATTTTACAAAATTTGAAGTATTTCTTAGCACAGCACTCATATACAAAAATTACCAAGAATATCAGCCCAGAATGTCTTGCTTTTACACAGAAAAATAAACAGAACAATTTGTTGTGATTGTCTGCATACCAAAGGTATTTCGAGGGTAGGAAGGGTGGTCCAGTGGTTTCAACACTTGACAGCACCAGCTTAAAGCAAAGCCATGAGGGCCTGAAAGTAACTATTAGGGTTTTGCAGCTAAAATAAAGGAGAGAGTAGAAAAATAGTTACAGAACAGCTAACAGGATATGTCACCTTATGAAAAGATGCACTGAAAAGCTTTATTGCATACAGTGCACATAGCTAAAATTAAAAAAAAAAAAAAAAAAAAAAAAAAGGAGCAAATGCATCATATACACTTATTAGACCATAGATAAGCAGTAAGAAAATGCCTGAGAACACCTCCAAGATACTGTTTAAAGGTGGTCCATTAGAGCTAGGGATGGCCTTCCTTGGATTTTGTCTTTGCTGTATGTTATTTATTCAAACAACACACAGAACTGTGCTTGTGACTGACTCTATTACCTAAATAAAACCATTTCCATGGAAAAGCTGGTCTTGCACTCAGTTTGTTCTTAAAAATAACTGGATGAGTTAGGGTTCTGGCTGATTGGAAGGGCAGTATGTAGAGAACAGTCATCATGGCTGGAGAGTGGGAACTCATTAAGCTCATAAGCAACACCACAATAGCAGGTTGGTGCACTTGTCATGTCAGCCATACAAGGCAAGAAGTAGGACATGGACAGCTTGTCACTGGGTAAGTCTGGGGGCTATGTCCTGTCAATCCTTTTTATGACCTTGGCTCAAGTCCTCAGTCAATATTAGTGACAAAATGGATGCTTACCTTTATGATGAACACTTACATTTCTTGGTCAACATGCACCTGAATAAGTACCAACTTTCTCACCTCACCAACTTTGCAACATATTCAGACACTGTGAAAATGGACACCAATTAAATTGAATTCAGTCAAGAAAAAAAAAAAAAAAATTGCACTAAATTTCCCTGATAGAAGGCTTGTAAATCAATGAATTTTTTGTATGAATCTCGAAGAGTAATAAAAGAATTATAGGTATTAAACTCTGAAATGTCCCTTTGAAGTATAAAAGACCTCATGGAACAACTTGCAAATGCAGGTCTGTGAGACAGAAAAACTGAAACTGATGAAAGAACTCATCTGGCAGAATAACCTACTACCAGGACTAAAATTTGTTCTTCTCACCATGGTTAACATACGTTCCTTTACCAAATAACGGATGTATTCAGAGTCCCACTGCTCTTTCTCAAAGCATGCCTAAGTATTCAGATCAAGTATTCCTTCCTAGAGAAAAATGCACTTTGGATCCTAAGGGGGAGTGCCATCCCTGAGCTTATTCCAGTCAGTGTGTGGTTTCTGTGTGGCCTAGCTGGGAAAGTGGGATTCAAAGGGGAATTCTGGTTCTGTAATGTAATGGAGACACAGAATCTCAGCAGTTTTATAACAGATTTAGCCTCTGCAAAGGCTAATATTAATTTTGTAAAAATGAGAGTTAATATGATTATACTAAACAAATAAATACATATATATATGTGTGTATTGGCCCTTTAGCCACATGGTTTAAATGTAAACACAGGGTTAACTACTTTCTGACCTGGGCCATAAATAAGTGACATTTCTTTGCTCTATAACTGAAAGATCAGGCAAGACAACATTTCCAAGAAGATCCTACAAAGCTCCAGGAACTCCCCTACTAAAAATTCGGGAAGTGTTTAAACAGATATAATAGTATAAAATAATAATTTATCCAAAATAATTTCATTAGAAGTATCAAGGTTACAACATCTGCCATGTGCTTGTTAGTAGCCCAAAAGAGTGCAAACAAACAGCAGCATCTGCTACTATAATTCCTTCCAGCTACTCATTTGCAAGTGCAGCTTGCTGAAGGACAGAATCATTCAGCCAATCACTGTTGTAAAAGTTAGATTTAGCCATGCCTCTTTTCATCTCTTTTTGTGTAATTGTGTGTGTAAAAATACTAGTCATTTTTGCTGCTGTTGTGTATATGTTACAGAAAGCCATGAATATTTCATTGTGCAGCTAAATTAACGTCATACCCCAATTAGAGGTTTCTCCCCAGGTGCAATCTATGCTGGACTTAGTATTCAATTTCCTTTTAGGCAGTAGAAAGTAAGTACTTTTCTGCAAGGAGTTACTGTTTCAGAACTCAGTGTTCTTTACCTAAATACAGTGCACAAAATTGCCAGAAAATAAAGGAATTAGCTCAATGCAAGTGAGAAAAATTTAGTACAGTTTAAAGTTTGAGTAAGTTTTCAGGTCTGAAAAGACACACAGAAATACATTGTTTGGAGGATTAGCATGACATTCATCTTTTTCTGGTTAAAGGTATATTATGTAAAATCTGCTTTTCTGTTAGCACACAGAGGTAATGGAGATTTAAGCAGCTAATATTTATTAAAGTTACTGGCTGTGTTACACACAAAACAGTCTAGATCAATTACAAATCTGAAACATGAGTATTTATGGACAATATATTTGGGGCCATTCAGTGATAGACATAGTCTTTAATGATGAAATCACCAGAATTAATAAATGACAATAAATGTCAATGAAATCAATACCCTCAGTATGATGAAAAGCAGATACACACTTTTTCACATTTGTAACTCTTTTGCTTTGTTTGTGTTGATGGGTGGATATTTTGTGATTTTTCTTTTTGAATCCATGCCAGATCCTGATTTAGTCAAGCTTTGTAGTATTTCTGTATAGACCTTTTATTCAGAATTCTCAGAGTACATACTAAATAATGTACTGAGGCTGGTGCTAACGATGCTACAACACCCGTAATTTCTAGGTATGTTTATCTTTCGATAGTTTAGTTTCTATGGAAACAAGACAGGATACACAGATGTCCTGCATGTTATTCCAGTTCCCTTCCTCCCCACATGAGATCTGAAACCCTTGGCCTGAAATTGCTAGAGGCAATGAGATCCCTATAAGGTAAAAATAGACATGTGGATATACATTCAAAATTAATAACTTCTGATTTTATAGGTCTACTGCTACAGTCAAAACCAGCAACACGTATGTAGCTGAGTGGGGAATGCTTTCAAAGGTAAAGTAATAGGTAAGTATAAGTACAACACAAAATCGTACTATAATTCAGTTAAGTAATCAATGAAAAGACACCACATGAAATCAGGTTTCTTTACTTCTGGTGTTCGCAGATCTACCTGTTTATTATTTGGATCAGTAATAAATTCCCATGATACTAGACAGTGTTTTACATTAGAACCATTCAGACCTGCATACAGGAATGGGCTTAACAGAAATGCATGTATGTTCTTACGCTCTTTAGTAAATAATAGCTCTGTTCCACTGTAATCAGCTGCCTGAGAATAAATGTACCATCACCCTCTGCTGGAGAGTTTCAGTCAGAGACGACTGAAAATGCTAGATCCAGAACAAAACTCAGGCACACAAAGTTGAAGGTTGCAACACATTTTTATAGAAAATTATCACCTACGATAATGTAGATCATTATACTGGGCACCAAGACTCCCTGTCTAGCACCAGGGCAAAGTCAGGCTTATCAGAACAGGAATCACAGCCAAGACTGGGATAGTGAAAGAAAATTCCTGAACACCAAATAATAAGAAATGCTCACAACACTGACTTGTCCTCACTCTGGTTTCTGGTTATTTTGGTGGTATTTTTTAGTTAGTTCTGGGGTTTATTGATTTGGGAGGGAAGGAGTAGAGCCCTTAAGTTTTTGATTTTGTTACTGATGAACCAAATTCTAATGCCTCAATAGTGAGATATTTAAGAGCTCCACTCTGTGCAGCACAACATGAGTTCTGGATGCCAGTGGTGTGTCCTACCATCTCTTTAGTTTCCTTGGTATAATAAGGTCAATATAACACAGGCAAAAATCCTACCAACATCAGATACCATTTGGATAAAGAAAATCTGCAGCGTTAGACTGCATCCTTTTGATAACGCCTGATTCTTTGTTAATGTGAACACTCATATTAATGAATTCTTACTTATTAGTAATTATTACAAATATCTTGCCTGAGTCAACGATTAAGCAAGGATTTTTCTGACCTTAAAGCACATGTACAGGACCTTTGTTCCCTCAGAATTAAAATATTTGAATTCCTATTCCTTTCCTTGTATATGTTACTGGTTAGTTTTAATAAAGTAGAGCTGTTTGCTTGAAGAACTCTTGATGGTCCTAATACAGTCTTCAAAAAAATAAAAATCATTGACAAAATGAGACAAAAAAGAAAAGCCAGCTGCTCAAATACCAAGGTTGAGAGAGCTAAATGAGTAACAGATGGTACAGGCTACATTTGGCCATTGAAATCGAGACCAAGCAGTATACTACCCAGTTGTGCAGCAGAGTGGAAAAACAGATAGGTTCAAGTGAAGGGAAACACATAATGGCTTGAGGGTTTTAGTAATGAACTTCTTTTAGTGAAGCAATATTAATGGACTACCAGCTCTATTTCCGTGAATCTCTTTCAGACCTGGAAGCAATAAAAGCTGTCCACTGTCTGGAAAAGTAGAAGGTGAAATGAGATATGAAAACCAGTTGCATTTCTGCTGTTAAAAATAATCACACACACAGAGAATCATCTAGGTTGGAAAGGACCCTGGAGATGGAGATGCAGAATATTGTTTAGACTGGCCTTTGCCTTGATCTGGTACAGTATCGTGTTTTCCAAACCCAGAGAGCAGAGGGGTTTTCCCCTTTCTCAAACTCTGTTTAATCCTTCTGGTACTTAAAGCAAACTATCATCTTTGTGGATTCTCTGCATATCTAAATGTCTTTTTCTGAATATGCACAGATGCATACCTATCTTGACAACATCACTCTCTCTCCCTCTCTCCTTCATCAGCTGGTGTTCTCTGAGTACACCCTAGAGACAGCAGCTACTTGCAGCTGATGTTGTCCCATCCCTTCTTCATCATCTCACATGCCTTTTTAGCTGTTAATTAGTCCAGTGGCAAGAGCAGTCATGTAACAGAGAAGATTGGATACAATCCTTCTTGGCCTTCTCAAGTGAAGGTTAAAACGTAACCACTAGATGGAGCATGAAATGCACTCCTTGCCCAAGTGTTCAATCAGTTTGTCCTTACCCCAAGCAAAGAAAACGTATTTTTCTTTCCATGGAATAGCTTGAGAATGAAATATGTACCTTCTGCTGATCAGGGCAAAGTGAGAAATGGGGGTGTGAATGCTTAGTCAGAGGAGAATTGAGCATAGGCCACAGACATTGGGTGAGCTCCTCAGCTACTGCGGTGTGAAGCACACAGAAACAGTGCTATCACTCCTCTCACCAGTTTGAAAGAGAAGATCAACTCCTTTTTATCTTTCTATACAGATAAACCTTACATATCTAGCTCCAAAAGAAGATCCTGCATTGCAAACCCAACACATAGTGTGATCCTGGAAGTAAAACAAAGAGCTTTGTGACACCTTTAGGACTCTCCATTTCTGGAGGATTCCCTGGTGCCTAGTTTAGAGTCAAGCCTGACACTGGTCAAAATGCTGAAGGCTTTGAACTGTCTCCTTCAGTTCCTTACTCCAGGCTGTGGATGCTACTTGTCCCTCTGGTTTTCTTTTTTTTTTTTCTTTTTTTTTTTAAATTTACACAACAGGAGATTAATAAACTAAAGTAAAGCTGTCGCACATTTCTGATCATAATAGTGAAGAAATAAGTACAAGAAAACCCTTGTTCCAACATAGTGATATCTTGATCTGAAGATCCCATTTCAATAGTTTTGAATACACACTGGTACTAGCTACTAGTACTGCTCACAGACAACTCCTTCTTGCTCAGCATTGACCTCTGAAAGAGGTTATGAACCAGTCTGGCATCCACATGAAATGTTCATGTGATTTTTCCTCAACACAGTTCCATCAAAATGAACTTGAAATTCACTTTTTAAAATAACCTGGTTTATTCTGACTGAGACTAAGTAATATATTCAAAAAGTCTTCAGACATTTAATGTGGGGAAGATAGAAACTTTCAGAAAAGAAAGTTGGGGACAGGTAACACTGAGTTCTTCAAGTCAGAACAAATGCAGCTGGAAAAGGACACATGCCACAGGCTAAATCACCAAAGAAGTAAGGAAACTACCAGCTAGGATGAAGAGCTGAGCAACACTGATAATCTAAAAAAAAACCAAAGATAGGTCGCTTTCAGAATATTGGGTTTGAACTGAGATCAGGACATTCAGAAAGACAGGCCAAAATGTGAAAATAAATGGAGAGAGACAGAATGGGGTGAAGAGGTAAGCTTGGGAGTTGCCTGCAAAGAGAAGCTAGCAAAAGCTCTCACAATGCTTTATATCATTCAATCACTAAGAATAGGGAGGGAAAGAGAGGGAAATGTGAAAGAGTTCAAATAAGGAAAAAGAGATTATGTTAAAGGAAATTGATTCTTAAGCACCAGCCAGAGGAATAAGAGGAAAGCATCAGAACAAAGAGAATACAGATTTGTCAAAAATTAAAAACTGGAAGAGTATACAAAAATGACAGGATTATCTGTGTCGAAATAAGTTGGCTGACTAAACAAGATAAGAATTAAATTATTCCATTTAATTTTTACTTTCAGATATATTTCTGAACAATTTTTTGCCCATGGCAGTGAAATTGAATATTAGAAAGATAAATATAACAGTTATAGGAAGCCCTAGAAAAGTCACTCTGGGAGTTGATTTGTACTTTATTGGATTTATTTTGGTGTGTTTCAGAAACCTCTGTGGTCCATGTCCATATATACTCATTTTTGTAATTTAATTACAGGATCACAATATACCATATTACTTCTCAAAGAATAATACCCTGACTATGCAGAGTTTTGCATGTTATTTAACCACACATTTCTGATTTTCAGATTTCCCCTCCATAAAACTTTCCTAAAAAACCATGCTTATATAAGTAAGGTCATTTCAGGTACAACTTTAACAAATTAGCAGCTGTTATGCCACTATTAGTCACTGAGAAATCCAGGCTGTTCCCTCATTCAATTACTATGCTGCCAATTCCATTTCCTGGTTTTTGTCTTTCTGGCCAATGCATGTGGCTTGGGGAAAATTCACTTCTTCTGCCCTGTAGACTTAACAGTACTGCACCACAACACTTTGACCTTAGAAAATGTCGAATAGTCACTGAGCAACAACATGGACTCATTTCAGGGTGAAATGCACATAGACAAATTGTATCATCTAATAAATTGATGAGGAAGACATGATATAGCCTATTCCAGCCACATAATATAGTGAAGTTAACTTGTCAAAATTCAGACAAGATTCAGACATTAAGGTACAACTTTTACTTGTACATTTAGTATCATTTCCAGTCAGCTTACGTACCACCTAAATTCCTGCGCTTAGAGACAGCTACCGTATTCTGTAACAACCTAATTCTCTGTTTGAAAACCATTTATGTTTCTTGCTTTTGCTACTTCAGCTGGAAAACCACTTGAAGTACTGCTATACTGGTAAGAAAGGCAAGGCCAGTAAAACACAGACAAAACAGCAGTATCATCTGTAAGAAATTTGGAAACATTTTTTTAATTCTTGACTACTTCAGGGCATGCATGTAAATATTACTTCCTGTTCCAGAATGCTTTTCCAAGTGAAAAATCTTTTAACCCTTTCTGTCATTTCTGCAGTGTGTTGTATCTCTTTGCCTTTATTTTGACAATTTAAGCAAAATCTCAGTTTCTTCTCTGTTCCCCTATTACCATGGAGGACATTTGACACGCTTTCTCTGAGTTGAGACTGTGCTTTCCAAACACAGCTGACTAGACAGTAAGCACATTTATCCAAAAGACTATTAGTGGTTTGGGCATTTCTGTTAATAATCACTTTCATCTTGAGTATATATAAAGACACCTTGGTTTATATTTTAGACTCACATTCCCCTTTTTCTTTTGTTTTCTCTCCTCAAAAGCAATAGCCAACTGCTGTCTTACAGTCATTATGTGATTACCAATATATCAGATTTTTTTTTCTCTCTAGTTCATGAAACCCCAGTTTATGGTATCACCTACATGTGCAACCTTGCAAACCATATTAATAAAAATGTATCTTATTTCTGTAACTCGACTACTCAAATACAGTAAGCATTCCTGTGTCTTGTACTGGTTCTTATATTGATAATTCCTGCCAATTTTGTCTCCAAAAATTATCATAATTCTTCTGCCCTTCATTTCTAATCATTAATGAAAATATTAAATGACACTGACAGTAAGATTCAAATTTCGGGAAAGTCCTTCAGACCAAATATTCATTTCAGAGATCCTATCAAGATATTAGGCTCATTTCTAACAATGCCAACTTAAGTCTTAAAATTCCTACACTAACCTCCTTCTCCTCTAGCTTAATTAATAACATCATAGCTGTTGCTATATCAAACACTTCAGTGAAAAGTAGGCAGGCTTCTTGTTTTCAATGAATCATTTCAACATGAAAAGCACTAAGCTAATAAAATGTGAGCATTTTGGTAAACAGAAAATGGGGTGAATATTGATTTGCTTGTCTTCAATCATAATCCCCTTCAAAATTTTTCTTTAAAAGTAATATTGAAATAATATAACAAATTAAATTCCTGTAAAAACCTGGAACACTTCTCCACCCTTCACTTTTATCTGGATAATCCATTTTTTTAGTCCTGGCATGCTAGACCACAATAATGTTGCATAAACAAAACCAATATCCCTCACTTTTGTGGGACAGAGCTAATCAGGTTCCCTTCTTCTCCTCAGGTATAATAGTTGAATCCCTCTTCACATACTGATAAAATGTATGCCCTCCTCCATGTCCCTTACTAGTCCATCTTAATCTTAATATTAGGACAGATTTCTTTTTGCAAAGAAAGATATTCAAGTAATTTTTCCTGACCAGAGTGTCTTTAGTCTTGGCCCATCCTTGCTTTCCAGTACCCTCACTTGCTCTTTCCTTGTTCTCTTTTCATGTAGCTATAAGAAAAGAAAAAAAAAATTACTACAATATCTGCTTTAGTTTCCTTTGTAAGGCTAAACTTAGCTTAAGTTCTCACAAGTCTGATTTTATTCCTACCCTTTCTGACTTCCAAGATATACCTTTCTTTGCCAATCAGATTCTCTATCCATTTCCGTATTTGGCTCTTCTTTGGACATAATTCAGTTAAGGAAATTGGATGTGCCTGGCTTCTCATATACAGCACTCAGCACTTTACAAGATCACATCCTGTAATGGAATAAATCTGCATAAACTAACTGTGAATAAATTAAGTCTTAAAATGAAAACAAGGTTTTTGATCTATCAAAGAAATATGTTCTGAAACCTTTTCCTGACAGAAGGAGGGCAAAACCCCTGAACTCATTTTAGGAATAAGATTTCCTCACTCTATGGAAGAAATGTGTATTATCAATAACCTTCCTTCTATTCAGAATGTTCTTCCCTGTTGAAAACAAAAATGTCAGGTTTTAAACAAACTGACATATGAAGCTGTATGCAGTTACTTATCAGCATTTCTTATAATTAGAGAATATGCATTTAACCTGCACATCAATCCTCAGAGAGAGGACGACAGTCTCCAGGATGTCGAGCTTCATTGGACTGCCATGGCTACATACTGGTGTTCAAAACATGGCACAGGATTTGCATACCTTCACATCATATCAGATAACAGTAGTTTCTTGAATTTGTATCTCTTTCCATAAAGAAAGATAAAATTATTATTATCTGTTATTTGGATAAAACTGAAGAATTCCTTGAGAATCTGAACTATCAATGCTTAATTAAATACAGATTATGCTTTGCATTTGATGATTCATTTGGGTGTCTAAGACATTCCCATTAAAGATTTTGGGCATTCCTAAGTCTGGTCTTTTCTAACAGTAAACTAATTCTGAAAATTTGTATTCAGTTCTTCCACTTCTAGTGTCTCTGTCTTCTACTGGACTTGTTTTTACAGAACTTGAACTAACTTAATCGTCTTCCTTATTTCAACCCTTTCATATCTGTGTTATCTGGACACATGTACTGACTACATTCACGCAAGCCTGGTTTCTAGAGGTTAAAATAAAGGAAAAAGAACATATTTCAGTGTCCTCCTTCCTTCCTTAAACTCAGCAGCTAACTCTATTAGAGCCTAGAACAGAAAGAAAGGAAGATGGGACTTGCTTCAATCTAAGCTTTTTAAAATATCCACTGGTTTTTAGTGTCTTATTTCTAACTACATGATTACAAAGCTGTATTAAGAGTTTCTATCAAGTCAGATACATCTAAAACCTGATGTTCTGCAGCATTTCCATTTAATATATTTTTTTCTATACAGATGTGAATATTTTTTTACAATTTTCTGATCCCTATTTTAGTATATCGTTTACTTAATGGTTTTACTAATGTATTTAACAGAAATCGTCACCAAAAAAAAACACCAGGACCCAGGCTGCTTCCAGCAGTATCAGTACAGGCAAGTTAAACCAATATTTTCTTATAACATGCCAGTCAGATGTAATTAAAACTATTGTAAATTCTGAGGATTTCAGAGAACTGTTAGCAGTCACAGCTGTCTGAAAATATCCACCACAGGGAAAATGTTGGGTTTTGTTACTGGTAAGTCCTATATGGACAGACTCTGTAGATTTCCTCAGAAGACATATTTATACAATATGGCTCTTGTATTAGTGGATCTGAGATTTCATTTACCATATCAGAGGTAGACCTGGGTTTGACTTGGCAGAGCAAGCTAAAGAATGGTCATACCAAGCTAACTCAAAGTGTGTTCTACAAGAAGAAAGGACTTCACCAGTGAAACATGAAATTTTAAACAATACAGAAGTCTCACATTTGCTCCTGAATAATAACAAATTCTGTTCTCAAAATAAAAACCAAGCATACCAAATATACCAGGTCCTTATTAACTATTCATGTTTCCTTGCTGCCCACTAGACAAACCATGCTTCTTGACTTTTTTGAAAGAGCAAAAATCAATTACTACCACATTTATCAAGCCTCTCAGTATACAGCACTAAATGGGAAGTAGTTTGATTTTCTAATGTATTACTCCCTCCAGGTATTCAATCACAGATGAGATGAAATACACTGACAATATTTTCAGGAACTTCCTGGTCTGTGAGGAACTGTCCCCAAACTTTCATCAAAACTGTTCCCAAAAAATTTCAGCCACAGTATGACAGCTCGCTTGGCTTTACTCTTTATCAGGGACTCCATCCAACTCCAGAATCTGTCAGTTCTATAGCTAAAGGCTGATGTTTCCTCTAAGGCTTTCATTATACTAGCAGCAATCCATGTAAGTGACACATAAAAGTTCCCAAATTCCAAAATATGGCCAGTAAAATTGGTAACCTGTGATGGCATCAAAGCCTTATATGAAACCAATAACACATATTTGGGAAGGTCTGGGTTAGAAGAGCATTTCTCTAACAAAATCAGAACAGAAGACCCTTACAATAGAGACAGCCATGACCTATGTCCAGACATGCTCAACAGTCCCAAGGTGACAGAGGGTTTGAATGAAAGTGGAAGTTTTTGTCCATCTTTCTTTTTTTTTTTTTTATTTCATTCCATATTGATAAAAATTCCTCCTTGTTGTGGATCCACTGCCACATGTTACATTTCTTTGGCTTTAACAGGACTTGGGCTTTAACAGGAGGTGGGAGAGGTAAGAAGGAGGTTGTTCTCATCTGTAACAGAACTGGAGCCTAACATTTCATCTCTCCTCTTCTTTAGGATGTCCATATCACCAAGCACAACAGTATCTAGGCTCCATCCTTTTTTTCTCCCTTCTCTAATAAACAGCCATATATTCACCGCCAAAATAAAGACCTTTTCCATCTACAAAGATGGCAAATGGAGAACAGGAACCCCACACATTCTTGTGCATTCCCTGTTGCTTTTTCATTCCTTAATAATGAAAAAAACCCCATAAATAAGTCCATCAGTCTCCATTTATGAAAATATGACATATTTTATGAATACATTATAAGCAGTAAGTCTTTACGTGTTGTAACACCTTCTTTCAATTCATGTATTGACTTTATTCAGGTGAGTTTAAAAGACCTACAATCTCACTGGGACTTTATTTCGTAATAAACACAATTGTCTCTCCCATGCGTTATTATGCTGTAAAAGGTCATCACATATACATATAAATAATATATATATATAAATAATATAAATATATATATAAATATATGATATAAAGCAAATAAAAAGGGAAAAAATTAGTTTTTGAAAATTAATTACTTTGCCAGATATTTTTTCCCTTCCTTAATCATGGGAGAGAGATATAAAGGGAGCCTATGAAATATGTTTGTCCTATGATATTTAGGAAGGCAGATCCAAAATACCAACCTATGCATCCTAACCCACAGAGAGGGCTCCAGCTCAAGGCTAGGAAAAATTTGACTGTCGAGAAGGGTCAGCCAGGCTCTGCACTGGGAGGGCTGTGAGTCCTGTAAATGCAGGAGGGCCTGGCTTGGGAGAACCTCCTCCACAAGTGAGGGTGCCAGTAGGGCCAAGTCACCCTTGGCACCTCTGTCCTCTCCACTCACTGCTGCCTACAGCATCCCTCAGCTGGCCCCTGAGGGAATACAAAACTTTGTTTGCTAAAATCTTCCTTCTGTTTACATATGTTCAAAAAATAATCAGAATTCTTGTTAACTCATCAGTATCAAAATCTCTGCCTCATCAAGCAGGGGAATAGAAAACGACCCATGCAGACAGACATGCAAAGCTGCATGTTTTGTCAGGCACAAATTCTGTGTCTCACACAAATAGTGACTTGAAGCACTTAAGTAAATTACTTCCAAGTAGTTCTGTCAATGGTGACTGTAAAATGTATCTCTCATTTTCAGCCGCTGGAAAAACATCTGTAATATGTTCTTGGAAGTCCTCTGGTGGCAAACACTAAGCACTGACCATTAATTTTTGAATACAGACGAAATCTCCACTGGCAAGGGTCATGCAGTGATTTTTAATAGCAAACCTGTGCACCTTTGAACAACTTGTACAATGGCTGACTGCAGTTTTGCTGTAGCTCACAACTCCTGAAACTAATATATCACTGACCTCATAATATCCAGCATCATGAACAATTGCATAACTAGAGCCGAGCAAATAATTAATTTAGCTTCTTTTTATGATTCATGGAGTTACCTAAAAATTGCAACATAATGTTAGATAAAAGAAAATAAATCAAGCTTATTCAAATTACTAACCATTATTTCTGCTTCTTTCTTTTGCCTCCCTCCCTTCTAACCTACAGGGTTAAGGCAGGAAAAAATGAATGATCATGACATATTCCCACCTCTCTTTCACTTCAAGGAAAAAAAATAGCATTTCATTTTCCTTTTGTTTCGTTTTTCTTTTGCTTATATTAGTTCAAGTAGTCAAAACGATCCAAGCCACTCTATAAAGCTCAACATCTGGCTATAGATCCTTTTAGACACTATATGCTAGCTAATAATAAAACCCTGCTTTCCAAGATGTAAAACCATCTCTTCCAATGACACAATACTACCTAAGAGTTTTTGTTTTATGAATTAAATTGTTATCAACCTATCTAAAGAGCTCTACTTCTTGTTCCTTTCCTAAATCAGGATCTACAAAACTACAATATAAACATCATGAAAGGTTAAACTGGCATCCTAGTATTTTTAGCCACTTTAGAAGTTTTAGTATATCCATTTTTCCCAGACAGGAACAACCCATATCATCAAGAAAAATGGGACAGGAGTAAAAGGCAAGATTTTCTCAATTTGAAGCTGGATTTCACAAGAAAGGCTGAAATTAGCATCCTCTATTTTTCAAAAAAGCAGAAATGCACACTTTCACCAACAGATTTCCTACACATGTCAAATGTCCAAAGAGATGCCTTCTCTTCTTCAGTAACATCAGCAAAAAGTGCCACTGCGCTTGAAGGCAAGACAATCAGCTGCACTGTTTTAGTGTTTGAAGAGCCTAAAATCTCTGGGGACTCAGTCACTGCAAGCCACAGCTCACACATTACCCTAAAATGCTGAGTACTCCAGCTTCACAAGCTATCTTTTTCTTTATTTGAAGTGCTGTTAGAGCTCCACCAAACTCTAAGATTAAACCATAGTGGTCTGATGGAGTCTAGCTCCACCAATGTCTTAACACACATCTGACCTTGAATATCAGGTCAGTCCAAACTGCTCATGACAGTCAAACAATCTCATTCCTCTTATTATAAATGAGAAATGATTATGACATAGCTAATTTGCAGTGATATTTTTACATATTTTTAAATAAAACATGCTTAGAGGGGATGTCCTCATTTGTTTTTCAAAGCTACACCATCCCAGTTATTCCTTGATTAAATTACTGTGGGAATGGAGATGAAAAATGTCAGTTCCACTGCAGATTTTGCAACTGATCTTTCAACCATGGTGAAAAACCTAGACAAGAAATCTGGCAATGTGTCCAAACGCAACAGTTTTACTGGTTTAAAAATCAGCCTATGATTTACTTTGAAACCATTCTATAAGCTGTTCATAGTAGAAGTCACAGTTTGAACCTCAAAGCATGATATATTTCACGGGTGACTAAAATATTTTGTAATTCCTGTGCTAATAAGGTATGTTGGGGGCAAAACTACAGGAAAATGAACAAGTGAGATGGATAATGAACTATATGCAAAATATGCAGGGGAGAGCAGCAGCAAGACCTGAACTTGTTTCAGAATATCAGAACACCATCCATACGGTTATGAGTGAAACAATCATCAAAGCCATCCACCCCGACAGAGCATTACGGATACCTTTAGGGTCTACCAGTTGGTCCATATTTTAGTATTCTTCATTGGGGGTGGGCAAAAGACATCAGGCTGGCAAACAACTGCTGCTTTGACTGGAAAAAAGGTGGCCATAAAGATCTGAGATGTGCAGTGTTAATAAAAAGTTGCTTTCATACTTCGGAGATTAGCAGGAGGGAAGAACAGCTCCTCTTTATCTCAGGAATTGTATAAAAGTTCACAGCAAACCCAAAGAAGGCTGGGAACACATCTGGTTCAGTGGAAGGGTCACAATGAAATCCAAAACATCAAGTGTCTATCTTGGTTTTGACCACTCCTGCTTTATTGCGTCTCTCCAGGATTGTCTTCACATGTATGATAGACCAGGGAATGCCTCATCTGAGAATTGCTGCAGGTGGCCACTGAGACTCTGTTTTTAGATATAGTTTCAAGTGGTCTGCATAGACAACATCAGTCCTTAGATACCTTTGTACTTCTCGAATAGCACATACTCAAATGATATAATATTATCAGTTGAGCTCAGAATTAAGAATTCTAGTGGCATATACCTAATGACATAGGTATCTAAAGATGGTTAAAACCATACTTACCTAGCTACTTTGAGGGACTAGAAGATCTTATAAAGATGTCCAGACATTCCATGTGCCAGAGTAAAAGAGTTAATCTGCTCCAAGTCTAATGCTTTGCTTTTTGTGAGAGTGTATAATGTTTCTTCAAATGTAAACACCTAAGAGGATCTCTAAATTCTGTTTGATAAATGCTTTTTCTTGTTTAGAATTTGAAGAATAGATTGTGCTGAGACGAGCATGAAATGAGAAAGTTCATAAACCAACAGCTGCAATCATTCAAAAAAGGAAGTTCAAATACCTGGTCTGAGATTGTATGAGATTGAGCACATGATATTATAAAAATAATTTTGTCCATCCTGACACCAGGAAAATATGGATATTTAAAATAGAAAATAGAAAGTACCATGTGAAAAATTTCTCCACAGAGCTCTTAGCCCAGGACCACTTGAGACTGCATGAAAATGGGAAGCTCCACTGATGCTAGAGGAAGTCCAGTTATTTTGAGGTGCTGCTGCATGAAGCATTTTGCAAGGATAGAAAACAAGCCCATCTGCAAAACTAACATTTGCCCAGAACTTGAATTTACTTTAAATGGATGATGAGTGGCATAGTCCGTAAAACAAAGGAGAGCAAAATAGTTCTGCTCTGTAATCATTCTTTGTGGTCCTTCACCAGTTTTATAAAAATTGCATCATGGCAGTAACACTTTAAGCTTTGTGACTTTCCGTCATTAGTAATTATGAATGCTGCTCATCAATATCCTTTTGGATTCTTCTGATGGTTTCAGTATTCTCTAATACATATTCTACATAATTTGTGGTCTGAAACAAGTATTTCCTTTTGAATAATTTATACAACTTACACTTGTATTAAAGACCAAGTTTCTATCACAGTAACACACTGAAAACATGACAAAGAGTTCAAGTCTCAAGCACTGTATTAAGCCTCTTTTCCGTGATTTTTGTTGAAGTATAGAAAAAAATTGCATT
Source organism: Athene noctua (assembly GCF_965140245.1). NCBI lineage: Eukaryota > Metazoa > Chordata > Aves > Strigiformes > Strigidae > Athene > Athene noctua. The sequence continues at coordinate 17,522,716 of NC_134077.1, read as the reverse complement.
AGCCTATGACTTGCAATGTCCCTTTACATATATGTAAATGCTGTATTCTTCTGTTTGTGGTTTGACACTGTGTTTTGACTCTGTTTGAGTCCTGTGTTTTGTTATTTGATTAATAAAAACAGGCCTCAAACTTTTCAAGACTACATTTCTTCTGCCCATATCACCCTCATTGTTCTTGAAAGAACTGGAGCCCTAGATGTATTATCTAAGGAGTTAAACAAGCAACTGCTTCCAATCACAGGTCATAATCTCCCTAGCCCATCAACCTGATCTTGCTAAATCCTCCTAAATCCACTAGCTTCTGCTCCTCTAATCATGAGGGTTAGAAGCTGCAAGGACTGCTTTTCACTTCATTAAAATTTCATTTTAATCTTTTATAATCTATTAGCACAGTACATAAACACCCCTCAGAAGCTTATTTCTTCTAACTTCACAAAATGGGATAATTTTACTATACATTCCATATTTGCAATATTAAGCTTCATTTCACAACACCATAAACTTTGCTCAAAAGGATTAATAGTTAAGCAGTTGAGGAAATGGCATTTACAGCTACAGCTGCATGCATTATCCATTATGAAGCATTTATTTGGTGAAGTTAAACCTTAGTTTTTCTTATGAAACATCTGAAAGTTAATCTCAAATTATTTCAGTGTGTGGAGTTTTTTTCAGAAAGTACATTTTGGACTGTGTTGTTGTCTGTTGTGACCCTGGTGTGACTGGCTATCTAAAGCAGACTAGACTAGTTCTCCTTCCTGAGAGGATGACTAAAACTTCTTTTAAAGTGGAACAACTGCTTACCTCAGTAGGTCATCTGAATGATCTGAACTGGTCATCTTTTGTGACAAATTTCCAAAACTTCAGTGAGTAAATTAACAATTATCTAAATATTCAGTCCCAATTATTAATAAAACATCTTCCCCTTATTATTGTCACCTCATAGCTCTACATAACTTACATAACATTATCGTCCTATGGCTGAAATGCCTTCAGATAAATCCTCTAGGAAACCATAACATATCTACAAGGGTTCTTCAGGTACATAAACAGCAAGCAGAAACAGAAGGAAAGTATCAGCCCACTGTTAAACAAGAGAGGTGGATTAGTCACCAATGCTGAAAAGGCAGAGCTCCTTAACACTTTCTTCACCCCTGTCTTTACCAGCACTGTTGGCCCCCAGGCCTTGGGAACAAAAACCCAGGTCAGTGCAAACACAGACCCACTGTCAGTGAAGGAAGAGGTGGTATGTGAACTATTACAGGAGCCTGACCCTTACAAATCAATGAGCCCTGACAATATCCACCCAAGGTTGTTAAGAGAGCTAGCTGACATCATTGTGAGACTGCTCTCTGTAATCTCTGAGCAGTCATGGAGATTGGGGGACATCCCAGAAGACGGAAAGAAAGCTAATATCACCCTCATCTACAAGAAGGACTTCAAGGAGGATCCAGGAAATTACAGGCCCACCAGTCTTACTTCAATCCCTGGTAAATTCTTGGAACGAATCCACCTGGGGGCTTTCACGAGTCAAATAAAGCACATGATTGGGAAAAGCCAGTACAGATTCATGAAGGGCAAATCATGCTTGACAAACTTGATCACCTACTACAACAAAGTAACCTGATTGGTTGATGTAGGGCAAGCAGTGGACATTGTGTACCTGAATTTCTCCAAGTCTTTTGATGCAGTTCCCCACAGTCTCCTCCTACAGAAACTGATGCGTTATGGTCTAGACAACTGGTTTGTGTGGTGGGTGGGGAACTGCCTGACAATCCGCATCCAGAGAGTGGTGGGAAATAGCTCCTTTTCAAACTGGCAACAAGTAAGGTACCCCAGGCATAGATACTGGGCCCAACGCTGTTTAATATATTCATAGGCCATCTGGATGATGGGATTAAGTGTACCCTGATGAAGTTTTCTAATGATACCAAACTGAGAGGGAAAGTGGACATTTCATAAGGGAGACCCATCCTGCAGGAAAACCTAAATAGGCTAGAAAAGTGGGCTAACAAGAACATTATAAAGTTCAACAAGAACAAGCGTAAAGTCTTGCACTTGGGTAAACATAATCCAGGAGTGCAGCACAGGCTGGGATCTACCTGGCTGGGTAACAGCTCTGTGGAAAGGTACCTGGGGGTTGTGGTGGACACGTTCAATATGAGTGAACAGTGTACTGCAGGAGCAAAGCAAGCCAATAGGATGCTGTGCTGCATCAACAAGGGCATAACCAGCAGAGATAAAGAAGTCATTACCTCACTCTGCTCAGTACTTGTCAGGCCACATCTGGAATACTGTGTTCAGTTTTGGTCCCCATAGTACAAAAAAGATGTGGACAGGCTGAAGAGGGTCCATAGGAGGGCCACAAAGATGATCAAGGGACTGGGAAGCCTGTCATATCAGGAAAGGCTGAGAGAACTGGGTTTGTTCAGCCTTGAGAAAAGAAGGCTTAGGGAAGACCTTATCACCACTCCCAGTATTAAAAGGGTGGCTACACAGAAGTTGGAAACTCCCCTTTTTACAAGGAGTCATATGGAAAAGATGAGAGGTAATGGGTACAAGTTATTCCTGGGGAGATTCTGATTGGACACAAGAGGAAAATTTTTCACAATTAGATCAGCCACTGGAATAAACTCCCCAGGGAAGTGGTGGGTTCCCCAACACTAGACAATTTTAAGATTCAGCTGGACAAGGTGCTGGGCCATCTTGTCTAGACCATGTTTTGTCAAGAAAGTTTGGACCTTGAGGTCGCTTCCAACCTGGTATTCTATGTTTCTATGATACAATGCAAGCTTACAACATAAACTAAGAAGTGAAAATTATGTACATTCTTTTAAACTATATTCTCTGACAAGTAACAATGAGAGAGGTCTCATGAGAGCAGTAGTTTAGCAACACTTTTTCTCTCCTTCCCTTTGTAGAAGTACAGAAGGATTTAGAGTGGAAGGGAGCACTGGAGGTGATCTAGTTCAAACTCTTACTCAAAGCAGGGCTAAATTCAAAGTTTTATCCCACCATTTTCATTCTAACATTTTCTTATAAGCACCTCATAAGAGAATATGTTAAAGACAAAGGGAAATGGCAAATTTCAAGCTGATGTGGGCTCTATCTAATTTATTATCCTTTTCCTTAGGTTTCTCTTCTTGGGGTGGGTTTAGTTTCATGTGTTTTGGTTTGGGATTTTTTGTAAACACGAAGCACTGAGGTTCTCTGTTTTTTAGAAGAAACAAACATAATGTGAATATTAATTTAATACTTTTTTCCCTGTAAAACTGTAACCACCAGACATCTCAACTCATAAATATAGGTCAGCTACTAGTCTCCAGAGCACTCCCATTTGGAAACACACAAAACAGTGAACTGCATGAAAGTTCTGAAGCACTTCCTTGAGATGAGACACTGTTTAGCAAGCATTTTCTCATAACACTAAAATAAAAAATAATTGATATATGAGTTGCTAGTTCTAAGTATGGCTAAATATGGAATTACATGGTTTTGCACTCTCCTCAAAATTTTATTGTACACTGTTTATTTTGCTACTTCTTCCTAGTTTGTTTAACGGTTCTCAGTTCTAATACACACCCTGACTCTTCCAGTATGTACAAAAGTACCCTCGCCTTCATTGCCATTTCTGGACACAGAAGGCAGTATGTTTCCTCACTCTCAGAATTTTTTCACCTCAAAAAATTTAGTAAGTTAGGCTTCACATACTCATATATAGTAACAAAGCAGCCAGTATTACAATTGCTACTCTAGCAAAAGCTTGAATAAAGTAACTCCAAATTTATACCAATGTAACTGAGACTACAATTTGCATTCTATTAACTGCAGTAGATGCTTTTCAGAACAGCTTCCCAGTAAAAACTGAGTCACAGTGAAGTAAGGAATTTAAGGTTAAACTCTATCTGCAGATGAGCTCCTTGGTTCTCTTTACAGTACTCAAAATAAGTACTTTCCTATTCCACTTTATGTTTGATTTTCTTTTCCCCCAGAAGACAGTGAAATAAGTGGGTGTTTATTTGAAGGAAAAATCACTCCTCTCATTCAGGGAAGGACTTTACTTCCATTAGGTACACATCTGAAAGTCATGCCACAAACATTTAGTCCATTCTAATCTTTACATGGCATAAAGAACAGTATCTGAATTTATAAGGCCTCACCTTTTCTCCATGCAACACTTAATGAGGAAATCTACATCTGATTTAAACAACAGGAAATAAGCTCTGAAGTTAACTCTAAGTGACACAAGGAAAAGTGATTATGAAGTGGTAGCAAATTATTAAAATTTAGCAGTAAAAGCTCCATGGAAATATCGTTAGGCTCTTTTAAATTTTCTGTCACTGATTTCAACACTGCTTCCCTCTAGACTTCAGCTCCAGCACTGTACTACATTTATTCACTCTCTCTTGTGATAACTCCTCCCCTTCTGCCAACCACATTATAGAATCACAGAATCATAGAATCGTTTAGGTTGGAAAAGACCTTTAAGATCATCAAGTCCAACCATTAGCCTAACACTGCCAAGTCCACCACTAAACCATGACCCTAAGTGCCACATCTACACATCTTTTAAATACCTTCATGAATGGTGACTCAATCACTTCCCTGGGCAGCCTGTTCCAATGTTTGACAACCTTTTCAGTGAAGAAATTTTTCCTGATATCCAAACTAAACCTCCTCTGGTGCAACCTGATGCCGTTTCCTCTCACCCTATCACTTGTTAGTTGGGAGAAGAGACTGACACCCACCTTGCTGCAACCTCTTGTCAGGCAGTTGTAGAGAAGGTCTCCGCTCAGCACCCTTTTCTCCAGGCTAAACAAGCCCAGTTCCCTCAGCTGCTCCTGGTAACACTTGTGCTCCAGACCCTTCACCAGCTTCGTTGCCCTTCTCTGGACACACTCCAGCACCTCAATGTCTTTCTTGTAGTGATGGGCACAAAACTGTACTCAGTGTTCAAGGTGCGGCCTCACCAGTGCCGAGTACAGGGGGACGATCCCTTCCTTAGTCCTGCTTGCCACACTGTTTCTGATACAAGCCAGGATGCTGGTGGCCTTCTTGGCCACCTGGGCACACTGCTGGCTGATATTCAGCTGGCTGCTGACCAACACTTCCACGTCTTTTACTATGAGGCAACTTTCCAGCCACTCTTCCCCAAGCCTGTAGCACTGCATGCGGAAGTTGTGCCCCAACTGCAAGACCTGGTACTCAGCCTTGTTGAACCTCACACAGCTGGCCAGCCTGTCCAGGTCTCTCTGCAGAGCCTCCCTACCCTCAAGCTGATCAACACTCCCACCCAACTTGGTGTCATCTGCAAACTGACTGAGGGTGCACTCGATCCCCTCGTTCAGATCACTGATAAAGATCTTAAGCAGAACTGGCTCCAATACTGAGTCCTGGGGAACACCACTTGTGACTGGCCTCCAGCTGAATTTATCTCCATTCATCACAACTCTTTGGGCTCAGCCACAAAGACAGTTTTTTACCCAGCAAAGAGCATGCATGTTGAAGTTGTGAGCAGCCCATTTCTCCAGGAGAATGCTGTGGGAAACAGTGTCAGAGGCTTGACTAAAGTCCAGGCAAACAACATCCAGAGCCTGTTCCTCATCCACTAAGTAAGTCATCTTGTCATAGAAGGGAATAAGGTTATTCAAGCAGGACCTGCCTTTAATAAACCTATGCTGACTGGGCCTGATCACCTGGTTGTCCTGTATGTGCCACATGATGGCACTCAAGATGATCTGCTCCATAACCTTCCCCAGCACTGAAGTCAGGCTGGAACTGCCTGTAGTTCCCTAGATCTCCCTTCTGGTCTTTCCTGTAGATGCACGTCAGATTTGCTAACTTCCAGTCAATTGGGACCTCCCCTGCTAGCCAGGACTGCTGATGAATGATTGAAAGTGGCTTGGCGAGCACCTCCAACAGCTCCCTCAGTACCCTTGTGTAGATCCCACACAGACCCATAGACTTGTGTGTGTCTAAGTGGTGTAGCAGGTCACTAATACTTTCCCCTTGGATTATGGGGGCTTCATTCTGCTGCCCGTCCCTGTCTTCCAGCTCAGCATGCTGAGAACAGAGAAAAATTGGTCTTAAAGACCAAGGCAAAGAAGGCATTGAATACCTCAGCTTTTCCTCATTCTTTGTCACTGTTTCCCCCCACATCCAATAAAGTATGGAGATTCTCCTCAGCCTCTCTTTTGTTGATAATGTATTTACAGAAAAAATTTTAAGTGACCTTTATGGCAGTAACCAGATTAAATTCTAGCTGGGACTTGCCCCTTCTCATTTTCTCCCTGCATAACCTTTCAACATCCTTGTAGACCTGAGTTGCCTGTCCCTTCTTCCAAAGGTCATAAACCCTTTCTTTGTTTTCCTGAGTTCAAGACAAAGCTTTCTGTTCAGCAAGGCCAGCTTTCCCTGCTGGCTCATCTTCCGGCCTATGGGAACAGACAGTTTCTGAGCCTGAAAAATGTCCAGCCTTCCTGGACTCCTTTTCTCTTCAGAACTGCTTTCCAAAGGACTCTGTCAACCAGGCCCCTAAACAGGACAAAGTCTGCCCTCCAGAAGTCCAACATAGCAGTTGTACTAACCTCCATCTTTACTTCTCCAAGAATCATAAATGTTATCATTTTCTGATCACTGCACCCAAGGCAGCCTCCAACCATCGCATCATCCACAAGTCCTCTTCTGTTCACAAAAATCAGGTCCAGCTGTGCACCTTCCCTCACTGGCTCCCTCACCAACTGTGTTGTCTTCCACACACTCCAGGAACCTCCAAGACTGTTTCTTCTCCACTGTATTGTATTTCCAGCAGACATCCATTAAACTGAAGTCCCTCCCCCCCCCCCCCCAAAAAAAAAAAGGGGGGGGGGGAGGGGGCTAATGATTTTGAGACTTCTCCCAGCCGTTTATAGGATATTTTTTCTGCTTCTTCATCCTGGTTGGGTGGTCTATCACAGACATTCACCATGATAGCTGCCCTATTGGCCTTTTCCTTGATTCTTGCCCACACTCAACCCTATCATCATCATCATTATTAAGTTCTAGATACTCCCTAAAACACAGGGCTCTCCCACCCCCTCTCCTTCCTTGCCTATCCCTTCTAAGTTTCTAGCCATCCATTGCAGCACTCCAATTGTGTGAGTCATCCCACCATGTCTCTGTGATGGCAACTATGTCATACTTTTCAAGCTGCACAATGGCTTCCAACTCCTCCTGTTTGTTGCCCATGCTCTGTGCATTGATGCACTTCAGTTGGGCTATTGATTGCAATGTCTTTTGGGGGGTAGAAGCCCTAAATCCTATATGACTGTACTCAGGTGCTTCCGTGGTTTCTAACACATCAATAACTCTTGCATCTTTGCTGCCACATAGATCTCCAACCCCCACCTCCACTAAGACAACAGATGGAAGGACTTCACTAGTACATGGTCCCTCAAATACAGGCATGTTGCCCCATGGCTTATCTCTAGCAAGACTGGTTTTATCGCTTTCCTCATTCAAATCTAGTTTAAAGCTCTTTCAATGAGCCCTACTAACTCCTGTGCAAAGATCCTTTTCATTCTTTGAGAGAGGTATAGCCCATGTTGTCAACAGGCCTGGTGTCACAAAAACCAACCCATGACCAAAACCCTCAAAATTCTGCCAGTGACATCAGGCTCAGAGCCATGTATTGATCAGCTGTCTCCTTGTTTTTTCCCTCATCAGTCACTGAAACTGGAAGGATAGAAGAGAACACTACTGGTGCTCCTGACCCCTTAACCAGTTGTCCCAAGGCCTCTTAACCAGTTGTCCCAAGGCCCTGAAGTCTCCATTCGTTGCCCCCAGACTTCTTGTTGCAACTGCCTACCTGAAAAATCAGTAATGGATAATATTTTGAGACTTGTTCCAGGGTAGGAAGCTTTCTTTTCACATTTTAACCTGGGCTCCAAGAAGACAACAGGCTTCCTTAAGAAGTGGGTCTGGTCTGCATACTGGGCCTTCTGTTTCCTTCAGAACAGATTATATACTGTAACAACTATTCCATGATGCATAGGAAAAAATAACTGCAACATTAAAGGATTTTAAAACTGCTTATCTCAAAACTGGTTTGAAACTAAATATCATATTTCTTTAGACAAGAGCTGAGCACATTTATTTTAAAGTACTGAATGTAACTAAAAATTCCCTTGACTTTCCATAACAAAATTCAGTAACCTCCTTCACAAACGTGATAGAAAGCTTTCAGTATGATATGATGCCACATTCCCACTCCTCCAAATATTGCTGAGGACTGCCAGAAAAAAAAAAAAAAAAAAAAAAAGGAATGCCAAAGAAAGAACACAGAGACACAAAGCTGAAACAAGAAAAACAAAAGCCCTTTAGAAGTCCATCCAGCTATCTCTCCTACTGGCCGAGACCAAGACAAGAAAATTAAATGCTATTAATGTTTTTTAAAAATAATTGTTACAACTTCTGCGTACAACAGTGCTTGATGTTCTGAAGGATACAGAGATTTCTGCATGAATGTCTGGGGGAAGTCACCTTGACTACCCAGTCCAGTCTCCTTTTGAACAGCGGTGACTGGGATACCCAGCTCAGAAGGACCATGCTATCATATTTCAAGCATCACAGAACACTTCTAAATAAGACCTATAGGAGAGAAAGAATCAAAGATACAGTCACTGGAAGAAAGAGTGAGACTGAAAATGTTGCTACTATCTTTGAACTGGCAGCTGCAGAGACTGTTACATTAATTCTCAGAGGGACTGAACTGTTCTTCAGAGGGTTCTTACCTGACACTGACTCCAAAAGAGATGAAGTTACTACATACAATAGCTATGTTTTAGACAAAGTGCTTCCATTATGCAAGCTAAATCTCCATTCTCTATTAAATATTTCTAAAATCTTATTTGGCAACCATATATAGACACCTCAATTTTAAAGTACCTTAAAAGCACAAGAGGGAGAAGCAAAAACCCCCTCCAGGATCTGTGAAGCTAAGCTTTCAGCACTGACCCAACTTCTGGTGGGATTCACGCTGCTTCCCTGGTTATCATATCTGATCTGAAATCCAGGGTGCACAGTTCAGAGCCAGGGTCTGCCCAGAAGGAGTTTGGGAGAGAAGGGTGTGTGATCTCATTGTGGAAAGCTCCAGAAAAGTGAGGGAGGGGGGGAACCTTCTTTCTTCCTCACAGTCCTTCAGCTGATTACTACAGAGGCTCCCCACCCGTACCTTTCCCTCCGCTCATAGCACCCATATGCTGTGACACTTGCCATATCTCTGTACATATACACATACCTGCTAGCAGATCTCCCTTTTAGGCAATCTTCTCCCTAGTGTGTGTCTCTAGGATTTTGGACACGAGACTCTTAGAAAGGACATGCCTAGCTCAGACGTCCCTTGTCTTGGTTACTTATTGTCAATATCAATTAAATACATTAATACCTAACCAATAGAGACACACAGTTTGCATTATTTTAATTCCATTAGCTACTGTTTTTCAAAGTCATGATTTTTAGATAATATAAATAATCTATCCTCTCCTGTAAAGACATTTCTGTTTACAGTTTCAGGATGCACAATTCACTTTTAATCCACTTAGCTCAGAGTCTGCCTTTAGGAGACAGAATTAATTTGTGTCTTCCCAGTTGCTCCCTTACATTATTTGGCTCAAGTGGTAGTCAGTGAGGTGTTTCAGTTCACCCTGCCCCTTCCTAGACATCTTTTAACACAGAAGGTAAAATGACAACATCACACCTGACATTTAAACTTCAGTCCCAATTGCTTCTAGCCATCCACAGATTCAGGGTAATGCCATAGTGTGATCCAGTGGCTTGAAACTAAAAATACAGTTGATTTATTTAAGCCGTAATTCTTTGCGCACATATGACATTTTCAGAAAAGTAGATATGTCTCCAGAGAGAGCAAATGTCCAGACACACAGTCATTATGTTGATTTTGTTTAACATCTCTTCAATGACAGTCTGGCCATGTGCTAATTCCGCTCATGGTAGGCATAACACTATGCTTACAAGAGTGAAAAGCAGCACACCTCGGAAGTTCTGTAATATCCAGTCTTAGCAAAGTTGAATACTTTATTTATTAGATGTGTATTGTAATGAAATCTTGCTGAACATTTTCAAAAGGCATGTTAGTGACTTTAGAAGTACATTTAAAAATAAGTAAAATATCTATGTACCGTAGAAACCTAAATTAAAATTCCATTTATATTAGGATTTAGGAATCTAGCCTGTTTAGATACTTCAAAAAAATCCTAATGGGAACCTACGTAATTGCAACATTAAGCATATAACTATTTTTTTTCAATATCCAGTCTCTAATTATGTTCATCAAGAATAACATGCTGTTAAGAAAAATCAAAATTACAGCTTGTTATTACTTTCAATACTATAAAATAAAGTCATCTAAAAATGCAAATCCCTTGTGTAAACACAGTTATAACCATAAATCTTACTATCCTAACAAAGAGTCTGGCTCTTAACTCCATCTCAAATTTATCATTAATCTTTTGTATGATTTCTCTAAGCAGCAGGCAGTACTGCTCCCATGCTTTTCCCCTATCCTTCTTTGCTTTCCTTATCAACTTGGGAAGCTTTTCAGGGCAAGGTCTGTCTATGTGTTCCTACATGATTTCCCAGAATGTTTATGTGGGCATATCTGCCCTATTAACAATAAAATACTTGACATCAGCTTCTTAACAGTAACTAGATTAGAGTGGGTCATTATTCACACAGGTAAAACACTACATACCTTCAGAAAGAATGGTGTCGTACCCTAGCAGTTGTCACTGGGAGGTTCAGGAGACATTTGAATTTCATATCTGTACTTCAATACAGAATGAAGCACCTACATTCATTCTCCAGACAACACAGACAGTCATCACTGCCTGCTCTTGGCTTCTGGAAGGGAGGAGACACTTGGGCATGTCAGAGGTCATAGGAAACATAAGAGGCAAATCTGCTTTGAGATAAACTTGGAGATACAATAATTCAATGGATAGCCTTAACTGCATTCAAAGTGTCAGTACTCTGCCAACAAAGGAAGATGTAATATAAGGGTCTTCTACTGAAGTCATTTGCAGCTGCGTATGAAGTAAAATTTGTCTATGCTGAATTAATGCACAAATACGGATGGCCACACTAAGACGAAAAGAGAGTAGGTCCAGGCCCAATGTCCACTATCTACCCAAATATCCACACATGGTTTCTTCCTACAGATTCACAGTGTCTCATCCACACACTGACCACTAATTTATTTTCACAGAAACATAGAGTGATTAAGTCACTTGAAGTCAACACTTAACCTACACCTGGTCACCTACAGCAGGTTGCCCAGGTCTGACTAGCCTGACTTTTAGTATCTCCAGGGATGGAAAGTCCACATCCTTCTCTGAGCAACCTGTCCCATTGATCAGTTGCAATTATAGTAAAAAAAAAAAGCTTAAGTACAATTTCCAATTTTTCGCTTTCTGAGTATTTCCTCTTGCCCTTTGCCCTTTCACAGGACATCACTGAAATAGCCAAATCTTCTTCACTCTTTCCCATCAGGTATTTATACACATTGATAAGATGCCTCCTGAACCTTCTCTTCAGTCTAAACAATTCCTGAACTTGAGTTTTAAAATTCCAACTCCTGATCACCTTTAGTTACCTAAAGAAATGTGCTGGTGCAGAAACTGAAACAAACAAAGAAATAAAAAGCCTTTCCAGGCTGAAATTCAAGCTTGAAATTTAAACCTGCTCTGGGATATCTGACAAAAACGTGCACATTTGCAGTGCAGACACCCTTGTGTTAGAAGCTACATCTTTCAACAGTGAAAACAATCCTATATTGTGTCCCCTGAGAGCACTGATAAAGTGTACCGAGTTGATTACAATTTAAAGGAATACTGAGAGCAAAAAAAAAGAAAAAAATGGAAGGAAGATTTCCTTTAAAGGAGACACATTGCCAATTATTCTTGCTATACAAGGAAAGAAACAAAAGAAATCAAGCATGACTTAGTAAGAATGAGGAAGGAATACAGAGAAGACGCTGTAGCAGGAGATGCAGTTCAATAAATTGAACTTCAAGCAGTTATTAAAAGACCAAGAAGAAATACTGAATGTTCACTCAAAGAATATTTCAGCTGAAGACAGAACCTTCCAATTACGCAGAAACCATGCACAATTTAAAAAAAAAAATAAATAAAAAAAATAAAAAAGGACAGATTAAAAACTATTGCAGATAGTTACAGGTCAATACAGCTGAGCAGACACCATAAAGCTGCCTGTCCTGTCTGGAAGAATTATTTATCTTTCTAATAGCATAAGCTAGATAGCACTTAGTACTGCAGAGACATAAAAAAGCATGCCAAGATTCCTTTTACCTCTTTGCCTTCTTCACAGATTTTTTGAAAATGTTGTAAATAAATTAATCATAGGTCATCTGTTAGTGGTGGTAAGTGGCCCACCCGTGCCACCTTCAAAGCTGAGGAAACAATTGTTTACCTCTGATCTTTGAACTCCAGCTTCAAGACCAAAGGGTTACTTAGCAGTCTGAATAGCATGGCAGACTTTAGACTGCCTTCCTTCAGTCTGAATTAGATACAAATGATTCTTTGAATTCTAAACTCCTGCTCCTGTAGGATGCAGTGAGGTTCACAACTTCCTCTCTTAGCATCACAACGTGCATTAATGAATGTATTAGTAGTGTCCATATGCTAATTCCTCATAGCTTGAAATACTAGTCTATTTCTAGAACAGCCAAGTCTTCCAAGAAACTTAGTTCTTAAAATTATTTTTCTGTGTATTTACCAAGTAAATTTTACATCATTTGTCAGTATACTAGAGAAAGGCTGCAGAAAAATCCCCGTAACCATTACCAGCCTTCATTTATTAACATACTTCCAACAGTTCATGGTCTAGGATTTCCAGAATCAGAACAGAATGGGCTTCTTTAATACTATGCTGTGTCTAACTAGTGACAAGATTATCAGCCCTGCCAGAAACTGTCCCTGACCATCCTCCTGACAAACGTCTCAGACCAAATCCATGTAGACCTGGCTGAGTAACTTCTCATTTCTGTCATGTTCTTGATACAACTTCAGTCTGCATTATAGTCAAATGCAGTGTTACCTGCACTTGCCATCCTTTCATAATAACAAAGGAGGGGGAGCAGATACCTGTTCTCCCCTACCAATCTCAGACCATTGTAGGATTTCAGTCTGCCACTACCCAGTATTATCCAGGAACATCAGAATAAGTTTCAGTAATGGAGTAACAGGAACACTCATTGATTAGCAATTACCTGCCCTTTCTTTGTCAGGGATTTATGTTTTGCTTTATGGTGACTTGTTTTACTGCTTTTGCTGGGAATGACACTCTGTTAAAAGACAGGTAATGTGAAGAAAAAAAAAAAATCAAAACCCTGTCTCACATCTGATGTGCCCTGGTCCCAGACACAGAGGACTTCATATTAGCTGTTATGTACTTTCTAATCCATGTTTTTTTAGGATGCTCAACTTTTATTTCTTGAAGGTCTTGTCTCAGGTGGGTTCTGGTACACTACTAGAATATAACATATGCAGTCATAAACTGTTTTCAATCATTCTGGTTTTGATGCTGCCTCAAGTTTTGTCATTGCTAACTTACTTCATGGTCTTCACTGTCAGCTTGTTGCTGTCCCATTTACTTTGACACTTCTACACACTAAGTTTCTTCCTCCATGAAAAAGCAGTTCTTGTGCAATCTTCTGCAAGCTTTCATGGGGCTGTTTATTAGACCGTTTTGATCCACAGGACATCATTCTTTTGTACTAGACCAGATTTTGTGCTAACTCAATGCAAACTTCACTAGTCTCCTACTCCGGTGCATTTTGGTTACACTGCTGGTTGTGGATGGCACATTTTAGCACGGGATGCACTAGAAAGCCACTTGCATTGCTTCCATCAGAGATACACCACCAGTACGTGGTCTCTACAAAACCAGTAGGCCAAGTTGTCAGCAGACTCTCACCAACAGCCAATTCCAAGAGTTGGTCTTGACTCAGGACCGCCCCCCCCCCCCCAGTGGAGCTCCAGAACAAGGAAACCATCTGCTTCTCAAATAAAAGGAGCAGGTGCCTTCTCCAATTACATAAAACCTGAGTACAGAACAGATACCACAAGAGACTTCTGCAGAACCAAGCAGACTTATAAATATTAAAGCTACTCCTCCTGTCTGAAACAGATCTACCCCAACAACTTGGTGCAACACAACCCTTTATAGATATAAGAAACTTTCATAGTATTCCCATCTCCTCCTTTCCGCTTTAATTTTAGGAAAGACTGCTTAGCAGTTCCATTCCAAGTCACCACTTGCAGTCTCATAATCTGAATCAACAGTACAGTTAGAATTTCATAAATCAGTCACCCACTTGAAGGTGATACAAGTTTTAAGCAAAATAGTTCAGTACTAGAGAAAATACTTGCTTCATTATGTAAAAACAAATCTTATATTTAGGTTCTGCCTTATGTTCCCTTGTGATATGTTCCAATAGGCCTAAACAGAAATTATAGGAAAAAGGATCCAAACTTGGAGATTTCCATCCTGTGTTCTTTGAATCACCTTTAATTTGTTTAAACAGCAGACTCAACAAAATAGGATGCTGAGGAATGATGCTCCCATGAGACTTAAAGTAGAATCATGAGAAGTTTCTGCCAAATAAAGCTCAATAGAAATGCTACAGCTTTTAAGCTTTCTACTTTTAAACATTTAGTAGGTATACAGTCTTTAAATAAAGTTTTGACTTTATCGTTGTAAGGCAGTATTAAATATCCTGAGCAGATGAATACAAGATGAAAGATTACTGCACACAAAATGCTGTCTCAGCTTTGCCAGTGACAAAAAAAAGCTAAACAATGCCCATTACACTTTTTCCCTAGTAGAAGGTAAAACAGTGCCACCCACTGCTTTTCCAGAGTACCCCCTTGCCTTTTGAGACAGCTGCACAAAGCTGAAGTTGGCACTTTGCAATTACAAAATAGCCAACTCATGCTGAGCCTTTTTCCCCTCACTCCAACACTGGGTTCTTCTACCAGGTAACACATTTACAGTGATACTTCAGTCACTAGTAAAGCTGCATAACGGAAAAAAAAAAAGTGCTTTGAACTTGCTCTACTACAGCTGAAGGCTGAAGATAAGACAAAAGCTGAATCACATAAAAATGAGTAGTTTTTTACCCTGGGAGGAGTTTTTTTGACTTTGCATTTCAGCTTTCCACAGCCACTATTAAGCAATTCATAGTTTCAAGCTGATGGTAATATTATATTGCATCAACTTATCTTGAGGGTCAGAATACCATTTTTTTTCATATCCTTCTATTTATTTTGCATCATCCCTTTAACACACCAGAAAGCAAGTATCACTTTTCACTTAGGTCACAGGTCATTCTCTAAAATCAACATGCCTGCCCAGCAGTTTATCTTCTGTTCCTACATGGAAAATTTGTTTAATCCAAGGATCAGCAGAGTAATACTCAAGCATTGTCAAGACAGAAAGATCACTTAAGGACTTTTTACTTGTTAAAAAGAAACTGGTACTCATATGCACATTTTATTAATCTAGATTGTCTGCTGGTAGAAAAAGTGGCAACTATAGTTCATTCCAACATAGCACAGTACCTGTCAAGTAGGACTCTACAACTACTTCATCTTTCATTAGCAAAATTCTCTGTAAACCAGTTTACAACTGAAAGCAGGATCTCCCGTCGCACAGGCTGAAGAATGTGCATACAAGTATTTCAACAAGCCACGTATGATTCAGTACTCTCTTTAAAAACAAACTACTTGACCCTTAATAAGAACCCTAGAACATTCTAAAAAGTTCAGTCAGTGTACAGAACTATGTAAAAATTCTAGGCATGTTTCATTACCTCAAAACCAGATACACTTTGTTGATTAAGTAAATATTCCTAAACAGTCCTTACATCTTGTACCTTATGAATCAGAGATCCTAGTCATGGTCTGGGCTCAGCTGTGATCTACTAAAAGCAGCCATAAGACATCCAAGTATTAGCAATGAAAACATCAAGTTGTCTACAACTGAAATCAATGTCCCAAGCTAAAGGGAAAACTGTAGACTCAAAATGCATTTTAGAGTTATCTTTGTGGTTCCTGAGGTAAGAGCTTAAAAATGGGTATGCATGTTCACAAAAGACTCTTTGGAAGCAAGTTTAATTGTGTTTATACTACTGCTTGATAGGTGTCTAAGAATTTGCCATGCTATGCAACTAAACTTCCAACCATTCACTTTTACACCTTTCACTTTTCACTTTGTATTCTGAGCTCATTTTCTCTTTAGGAAGAGTAAGCATTTAAGACAACTAATTTACTTTCAGGCACAAAATCAGAAACTTTTCACTGGTCCCAAATATCAAGACAGCAGTTACCTAGCAACATAATCAGATGGTCATGTGAATTCATTCTTTGCTGTGATAGTTCAACACAGAGCTGCAGATCTGCTAAAAGAAAGTATTCACATGACTTTGAATCCATACAATACACTTCTAACAGTAAAACACAAAAGACATTAAGGTATTTAAACATTTATTTTTCAGTGTACAGTATCATACATTTAAAATAAAGAAATAAGGCCCAAGTATCATAAAAGATATATATAGTGTTTGCTAGACACATACTTGACTAAGAACAAGGCATATTCTAGCCCATACTTCATGGAGTTACACTGAAGTTCAGGCATGTAAACGGGAATACTTTATTGTTTAATGATTTATACCTCTTTTGGCCTGTTTAATAGAAAACGAACCAACTGAAGCAGAACTTCATCATTAAAGCCTTTCACACTACCATCTTCCACAACATCATACAATGGCTTACTGTCTGTACCCCAACAGATATTCTTCCGAGGGTTATTTTGAATAGTTTCTGCAGTTAATGCTAAAGTGTTTAGCTGGTAACAAAAGAAAGCAAAGTATTTTCCATCAGTCACTACTGCCTGCGATACAAAAGGACGGGTCACATCTGCTTCATTCCAGAATCCTACAAAATAAAGAAACAACACTAGTTATACAGAATTCGAAACTCCTATCAGCGCACACGTCTGAAATACAGAAAAACACTGGGAGTTGCAGCAGTCACCTAGTAGGGAAAAAGTCCCATCCCCTTTAGCAACAGAAGCATTCTTCACCCAGACTAACTAAAACACAACCATCAATTAAGGACAAGGTCAGGGGACACAGTGGTCTTTTTGTATTTTGTACACAGTTCCCTATTGCTGACTTATAAAAACCCCATGCTAATCAGCCAGCTGACTAAATTATTAGTGCAACTCAGTCCTACAAGTGATCTGAAGGGAAATGCCTTTCAACTATTCCACGCTTCTCGCAGGATAGTGAACATTTGTTTCATGACAGAAGCATGCATATCTATGTTATGAGCATGACTATAGTAACCAGCCAGACAATACCAAGAACACTATGTCAATAAGTATTAATGCTTCAAACCCCCACTGCACATTGTCCTTTTAAAATATTTTCTTTACATAGTTATGTGTGTACACAGCATACACTTATATTCTTAGAGGATATTTGGTATTATGTGCAACAAACACCCCTAAAAACTGTTACAGAACAAAGAAAAAGCTTTTGAATCATGCTGTCTTTATAACTCATAATATGCTTACAACTGTAACAAGATTTGAAGCCAAGACTTACTTGACTTCAGTGTTTCATGTCCACAAAAAAATTAACGCTTTCTAATATGCCATTACATAAAAAAATTGATGCAGAGCCAGCTACATACATCACAGTCAAAGGATTCTCTTCCATGTGTTTTTTCACAAGTGAAAACTACAAACCAGCAGATATCTTCCAGTAACACTAGATAACAATTATATTTACATGAATAAGCAAAAGACTGACCTGGTCAGTCTTAATCAAACATAGACATAAAATCCTAACATAAGGCTACTGACATTTTTCTTTCACTGACTGTAGTTTCCTAGAATTGACATGTCTGAAACAAGGGGCTAAGCAACATAGTTGTTTTGTAAATAAACAAACAAACTGCTTGATATCTACCACCATTCCCCGCAACCAGTGTGGGGTGAGCAAGTGAATGCAGGACTGAGGGGTCTGCACAGGTTTAGTGTTACATGTGACAAAAATATTTTTCTGTGTAATTAATTCTCTCGGAGTAGAAGTACTCAAAAAAAGTCTTAACTAACCCCCTGGTATAAGGTCTGCTTCATTCATTGGTTGAATTAAATTTTCAAAGATCTATTTAAAGGATGGTCTTCATATGAGAAAAAGGTTTTGGGGGAGAAAAGATTAGAGAACTTCACAGTAGGCATGCATCAAGCTGACTTTCTCACCTTGATACATTGCTTGTGCTGCTGTCCAGGCAAACAGACTTGCAATACCATTAGCTCGATAAAGAACTTCAATCTGATCCTCAAGATGTGCTTTTACAAACCTCTCCCGTTTTAGTTTATCAGGAATAAGATGAAACTGAGTGTGTCCATAACAGCATGGATCTGCTACCTTTGATCCTGTGTTCCCCAAAATGAAAAAAATTAAAGAGTCAGAAAATGCTCTTTATTATGCATACAAATACATTCTATCAGACTCCAAACAACAGAAGTTTAGAACCTCTGCTGCAGATCTATATAAATGTGGAGACACTTCCATTTCTGGATGAGACTTAGAGGGCTTGCCCAGCTCCAAAAAGCAAGAGTTCACATACTAAAATGTCTCTGAGGAGATGTAACAAAATTTAAAGCCAGTTTTCTGCCGATTTTCAATTCAACCCAACTCCTTCAAGCAAATCTGGACAGAGACTACCATATGCACAGGAGGATGCTTGTCCCCACTGCCTAACTGACATGAAATCTCAAGAGATTTAAATACCATATTTACATAATATAGTTATATATAAAAATATACAATTTGTTTTTCTTTTGATGGGAGGTAGTGTTTGGTTTGGGTTTTTTCCACAAAAAACCTAGTTAACATTCCATGACTAGAAACTCTTACCTATAAATACCTTGTTTTCATACTGCTTTTTGAACAACGGCAGTTTGGATGGTTTGTGATTAATAATGGGAACATCTCCAAGATCTGACTCCAGCGGGACAATCTTGAAAGAAAAAGAAGGAAAAGACATGACATAAGTCATGTTTCTGACATCAGGCCTCACATAATATGCCACCTTCTGTCAGGTAGCAGAAGGTTTAAGTCTTGCTTACATACGCCATTATATAACTTAAATTCATCTTTTACAGCATAACTTCTTGTCTTGTGATGAGTGCTAGCTAGTACACACATACTGATGTCTTAATGTTCTGTAATATACAAAAAACATTGTGTGAAATAGTACTAACAAAGCTGCCAGTTGGTACTACCTTCAAAACCAGAATCCACTTCTGTAGAAGAGGAGCAAAACCAGTTCTAGCAGCAGTGAATAAAGTAACTTGAATGAACAGTGAGTTTACAAGTATTCAGTGTTTTGCACTAAATAACATTTTAAATTGTCAAAACAGTTCTTCCAAAATGCAAAGGATTGTAACATCTGACAGTACTAACCTAAGCAAATTGTACAATTAATTAGCCAGAAAAGTTCAGCATTTACAGAAACTGAAGTAGTCTTCTGTTTGTGGCGGAAACTGGGCAACAGAGACCTTCACACGCTATACAATTACCAGTGTATAAGCATAAAAGATTAGAATACTGAATCAGCTTCCAGAAAAGCCAGAATTCAAAGGAAACAACTGTTAGGCAATACTAATAGGTAACAGTGCTCACATTCAGATTATACGTGCTCTCTCTTACTCCACTCTTTTTTTCTCCATTTCTCCCATTTTATTCTCCTCCACTGAAAAATGTTCCACACCGTATTTCTTATAGTTGCCTCCACTTACAAGTATAAGTTAAAACCTTCATTTAATTAAATGTAACAACATACAGTTTCTCTAAACACAAAGATGACAAAGGTGAAATTCAGAAGACTGTCTCAATATCTACAAAGCAGTTACCACAACAAGGTAGTAAAGGCATGAAGACTTGAAAAAT
The DNA here is from genome assembly GCF_965140245.1 of Athene noctua. Classification (NCBI taxonomy): domain Eukaryota; kingdom Metazoa; phylum Chordata; class Aves; order Strigiformes; family Strigidae; genus Athene; species Athene noctua. The sequence continues at coordinate 17,502,675 of NC_134077.1, read as the reverse complement.
GCGTAAGTATGCTACATGACTGATTAACCAGGTCCTCCACATACTACCTATGGCATGGTTTCAGTGGCTGTCAGAAACGTTAAGTGAAAACGCATGCAATTAACTTGCTGATGAACATATCCACACCTCTGGAAGTTGCTTTGGTACACGGATCTGGAGGTGCGGATTATCATCTATCTGAAATCGCACAGGATCGACTCTACCCTTTCGATGCCCATGAACAACAATTTCCTCACCATGGTGCCAGTAATAGTTAACTTCAGGTTTCAGATCTGAAACAAAACAGAGAAATTGAGAGAAACAGAGATTTGCATTTAAAACCCTCACAATTCTTGTTCTGCAGCTGCTGTAAAACAGAAAATTCAAAATCCACTCGCAACATGTGGGACATTGGAGACAAGATGAACTACCAGTGGTGGTCTGAATAACTCAGCTACACCAGCGACACTCCTGTCGGCTGCACTGACCTGCCCCACCGCCCAAGGGCTCCCACTCCCCTCTCCCTCCCACCCCCTCCCCGTACCAAGGGAGGAGGCTGCCAGCAGCGGGTTGCGACCGGACAGGAGAGCGGCGAGGGTGGAGACGAGCTGTGTAAGGAACGGGCCGGGCGTATGATCCTGATCGCGGTAGAGGAACGGCCGCTTCTTATTCTGGTAGAAGCTCTCCTGCAGGAGGGCGTCGCAGGCGAGGGAGCGCAGCTCGCCCACATCCAGGTACGGCGCCGCTCCCGCCGCAGGCTCCGGGGTTTTCGAAGCTCCTGGTGCCTCCGTTCCTGGCTCTGGGGCTTTGGTGGCCTCGGGCGCTACTCCCGCCGCGGCCTCCGGCGTTTTCGCGGCCTCCGGCGTTTTCGCGGCCTCCGGCGTTTTCGCGGCCTCCGGCGCCACCGTTCCCGGGGCTTTCGCGGCTGCCGGCGCCGCTCTCGGGGGCAACCCCGGCACGAAGACGGTCTTGGTGAAGCTCCGGTACCAGCGGTCGGCGTTGAGGGCGAAGGTCTGCGGGTAAACCATGTACTTGGGCCGCTGGAGCTGCCCGTAGAGCCGCAGCTTCTCCTCGATGGAGGCCGCCGCGTGCACCCGCTGTTTGAAATGCTCCAGGCGCCGCCGCTTGGCCGCTTTGCTCTTCGCCGTGGCGGAAGCCACTATGGGCGGGTACAGCGAGTCCGGGGTCTGCGGGGGGACAGCAGACTCCGTCTGCGAGAACCAGCATCGGCCGTGCCAGAGCAGCCGCCGCCCGCGGGACGCCGCCATTTCGCCGAGCTGCGAGGCAGCGGAAGGGCAGCGCTCGGCGGCTGCAAAACCTGATTGGCCGCTGGGGACCACGTGAACGAGATCCTCTTCCGGTCGGCGAGCTGCCCCTGGAGGGCACCCGCTGCAGGGGCAGGAAGGGGCGGGGCCTTCGGGGGGGTCGCGTCGCTGAATGGCCCCTCGCCCCCTCGCAGCTTCTGCGCATGCGCCTAGGCGGCCTACGGCGTCTGCGGGGCAGGAACTACAGCTCCCAGGATGCTCAGCGCGAGGCGGCCCAGGAGTGACGAGCCGTGGGCGGGCGCCGCTCGCCGAGCGCTGCCCGGAATAGCGCTGCCGGGGGGCTCTGCGGCTGCCGCCCCTTTCTCGGTACGAGTCCACCCGTCAGAGGGAGGGCCGCATCTCAGACAGAATGGTTGTGTTTCACAGACACGGAGCCTTTACCTGCTTTCATAAGAGAAGGCAACACTTCTGCAGGAGTTTTCTGTGTGCTTATCTTCAGGGGGCAATTACCGCCCCGGTAGTGTGAAAGACTGACTGCTCAGTCTAAATGGCAGGGATAAATTATCTCTAAAATTAAATAAACAAAAAACAAAACAAAACAAAACAAAAAAAAACAACAAAAACCCCACACTTTTCTGTACAGAACCCCTATTAAAGGCAAAGGATTTTGTACAAACCACGAACTGTAGCAGAAATACAAGACAATTTATTGACAAAACATGGAAATTGGAGCATGCATGGCTCAGCCTGGGGCATGAGGAATGCAGCCTGACTGCATCCCAATATAAATCCTGGCTGCTCTGATCTCTTGTAGGAAAGACTTGTATTTACAGGATAGTGGGTACCCGTAGCGCTGAGTGTAAGATGACAGCAGCTTGTCAGAAACTGCAAAGCCTATGAAGCTGGCTTTCATAAAGGAATTCAGCTCTGCTAAAATACAAGTAAGCCTGTTTTTCCCTTGACTGATAACAGACGCTGGCCAGATATGTCCCAGATAAAGATACTGAATCTCTTCCCTTGTGATCACAGCCAGACATGTCACAAACTTACACAAACTGTTACAAAAAATCACCTTTACTGTTCTTGGGCATTTTGCTGCTGCATCTCCTGTTTTAAAACTTGTTCTCTTTGGTAGTTTGAAATATTCTCATTTTGTGCTTAAATGTACTCATGATCAATTTATACCTTCTTGTCATTGTGCCAAAATTTTTCTTTAGTTTAATTAGCTTTTTTCCCTCTCCAGCCTTTGCCTTCTAAAATATTGATGGACAACAGTCATATCACCTCTCAATCCTCATTGACAGAGACTAAACAAGTTCTTCTCACACAGATAGGTCTCCATTTCCCTGATCATCTTAACAGCCCTTTCTTGCATTTCCTCCAGTTTTGCATTTTTCTCAGGGATATGTGACCAGATTGTACGCATTGTTTCATACAAAGGACTGTATTACCTACACCAGGATTACTGACATTTTAACACTCTTAAAAACTTTTTTATTATGTCGTCAAATCAGAATTGCCTGCTTTGCAGCCATACAACATAGTGAACAACTTTTGCATAGAGTATTTTAAACCCTCAAGAAACTCAATACAGAAACTGAATATAAGTGATGAAGTAAGTTTAAAGGACCATTTTATTTTCCCTATATTATGCAAAGGCTTATATGTTTCCTACACTCTGGTATTGACTATATTAAATAAGAGATGTCAGGAACCATTGCTATGCTTTAACCTACACTTAAAATTCTTGAACTACCTATTGATGTTCTGGTCACAGGTCAATTTTATTTGCTTGGTGTGCATTGTAGTATCATTCATCTTGATGCAGGAACCACAAGGTCTTGGATAAAAGGGCCCAATGGACAGCCTGGTTAAAAGTACTGGCATGCTTTTCTGACAGCTATGTCATTAGCTTATAATAAAAATATATTATCCAGCCATAGTTCTCACAGTTCAAAAAAGCAAACCAACAGTTCTAAAAAGATCTGTTTTCCTTCTTTACTGAGATAATCCACAATATCCCAATTATCCTAAGTCTATAAAGCCAGAGCATCTTTACATTGGTTAAATGAATGCTTAAAAAGAGCCTGGATTAGAAAACTCATACTGTGCCTAACATGTTCAATTCAAATGCTAAAGCAAATGCCATAGCCTCAAACTAAATCTCTAGAATTGAACTAGAAAAAAACCCTTGCATCTCGGTTCCAGTGTGAATGTCATTGAGGAGAGTTAGTTTGAAGCCCAAAAGTAGTTCAGAAACTAGTGCAGTTCATCTTATTGAACCTACTCTGTGGGGAGGAATGACATAGAAGTTATTATGTTTCTGAAACTCAGAAATAAGACAAAATACATTAAATGTACTCAGAGATGAGATTGCACAGACATTAATTACCATGCAGGCTCAGTATCCCCTATATGCAAGTGCAGAAGCTGCTTAAGTGCACACACTTCTTCAGTAGCCTTCACCGGAAGTGCAGAAGCCCAAATAGGATCATAGGTATTGCATAATGGAGGCATATCTTATCCAAGGCCCAGCTGGGGGTGTGAGGTGTGAGTCTGCTTCCCCTGGCCAGGGAGAGGTTGCTGTATGTCCCATGGGAGTCACTGCAAGATCTCCAGCCACCGCAAAAGGTTTCAGCCCTCAGAGCTGCTGAACCATCTCTTCCATACCTGTGCCATGGTGCTGGCACTGTACATCTTCTCAGTGATCTGCATCTTATTTTAGAAGACAGAAAAAGGACATAACAGTGAGATTAAAGCCCTTCAAATTAGAAACCTCTAGGAGCCACAAACTAGAGATGGGTTTTATTGTAGGCTTAGTAACAAAAGATACAGAAGTTTGATTCTATAGTAGTGATGGCAGACCCCTGGCACATATGAGGACATGCTGAGGATTGATGATGTCCTGTTCCAGTTCTCTTAGAAAGTTAGTCCAAAGGTATACCAGAAAACAGCTTAGAAGTCAGTTCTGGAAAGTTCATAGTGAAAAGAGTCTCTAGAGCTGTTGAAAAACAAAGTTACTAATCAATATCAGGTATTCATCTTGTAATAGTATCTCAAGATCTTGGAGGAAAACTTAAGCTCCATTGTACGAAACATCATGTCCTACACCTGCATAATAAATAAAGTGGTTCTTCTTTTTGTCATGTACTTCTCAGTTTGTAAAGTTGTAGAGAGGACCAACACTCTACTCTTAGGTTAATGGCACAAGACAGATAACGTGCCTTTCAAATTATTCTAACCAGTTCAGATTTATTTTAAAATTTCTTCAGAAGCTGCAGAGTCAGCCAATGTCTCTCTTAATCTGGGTACAGATTTTGAATAGGGCATATCCCTTCTTAGTGCTCATCTTGGAGGATGAGAACCAACCGAACAGGAATATGTCCAGTTTTAACCAGTTAAGGTTTAATTTCCTGCCTAGCTACCTGTTTTGTTTGTGACTTAGGGCTAGGTCCACAAAAGAGCTTTAGTGAGGACTCTGCTTCGTGCTCTCATGACTACCTAAAGTCTTACTAATAGTGGAACCCACCTTTTTATTGCCAAAGTTAATAGACTAACCCAAAATGTATGATGTATTTCAAAACTGGAAGGAATAGATCTCCCCAAATCTTTTCACCCTCTTATTAGACCAGTTCTCTTCAGAAGACATTTTAAAAATTTAAAAGTTCAATATTTTTCAGATCAAGCGTGGTATTGAATATTCTTTGGAGAAAAAGACAGTGTCGTATTCATACTTACAATGTCTCTCTCAGACTGACTCAATGACTAGAGAGAGTGTCAGCTTCTTCCCACCTGATTCAGATGAGATTTTTATGTTTAGAGATTTTTTGATTTGTATACAATCTACAGCATTTGTCAGCTTAGGTAGCATCAGCAGGACTGTATGCTCCATGTAAATTTCTGCATACTGCAATAAACACAACTTTAACTGTTGAAAAGATGTTCATTATTTTATGATTTATGTCTTTAGCTTATTTTAAGTCATTCTATGTTGCAACAACAGTTGTCAGATGATAATTTAAAGCAACTCATAGCATAGATACATGCAGTAGGGAAAATCCATTATCATCTTTACTAATTGAGATCTGTGGACAAAAACATGTTTCTTATAGGATTTCCAGATATCTTTATAGTAATGTAAAATGCTTATGACAGGCTGGATTATGCATCCTTCAAAATTAAAGTGTTTCTAGAGCTACATAGCACTCCAAACAGCACCAGTTAGAATTAAGTTTGAATTATTTTCAACTGCTATTTTAATGCAGTTTCTCAGACAAATTCCTTTTTGGCTAAAATTGCCTGTGTTTGTCTATAGACCAAAGATCACACCCTCCCCCCCACACCCCCCTGCCCCATTTAAAGAAAAATCAAAGCACCTCTGTTACAGGACTATGGGAATGGGGGAAAATTGTGTTTCGGACCAAAGATTCCCTTTAATTAGGAAAAAATGTTAAAAGAATTACCTTCAAAGTTGGACCACTTTGTAGTTCTTATGTGAGAGCTGGGAGTGCAGATTAATTTAATGAAAACCTCTCACATCGTTTTAAAAAAAGGAGCCTTCCAACAGGAAATTCAAAAGAGGCACAGCCACATTCTTCCTTCTGTGGCTTTAGATACCATTATAGCAGGGCAGCTGAGAATGGTGATGACATTTAAGACCACTCTGGCTTGATACTTCTGTAAAGATAAAAGCTTGTCTTGAAGACATGTTTTGACAAAGCTTAGTGTCACTGCATCATGCTCATTAGGTAAGAAAGTCAGAAATCCTTTGGGAAAACTAGATGTCTTAGTTTTTATATAGTATTTCAGTGCTAGTGTAGCAACTATGAAAGAATACCTCTCATAACCCCCGTGCATTTTGGGTAACATCTAACTAGTGGATATCCTATATGTGCCATTTCAGGCCATTGCATTCAATTTTCCTAAGGTCTGTTTTGTATGTGCAGAAAATCCAGCTAATTTTGACCCCTAGTCCTTGGGATAACTGAGTGCTTAATAAAAACTCTGTATTGGGAAATCAGTGAGTAAACTGAAAGAAACAGAAGTTGAAATAAGAAGGAAATAATATACCCTCATTTTGAAAGGCAGATAGAGCTATTTCAACAGAAGTTGAAATAAGAAGGAAATAATATACCATCATTTTGAAAGGCAGATAGAGCTATTTGGATTCTGATGTGATCGCTAAGTGATGATTCAAAATTTGCAGTAAGAAAGAAACTTTGTCATTCTCACAATTGCAATGTTCAGCTGATGAAAGAGTACACTTTTATGAGAAAATTTGTGGAGTCAGAGATAGCGTTCCAAAGATCACTCAAAGGGAAGACTGCTGAGTAGACTTGGCTCAGTATGAAGATGAAGGGCTGGATGAAGAACACAAGTGTTGCAGAATAAAGCTAATGTATAGAAATACTATTATAATATGGTATTATTGAGATGCCAAGTGTTTATGTTTGCTCTTAAAAGGTGTTATGAAGGTGGAATTTGAGGAACAATAGGCATTCCACTTACTTTCTCTTTTCTTCTGGCATTGAGGACACCAAACTTTTTCATGTGGTTTAAATGGAAAATTGGAAACCTAACTTCAAGTCTGATAATTAACCCATAGGCTTCTTTTGGCAAATGAGGGCTGGTAAACAAGTATTTCTCTGCTACTTTAAAAACACCCGGACCACTCATTTACTAAATCTGAGTAGCATGAGCTCTGATTTACCAAGTTAGATGCTTATTTTAGTCAGCCAAAATATATTTCTCACTCTCAAAAAGTGAAAAGTGTGAGTAGGAAAAAAGCAGACATTCTGATACCCATCAAAACCTAAAGAAAACTACCTCCACAGACTCTAGTATACCCTCTATATTTCTCCAGCTTCAGAAGTGAGGTGCTTCTCACCAACAGGCAAAAATGTAGGCCTTGTAGTGTATCCTGAAACTTCATTCCAGGCTATTACAAGCCTAAGGAAGTTGTGGAACTGAAGGATACAGTGTGCTAAATGAAGAGTATCCTGCCATCTGCATTGTGTACCATTTCTGCCATCCTGAGAAGCACTTACAGAAGATAACACAGCGTTGAAGGCATGGGGCTGCTCTTTGCAGACATTTAGCTGGTGTGGCATCGAGAAGTGTGCTGCTGCATTTGACATGGTAAATTCACACCCTGAACTTACTAGTTCAAGCCCAAGATTGTGCAAAGAGACAATTTCTGGACAGAGTATGATCATTCATTAGTCTGAATAGCTTGAGGCTTGAGAGCAGTATAGTTGGTAATATAAAAAAATTGCATCTTCTTCTAAACAGTAGAAGAGCCTTCATTGCTTAGATTCTCAAGTGCTAACCATGAAAAGTACTTAGACTGTCTTCCCTAACTGCAAAACTTTTGGTATATATAAAAGTCAGCTGATATTTATCCTTGGTGATTAAGTCTAGAGGATGACTGTAAGATAAATACATGACCTGACTAATGACTCACAACTGACTCACAGTCAAGTGATTGCTGAGATTGTATTTCTAAAAAGAAAAATAAGTACATGTAGTTACAGATTATTTTTTTCTTTCTACATATCCTTAGAATGCTGATTTACTGATTTCTGGAATGACATCCTTTTAGCATCATAGAAGCAGACAGACTGAAGGAGACCTCCAGAGGACACCAGTCTAACCTCCTACTCAAGTCAGGGCCTGTTAGATCAGGTTGCTCAGCACTGTGTCCAGCCAAGGTTTAAATACCTCCAGGGATGTAGATTCCAGTGCTCCTGTGGGTCCCTGTTCCAGTGCTTGACCATCCTCATAGTAAAAACATATTTTTGTATATCATGTCAAAATTTCCCAAGTTCCATCTTGGGCCAGTTGCCTCTCAGCCTTTAAATGCTCCTCCTTAAAATGTCTGTCTCTGTCTTCTCTAAGCTCTCCCATTAAGTACTGGAAGACAACAATCAGATCTTGCCCGAGCTTTCACTTCTTCAAGCTGAAGAAGTCCTGGTCCCTCAGCCTCTCCTCACAGGGCAAGTGGTCCAGCCACTGAACATCCCTCCACAATCACCCTCCACTAAATTCACTTCAGTTTGTCAATATCCTTCTTTTTCTAAGGACTCCAAAACTGGACATAGTACTCCAGATTCTGTCTCACAAGTGCCAAATAAAAGGAAAGAATTACCTCTCTCAGCTTGGGGGCTGCCCTCCTGTTTGTACAGCCTGGGGTACTGGTGACTTTTACTGGGGGTTAGGGCACTCTGTGGCTCATGCTGAATTTGTTGTACATCAAGACCCTCAGCACATTTTCTGCAGAGCTGTTCTACAACTCATTGGTCCGCTGCCTATACAGATATATGGGGGTTATTCTGTCCAAAGTCTTTACATTTGTCTTTGTTTGGCTTCAGGAGGTTCCTGTCAGCCCGTGTCTCCAGCCTCTCTAGATTGCAATTGCCTCAGTACAGTCATAGCCATAAAATTGCACAGATAACAAAACGTGCTATACTACATATCCCATATAATACCGAATCTACTTGGGAACCTGGCACTGGGCCAGCTAAAGGTGAAGACAAAGGATGAGGGAGTCAGTGAATGCTGAAAATTTTTAGAAATTCTCTTTGTTGCATTTTCAAGCTGCATCACAAACATAATAAGCACTTACCACTGTTGTGTTTGGAGAGCATCTCACTGATACATCTCACATTAGAGCAACTGACTACATCTCTACTAGTAAAGCAGCCGGCACGGAACAGCCTACCTCCATACTATGAACTTGTCTTTGTTCCCAAACCAAGGGGCCCATACACACAGGTCATTGGGAATGTCCCCTGCCCATGACCAGCAACTACCGGGGAGGATCCAGCTGATCCAGATTGTGGCCTGCTCCAGCAGGTAAATATTTCATATATTTGAGCTCTAGCACTAAAAAAAAGCCCTAGTGCTGGCTGATTTTCTGTTATAGATATTACTTTGGTTTCTCTACACACTCCTATCTTTTATCTTTCATTATCCAAACAGACACATTTCCAGCAGTTCTTTCAATGATTTAATAAACTAGACTTTATTGACTCTGAATGAGAGAGAAGCACCAAGGTCACAGAATCACAGAATTGTCTAGGTTGGAAAAGACCTTGAAGATCATCCAGTCCAACCATCAACCCAACTACACCATATCCCTCAATGCTAAGTCAACCTACTCTTAAACACCTCCAGGGATGGGGACTCCACGACCTCCCTGGGCAGCCCATTCCAACCCCTAACAACCCCTTATGGAAAGAAATGCTTCCTAATATCCAGTCTAAACCTTCCCTGGTGCAACTTGAGGCCATTCCCTCTTGTCCTATCACTTGTTACTTGGTTCAAGAGACTCATCCCCAGCTCTCTGCACCCTCCTTTCAGGGAGCTGTAGAGGGCGATGAGGTCTCCCCTCAGCCTCCTCTTCTCCAGACTAAACACCCCCAGTTCCCTCAGCCGCTCCCTGTACGACCTGTGCTCCAGACCCTGCACCAGCTCCGTTGCCCTTCTCTGGACACGCTCGAGTCATTCAATGTCCTTTTTGTAGTGAGGGGCCCAAAACTGAACACAGGAATCGAGGGGCGGCCTCCCCAGTGCCGAGTACAGGGGTCAGATCCCTTCCCTGTCCCTGCTGGCCACGCTATTGCTGACACAAGCCAGGATGCCATTGGCCTTCTTGGCCCCCTGGGCACACTGCTGGCTCCTGTTCAGCCGGCTGTCAATCAACACCCCCAGGTCCCTCTCTGACTGGCAGCTCTCCAGCCACTCCTCCCCAAGCCTGTAGTGCTGCTGGGGGTTGTTGTGGCCCAAGGGCAGCCCCCGGCATTTGGCCTCAGTGAAACTCCTCCAGTTGGCCTCAGCCCATGGCTCCAGCCTGTCCAGGTCTCTCTGCAGAGCCTCCCTACCCTCGAGCACATCAACACTCCCACCCAACTTGGGGTCATCTGCAAACTGACTGAGGGTGCACTCGATCCCCTCGTCTAGATCATCAATAAAGATGTTAAACAGGAGTGGCCCCTAAACCAAGCCCTGGGGGACACCACTCGTGACCGGCTGCCAACTGGATTTAACTCTGTTCACCACAACTCTTTGGGCCCGGCCACCCAGACAGTGTTTTACCCAGCAAAGCCTGTGCCCATCCAAGCCACGAGCAGCCATTTTTGCCAGAAGAATGCTGTGGGAAACGGTGTCGAAGGCCTTGCTAAAGTCAGGGTAGGCAACATCCACAGCCTTTCCCTCATCCAATAAGCAGGTTGCCCTGTTGTAGAAGAAGATCAGGTTTGTCAAGCAGGACTTGCCTTTCATAAACCCGCTGACTGGGCCTGAGCATCTGGTTGTCCCGCATGTGTTGTGTGATGCTGCTCAGGATGAGCTGCTCCATCAGCTTCCTGGGCACCAAAGTAAAGCTGACAGCCCTGTAATTTCCCAGATCATCCTTCTGAGCCTTTTTATATATGGGTATCACACTGGCCAACTTCTAATCTGTCAGGACCTCCCTGGTCAGCCAGAACTGCTGGTAAATGATGGAAAGTGGCTTGGCGAGCACCCCAGCCAGCTCCTTCAGCACCCTCGGGTGTATCCCGTCTGGTCCCATAGACTTGTGTCTGTCTGTGTGATGCAGCAGGTCACTGACTGTCTCCTCTTGGATTGCGGGGCAGTTGTTCTCCCAGTCTCTGTCTTCTGGCTGTGGAGGTTGAATTCCCTCAGTACAACTGGTCTTCCTTTTAAAGACTGAGGCAAGAAGGCATTAAGCACCTCAGCCTTTCTTACTTAATTTCAAATGTCACAGTTAGGAATCTAGACTATACTAATTACCAAATCAGAGAGAGAAAAGCACCTACAGTGATTTCTTCCATCCTTTCTTAATAATTTATTTTTAGGAGGAATAAATCACACTCTGGAGCTAAGTCCTTACAGAAACAGAGTTCATCATGTAATTCTGATGCAAAAACTTAAGTCATTATTTCAGAGAAAAATCTAAGTTGTCACCACAATATTTGCAAAGTGGTTTATGATACAGCTTTATTTGCAGACTACTGAATCACTTCTTTATGACAACTTTTTTTTTTTCAGTATAACAACAAATGGGGCAATTATATTTGATAAATTCAGAGGCCACCATGTTTGGTGCAAAGCTGATACAGCATAAAGTATTAAAAGTTTCAAAATCGAATGAATTAAGTATGTAAAATAATATGTGACGGTACTACTGACAACATGCTTTGAGACGTAATGTGAAGGGCTGCACTGAGAGCAACACCACTAGATGTCACCAGCCTTCCACTAAAAATCCATCAGCAACCAGCTGGCTTTTCCTGAGTATGATTTACAGGTACCACTGATTCCACCAACACCACACTGAAGTGAATCCTTAGGTCATGTCTTGCCAGCTCTGTTGCTTTGTAATCCAACCAAAAGCTATGTAGTATAATTTCTTTCTGGTGTCACTGTGTTTAGATAGTTTTAAAACACTAATTCTCAGCTGAGAACACTATTTGGGGTTTGATGCTAGCCCCGATTCATGAATCTAAGAAGAAACATTGTCAATTGAGTTCATCTGCTGATGCAGCTTAGTCCAACAGACAGTGGACTGGTGGAGAGTATGAAGACAAAATCCTATACCCATCTTTTTTACTGATGTATTTTATGACTTTGGCAAGCCATTTCACCTTAGCTTTTCTGTTTTCTGTTTACTATTAACCATAGCTTCCTCAGTACAGGAACTGTGCTCAGTTATGTGGTTCATTGGATTATCTTTATCCTAATTCAGTAACAGGTATTCTGCAAAGGATCTGGAAAAAAACAGCTATATTTTCTCCAGCGAAGAAAAATGCTGGAGGGAGATATCTGTCCCCTATTCTAGCCTTACTCATTAGCCCCTTACTCAGTAATCACTGAAACTTCCCTAGAGCTAGGACTGGGGTTAGAGGACTTAGTGGTTCCACTTAGTACTAGACATCTGAAGTCATGAGTTCTTGCTCTCTCTCATCTTGTTCCACTGAGTGGTGTCACCTTGCATTCAGGTTTAAGTTTGTAATATCCTATCTGGATATTACATCTCCTGGATAAGCCATTCATCTTTTATCTGCTCTGATCCAGGATGAGGTTTTCTACTCATTTTTTTCATCACTGTCTTTCACAGAAATATGATTAAGTGGAACATTATAAAAATATCTTATTGATAGGATCTTTCTTTTCTCATGTTTATATCTAATCATTTGGAATTTAAGGGGAAATAATTCCATGTTTAATAAGATGATGGAGAAAATACGACCTTCTCTGCATTTGAATTTTCTCCTATCTTATTTCATTAAGTGTTTTTGTTCTTCAAAGAGAGAAATACAAAAATAATTGCATAATATGCACAACAGAAAATACCATAGCTAAAGTCAAATCAACTATGTATGCTTCACAGATCAAACCAAATTTACTCAACAAGGATTTAATAAGCACTCATTTTCGCACTGGCAGTCCCCTCTCACTCCTACAGTGATCTCCTTGAGTGGAACTCCCATATTACCAGGTATGAGTGGGTAAGACCCCAAACATGAAAGGTTCCTTTCATGTACTGATGAGAGTACTGGGTTTTGGATTTGAAGAAGAAAAGGATTTTTTGAGCCAGCATGTCTTATTACCACTGCAGTATGAATTGCTAGAGAAGCAAAAAGTGACTGATGAGGAAAAGTACAAAGGTTATTAAATACTTCCTATGAGAAGAACATAGGCTGTCAGCCCTAATATCATAATGATTACATTTAATTACACATTTAAATGTTGAACAGCTTCACTGGACATGCTCATGTCTATCAGTATTTGTTACCAATGAAAGGCTATGCCAAACATTTTTCTTCATCCTGTCAGCACATTAGGTGACAACACAAAGTAGTAGTCCACACTGTTCCCTGGAGGCTGCTCATTTTGGAATGATGCGCAGGGTGGTAGACAATGGACAGACTGCAGAATAAACAGCAATAAACCTGCATAAGATCTCACAGACTAGATAAAATTTGATGCTATGTAAATAAATTCCCAGCCCATCATTCATAATTTTCCCACAAACACTCTGTTTTAGTGTTACACATTCTGAAATGACCAAAGAAAAAATTTCTTCTATTACAATATGAGATTTGAAATGTATTCATAAAACAATAACACCAGGGGTACTTTCAAAATACAGGAACTCCAGTCTTCTGTGACAAAGTATTTGACAGATGTTGGTCAACCACAGGATTACTCTTTGAATGAATCTGACCCGTTCTGTCCAGTGAAAGCTGTCAGATACTCAGTACCCCAACCCGACCATTTTTAATGATCATAACAGTAATCTTTTATTCTTTATACAACATTGTCATGTGTAGTGCACAACACAGATTTAAATGGCTTTCAGCTCCTATTTCAGAGCCATTTGTTAAAAAGCAAATAGTCTGGAGCTTCCCTCAGAGAAAGCAGCTATGATGAAGTTGGATTGGGAAGAAGGCAAATTCTGTACACTTGGTTTTACATGCATTTGGTTTCTGATAATTCATTTCAACACTGTTATATCATATTGCACTAGTAGCCATGGCAGGATTAGTAGCAATACTATAAATGGCAGTGTCATCAGGCAAAAATGTATAGCTTTGTGGTTTCAGAAAAATAAAGGCATTCAAAGTCATTAACATATAAAAGATTGAATAATGGCCTTTACAATAGACTGCTAAAGAAGACCAGATGTTGCTCAGAGTAGATCTGAATCTGGGCGACAAGATGTTGCTACTTGTTCATTAAATGAGACAATTGAATATTACAATTGCACTTCCACCAAAAGCTCTGTAGATATGGCAGCTCTTCCACTCTTAACATTATTTTAACATGACAGCTATGCAGGGAGTGTGTTATAGCATAGATAGAAAATTCACTGCTAAAGAAGCAAAAGTCTTGTTTCTCCAAAATACATACAAAAGAAATCAGAAGAAAAATAAATCATAATATATTTATATATGTTGTAGATTAGAACATAGAGGAACATCCTTTCCTAAATAAGCCTTTTTGCACAAAGACGCGTTGTGAACAGATAACTATATTCAGAATTATGTAAGGAAAAACAAAAAGGTGGCAACTAGGACAACATTCAAGGATATATACAATATAAACAAACTGTCATTATATTCTGCTCAGATTCAGTCCACTCTTAAGTCTCCAGGTTCATGAAGATCAGTTAATGAGCATACATGTATGAGGTTTTAGATGAGGATGAAGAATACAAATTGTCTTCTCATTATTTTTTTTCAAGAAATCATAAGTTTTTAAATGAATTTTTAAAACCATGGTCTAAGATGTGCAGCCCTAGGACTAACCAGTGAAACATTTACTATTTTTACTTCATGCAGTTTTAAAGTTTACATATGATGTGTTTTATGTAGCCATTTATAGGACATCTTGGTTAAAATTAATCTCATCAATTTATTGGTATCTACACCTGAGAGGCATTTAGATTATGTTCAGGCTTCCTATATATTCAAGGGATATATGGAGTCAGTAGAATCTAGAAGGCAATTTCTCTCTCTTTCAAGTAGACACATTTAGTGATCTGAGTAAGTTCTCCGGCTATTCTCTGTAATGGGAAATTATGCATGCCGCCACCATAGCAGACACACACATGGTAGACACCAAGATGAATCCATCCCTGATCACTTATGTAGATAGTGCCTTTTCTTCAGCTAACACATTAGGGTTGAACAAAGCCAGCTAGAGGTGTTTTAACAGTGTGGGCAAACTTGAACATTACTGTGACATGAGTGAGACACTGCTATTCTTCCTGGGAAGGTAATGAGGCAGCTATTACTTTCTGGAGGCAATGCTCTGCAGTAACCTCCTCTGCATGTCCCTGCCCGTCTCACAGTCACCCCAGCAGCAGCTAGCTTGCTTTGGGGTTGTGATTTATACAGAACAAGAAGACAGATCATTGTGCAGTTCCTACAAGTCTGCAGCTCTGGGCAGTTGCCTTTATAGTGCTGAGGAACAGCCCAAATCTACTGGAATGGTGAAAAGTCTGCATTTTCATTCAGAAGACTCTGCAAAATTCAAGTATCTGAAAAGACTGTTTTAATTATTCAGTTATTAACTATTTAGATAAAACTGGTTTCAGCTACTAAAACTGAAGAGAAAATTAAAAAAACAGCTTTGTTTTCTGTCTGGATTTTGAGACATTGGACTCACTCATAACACATTGTTTTTATAGTTCTCCATAACTATATGGGACAGAAACTTCCTGTAAAAAAACTTTTTTTCCACAAAAAAAACAATTAAAAAAATCATCTTTTCATGCCAGTCCAGAATGGGAATAAGTTTCAACATATCAGAATTTCCTGTTGGACAATATGCCTTTTTTCCTTCATTTTAGAGCCTTTACTAGAATGATATCTGAAATGTGATCTCTAATGTACTTCCTTATGCCTACACTGTACCTTTCTTTGTGTCCAGCAGTTTGCACTGTCTGTCCTTCAATTTTCTCATTTTCTTCTTCTCAGATGTTAAATTAAACACTGAGCCCGATTTGCTTCTTTTACTCCCACATTTCTTTCAGAAAAAACCTTGCTTTTAAAATCCTGCTGCTATCACACATGGCCTGTTATATATCAACAAATTATATTTTTATTTGATCCAAAAGAAGTGAAGTCAGCAGTTGGAACCCGACAATGTCCTTCTTTTTTTTTGTTTTTATTTGACAGCATGGTGTACAGTGTAAAATATTTATAGCATTTATTGCTCTTCCATAATATCTCCATTTCAAATTAACAATATCTCCATTTCAAATTAACAGTTTGGTTTAGGGCTTTAACATTAAAAAATATAATTTTGAGTCATTACTTTAGTTCTACTCTAGTTTTTCTTTCTATTCCCTAACAAAATCTAAATGCTGTCCTTCAAGGTGTAGCTTCTGGGATTTCAGAAAAACTTTAAAAATTCCATCCCACAAATGATTTTGAAAAGCTCAACTTCCCTTAACTTTACTTTCCAGGTGTCTAAGCTCATAATTTTCCCATCCAAGCAGAGGGAAGACAGTAGGTTTATAGATGTATTTACTGTGAGCCAGCTCTTCCTCACTACTGTAAGCATGTCTGGACTTATCCTTGGACAGAGACACCTTACCAGTATTAAATACTGTTCAGCACAAAGTCAATAGATAGTGTTAAACCACCAGCAGTCATCAGTACCTGGATTAACTTCTTACAGCAGGGAAGGCAGAGGAACAGTAAAACATATACACAAAGGGTTTGTATGTCATAGAATCATAGAATCACAAAGTCATTTAGGTTGGAAAAGACCTTTAAGATAATCAGGCCCAACCATTAACCTAACACTGCCAAGTCCACCCCTAAATCATGTCCCTAAGTGCCACATCTACACATCTTTTAAATACGTCCAGGAACAGTGACTCCACCACTTCCCTGGTCAGCCTGTTCCAATGCTTAACAACCCTCTGGTGAATAAATGTTTCCTAATATCCAATCTAAATTTCTACTGGCACAACTTGAGGCCATTTCCTCTCAGCCTATCACTTGTTAGTAGGGAGAAGAGACCAACACCCACCCCACTGCGACCTTCTTTCAGATGTTCATAGAGAGTGATAAGGTCTCCTTCAGCCTCCTTTTCTCCAGGCTAAACAACCCTCGTCCCTGAAAATTACCCACTAGCCCATTCCTTGCCAAGCACAACTTCCTAATTCTTCTGCTTGTCCAACTCCCTGATTTTGTTTCCTTTCATTGCCTCCTCTCCATCTGGGAAGGGAGGAAGCTGTAGAAGGTGGAGCTGCATGGCACACTGGGTATGATTTCTGAGCAGCAATCTACTCCCATGTCATCACCTGCCATACTTGGTGCATATATTCAGTCTTTCTGACCCTCTGTGTCCTGAGTAAAAATGGTCTTCTGGAGACCTTAATGCATAAAGAATTCAAGTATTTAATATTCCTGTCAGTGCGCACATGCTTAAAGTTAAGCAGAAGCATAAATAATAGAGGTAGTTTACAGAATCAGGGTCTAATTCTGGTAGAGGACTATGTATTGACGGTATTAGTTATTCCTCTCAAAGAGCTATATAAAGTCCCTCTGCAGGCCCAGATTCTAAAGCATTGCAGCCAAAATCATCCCTGGAATTACACTGTTAAGCTTCCAAAAACAATTCTGCAAAGAAAACAGTCTGTAAGCCCAGCAGATGATTTTGATTAATCAGAATATATTCCTAAGAGTAAAGTTACAGAGACTCTTTAAAAGTGCTACAGAGTTCTTAACTGCTAAAACAAAATGTGAAACAAAGACACCTTCTAAGATAACACGCACTTAAGGTTACAAATTACCTGACAGATTTCTCAAAAGAAAATAGCTGGCCCTAAACAAAGTGAAAGATGCTGAGGGGCGGTACCCGTAAGTGTGTTTTGCCTTTGCCATTTACATTCTGGAAACATTTTTGGAGGTTGTATTGCATGAGGCAGCCAAATCACCCCTAATTTAGAAGTAAGTATGAGATTAAATAAACTTTCTGTAAAAGCCCATTAAAAGAAAATTGTCCATTTCTTCTACTCTCAGCCCCTTTTTTTGTCCCTGCTTTACATTTGCAGCACCTTCCAGATGTGCATGTGCGTGTCTGTGTGTGAGCTTTCATCATCATGAGAGCTGCTATTTGCGAGGCACTACTTTTTATGAATAAAAGAGTCAGAGCTCATGTACCAGCCCACCATCTCCCTCCCTGTAATAAAATTAGTTTAAAAAACATGGCACTTTAAAAACTCTAAATTTGGATTGTGTTTATATGTTCTTGTAGATTTTGAGTTGTTTTGCATGGTCAACAGGAACAGAGCTCCATTTGCAACTATTTAAATCTTACATTTCACTGAAGACTTGCAGAATGCTTGAAGAACCGAAGGACAATAATAAAAGACATAAATATAACAAGAATAATGAGAAAATCACAGGCTTTCACAATTCTTTCTCCTTAATCTCTTCCCTTGCTCCAGGATATTTTCCTTTTTTTGATTAGCTTGTTTTCCCTTGTATTTACCTCAGACGTGTACACAAACACATCAGTGTTGCCATGCCGTAAGTCTCTTTGCTGCTGCCAGCCCCAAACATGAACTTTTACAGTTTGCTGATAACAGCCTCTTTTCAGCTTTCCCCTTTTTATTCCAGTTCTTCTCAACTTTTATGTGGAACAAAGCCTTTTAGTGTTTCATTTTTTATTTTCCTTCTGCATCCTGATAGCAACTAATCAATTGAGCCCCTAGGGAAACTGTCGTATTTCCTAGTTTTTTGATTCCTGGATGGCTGGAGTTATGTGCCATGCTGCTCTGTGATAAAAAGGCTGTTCAGGACACCTATGGACACAATCAGAGGATGACTGAAGAACTTCACAAACTGAGACACCAACAAAGTTTATTACTATCTGAATGGATGGGTTAAGGATCCAGTCTGGGACTTGCATGACCCAGTTCTGCCTCATTCACATGCAGGAGTACCACTAGGCTGACAAATGTGGACAAACCTTCTTTCATTGACCCCCAAAACTGGAAGTACAGGAGATGTCCAGACAGACTGACAAAAGCCAGCCTGTGTCCAAACACAGTCTGGCAGCATCAGTCCAGAGCTGCACCTGAACTAAAGCACTTGGCCAAGGGCTTACTACCTTGGATACCTCAACACACCTAACATAGCTAGACTCCATTTGGATCCAGCTGCCTATTTTCACAGAAGTCTGGACTTGCCAAAGATGTATGGCCACAGACCTCAAATCTCTGCTAGATAACACCTAGTTTCCCTTGAGATTGAGGTCTAAATGAATTTTTCTCCTGTGCAGAAATACCCATAAGGTGTTGGGGGAAAGAAAGGTGGACAAGAGACTTTTCAGCTTGGAGGGGTAAGAAAAGGCCATACAGGACATCAGGAATAAGGGAGAGACAAGCAAAGAGTGACGATATGTGAAGAAATGCCACAATGACAGACAGGGAATTGTCTGCAGACTCCCAATGCTGCTTGTTGTCATTCAGAAAAATACACAAAATCACAGGCAAGCCCTCGATTGTCAAAAAGAAAATGAACGCTGACTTCTGTGCACACACACAAAAAGCTGCAGCTTATGTTTGATTGTCTTTTTTTTTAGTTTCCAAGGGAACAGAACATATAGTGATTGAAAGCACATGTTGCTAAATTTATGCCCTGGAAAAATCCCAAGTGGCTTAATGTCATGCAGCCTAATTTAATTTGCATTAGTAGTACAGTTTGCCAAAAACATTGCTGGTAGTGTGAGGTTTGAGGAGTGTGTGCTACTGCAAAAGGTAAATGAAGATGGTATCAACATTTTAGCGTTCTGTGTTTGCTGACCTGCAAAATATATCCAGGGTCCATCCAGATCCCCAGAATGATTTAGGTGCCTAAACGCCACTGTCACTGCCACTTTCAGAGAGTGCCACTTTCTATCTTACTGTAATGAGGTGTCTGTGTTTTGGAGCACGTTAAAGAAGTGTAACAGAGGCATTTAAGAACTTATCCTAGATATGCTGCAGATTCTACTGGTGTTTCCTATACTTCCAATGGTCTAAAATATAAAATTGGTAATCTCTCTAAAACCAGAATGAAGTAAGAGTTTCCATTTCATAGCATGTTAACAACAGAATAGCCACCAAAGTTTAGAGATTGACAAAAAGGCATATATTAAAATTAGGATCAGGAAGAAAGCTGTTAAGATCAAGCTTAATGTTCTGCGATGGTGACCTCTAGCCTCAGTGACACAAAAATATCAACTCAGCTCAGGGGCTTTAAGACTCACGGCTGCCACTTGCAGGAGTAAACAGAAGTTGTGATTGACTTGAGTCACTCTTGTGACTCTGCAGATTATGAGGACAAGAATAAATATGTAATTCAAGCAAGCAGGGAAAAGTCAAGGAACAAATAATACACAGTAAGCAAGGTCCATCAAGTAAAACAAGAAACAGTAAGGACATTCATACTAGGAAGAAGACCAGGGAGACAAAGGCCTATTCTGCTGCTCTGCAGAGGGTCGGAATTATCAGGAAGACTTTGATAAAGATTACAAAAAACACTTAACACCTTTTACACTAGTTTTCACTAACAAATGATGTTATCACAATTAATGACAATCAACAGAGAAAAATTCTCAGCTTTAAATGGGAATAGATCATTTATATATTTATATATATAAATATAAATATCAGGAACTTATATATATAGTAAATTATCAGGAACTAATAAATTTCATTTGTCATCCTCGAAGAGCCACCAAATACAATTTACAAACCATTAGCAGTTATCTGTAAACAACTCAAAGTGAGTGGATGAATAGAGAGAAAAAGAAGTGCTAGTAGTCTTCAAAAGATGGGTAAACAGTGTGTGAAATTACAGGTTTTCTGTTTACATTAAATTCCCAGAAAAATATTGGAGCAAATAACTAAGCTATTCATTGCCATCTACAAGAAAACAGAGAACAGACTGACAATTTATATGAATTTATCATGAATAAAAAACCTGGAGGGTCATGCAAAAGAAAGTACATGTCATACACCTGGACTTGACCTTAGTGTATTTAGAATCACCAGTGATTTAGATGATGATACATGCAAAAGGATGCTATTCAATAGAGACAGCTCTGAAGCTCTACATGTAAATTGGAATAATCCATTATCTGAATAGAGGATAGGTAACAACAGACTAGGAAGCTGTTCTGCAAAAAAGGATTGAATGAGAGAGGGATTAAGAGGATCAGTCAACAGTATCAGGCTGTTAAGAGAAATGCAAAAACCATACTGTTAAATAAATAGAAGTATAACATGTAAGACATCTCACATATCCCTTCAGGATTTGTCATGGTTACAGTACTGTGAACAGTTTCTAACTACAAAGCACTAATATCTTTTTGAGCAATGCAGAAATAGATTGCCTGGGGAGGTTGTGAAATTTCTACCAGTCCTTGAAAACACAGCAGATAAGCATCTGTTACAAATGCCCATACCTGTATAGCATTCTGAGGAGTGCAAAGGAAAGTCAGCTGTAAAGACCACATTCATGGTTCACAAGTGTGTCTGGAAAAATGAGCATTGAGATTAAAAAATAAAAAAAGTTAACTGTGATATTGAATATATTGCTCAAATACCAGCATATAATGCATGTTGCTCTAGCTGGTCTTTGCCAGTTTATGCACTGGGCATATGCCCTATCCTAGGGCAGACCTGATCAGGTATTATTGAATCCTGTACTCCCCGGGACACGTCCCTGCATGCAGGGTTCCATGCTAGGAAAGAAAACTAAGTCTCTGTCGCCTGTGGTCTTGCTTACAGCAGTGAGTACTGTGGTTACTCCATGAAAGGGGAGGTGGCAACAATTCGTTTTCGTCTTTCACCATCTGCAGGCACACAGTGCAAGAAATTATCTTCTCCTTACATTAAACAAGTGTGTCCATGGTTATTAAATATTTCTTTGTGACTGAAAGCATAAAGTTACGGGGTTTTTCATACTTCTTTGCAGCTCAGTGTTTTTCTTGGAAGTATATTAATTATCATGTTATTACTAGGGACATACATGCTGTCTCCTGTGCAGTTGCAGGACGTACAGATTCAAAATGGATCAAAGACACAGCCACAGTGTTTTGATCACTTGAAAACAGAATGAAAATGTATCATCCACTCTTCTTTCAAAGCTGATTATAAGTAATTATGAGATATGTCACATGTGTTGGAATAATTTCATTTTGCTGGCAGAGGACTCATTCCACAAAAACTCTATTAAAAAACAAAACTAGAATTCAAGCACTACACTTTTTAATATATCTCTTCTGAGCTTCTTCTGGGCCTGTTTTATTATATTCTGTTAAGGATTTTGCAAGCATGGCACGAATCGAAGGCCAAATCTATCCCTTGAAAACAAAGTTACAAACTGAGATTAATTCGGTTCCCTGGGAAGTGGGCTAAAGTTGGAAGTTACGGCTTTAGCTCATTTAACTCCCTCAAGCTAAAGACAAGCATCTATTATAAAACAGAATTCATGGTCCTCATGCATTAGGAGTCTAGTCTGCATTTTGATAATTCTGCAGGTAAGCTGCTACTAGACCTTGATTTGTCAGATCACACGGCTCCTGGATTTCTGGTCCTGGAGTAATTTCTAAAGTTTGCCTCCCTCAGGGAAAGCTCTAGTGGCATAATTGTAGCAGTGTTAATGCATTTTCAGTGTATGATTGTGCCTCAAGTCAGTGCATACAATTCAGTCTTTCTATGTATTTTTAGCATGATTAATTTCTATATTTTAGAGTGCTTTAGAGCTCTAAACCCTTTGCTTTTTGTTAGCTTCTCAGGTATGGATGTGTTTTGTCATTATGCCTAACAGATTCCCTTTTTGATACCACAGCTGTGTAGTAGATGAGTTTGCCAAAGTACTCAGCTCACGAGTTTGGCTCTTTAACCTCAGTGGCAAAGATCTGCAATTTCAACTTCAAAAATGCCTTGTAGTATGTCAGGTAATATAGAATCTGTTGCGTTTCAATTCAGATGAAGAATAGTACCCCCAGCAGCTGTGGCCAAGTTAGACAACTGGTTCCTGAGACTTCTGTTAACTGGGCACTGAACTTAAACACCTTCCCTTGCCTTCACAGAAAACTACCTGTCTCCTATGACTAGTGAAGGCACTCAGGGAGACTGCTTGATGTAGCTGGCTAAATTACATGTCTCAAGTGGGATGGTGTGAATCCCTCCAGATTTCTAATTGAGAAGGTCTGAAGCTGGAGGAAGGGACCCATTCATTTTTTCCCATAAATTTTTGCATTGATCCTTTTGGCATTGTAAATAAAGTTAAGGCAGTTCCTTTCTGTAAGTCACTGGCAGAGTTTGGAGAGTCAGACACTCAAATGAACTGATTTTTGATTCATCCCATGCTGATTTAGACCCACACTATTCCTTTCCTCTTCACTTCTCTTGCCATTGTCTGAATCCAGATTTTTTTCTTCTCTGCCAGAACATACTCATGTGATGAGCACAAAGCAGTGCTCTTTTTAGGACTATTAACTTCCATTTCAGGAACTTAGCAACAACATTCCTTCTACCCCCACACTAACTTCTCTATCCAATTAACTTCCATGCCTGATTTTTTCCAAGTTTTATAAGGTTTAGGTTTTATTATAAGATTCATGGAAAGGACAGTCTCTTTTTTGATAATGCATGAACTGTGTCATGAGTTACAGGTCAGAGAGACTGTTTTAATAGTCCCTTTTTTCAAAGTTGAAATAAAGTATTCTAAAAAATGGACTAATGCTTGTGCCCAAGACAAGTTACCAAGGCAAGTTAATCTGCAAATTAATCTGTGCCCAAAAGAAGTTACCTTTTTGCAAGTTAATCTGCTTCACCCCTGTATAAAGATATGTGACTCTCTGCGTCTTTACCCTCATTTATTCATGTTGTCTTCATACATTAATCTCCTTGTACAGTCTCCCTGAAATGGGACAGTTTTTATATTGTAAAGCATTTTGCACATTGTAGATGATTTAGAAATAGAAAATAATATTTAGGACTGCATGCAAGCTGACATTTATATAGAATATTCATTAGTATCTTTGTAAACAAAGATACGAATATTCCACATAAATAAATGTGCTTATATTTAACACATACCCTAGAAATGAGAGAGAGAAAAAACCCTGTGATTTGGTACAAAGGACATTTCAGGCATTTCTGCATATTGTTTGCTACTGTCACATGCACTTACCTTATCAAGGTCCATTGAAAAATTCATAGAGGCTTTGCAAGGCTTTGAATGAAACCCACTGGGGTTTTTAATTTGTTAAATTAATTGTGGAGTTTCTAAATATGATTGGTTAAATAGGACTTAATTCATAAAGATCACCCATTTTTTGTTTTGTTTTGGTTTAAGTTTGCATACAGGCCCAAGAACGTTCAGAGGTCAGCTCCCTCTCAGGTCCACTGCATGCAGAAGGCAGATGGGTCAGCCCCTCATGCAGAGTCACAGAGTTTTAACACACAAATTTTGTCCAACATTTTCTTTATATCTTACATGACTTG
Organism: Athene noctua; assembly: GCF_965140245.1. NCBI lineage: Eukaryota > Metazoa > Chordata > Aves > Strigiformes > Strigidae > Athene > Athene noctua. Next base: position 17,478,402 of record NC_134077.1, on the reverse strand, counting down.
AGCTTACCCTGTTGTAATTGCTTTTATTGATGACTCTGGTGTCTGTTCTCTCTGTTTTCTGTAATCACCAAAGAAATTCCTTGCAGGCTTGACCCACTCTTTACTTTAAACCATGCCCCTGAGTTCTTGCCCACTTGTGAGTTCTTACACACTTGACACATCATTAAGGAAGGTTTAGTATCTGCCCTCTTAATTCCTTCCAAACTTTGTATACTACAGTCAAATCAACTCATAGTTACCTTTCCCCAAAGAAAACAGACTTTACTTCTGCAGTTTCTCTTATAAACAAGATCACAGTGCTGAGGAACCACATTAAAAAAAAAACCAACCAAACAAACAAAAATCCAACAACAAAACCACCAAAAAACCCCACCTGCATTGAAATATTTATTATTGTGGATGACCAGGGCAGTAAGGGAGAAACTAGCTGACCATGTTTATTTTCCACAGTAGTAAAGTTCATCACTGAAAAATAATGTTGTAAGTAGATGTCCATTACATTAAAAAAAAAAAAAAAAAAAAAAAAAAGGTACCCTATTAGTAAATAATTATGAAAAAGTGCAAACATTTCAGTCTGAAGGAGTTATAGCTAAGATTAACCATTACAGCATATTCTGTTCCCTGGCTCCTCCTCAGTCAAAGAGTACCTCTCTGTCATAATACTTAAATCGTGCAAAGCAGAGGGACTTTCTGGGTCTGAGCCTTTAAAGCGTTCTGTAATGTGTGTAATCCCATGTTTTTTCATGAAGTACACTTGAAATGATATAATAAAGAAAAATTAACATAGTGAAATATTTTAAGGTTCTGACATTTAGTTTCATTTCACAGTGGGGTGAAAAAAAGCAAGATCTTTTCAAATAAGTATAATTTTGAAATTAATGTGCAATAGAAGTACTTCATCAATAATAATTTTGTAAGCGTATTTCAATAACTGCTTATAAATCTTAAATACTAAATAAAGCAAACCCTGACTGTCCTAAAGAAAAATCACAGCTAAAAATGTATACCATAAACAACGCAAGTTTGTTTCTCATTATGGGACATACTTTGGTTTTCCCACCACTAAAAACTGGACAAAATGCTATAATCATTTACCTTGAACTGACAGTACATTGTTCTACAAAGACTGGAAAGTTGTCTACCAGACATTTCTTATTTATCCAGACTCTCAGAAAAAAAAATTGAATGTTCTTCCAAAAATTTTGAATGTTCTTTATATTTCTGGAGTCTAAAATCCTGCCTTTTGGGAGCTAGCTTTTTTAATAAAACTTGGTAAAACCACTCACCTCTCAAATAGTTCACAGGCTTTCTTCTCTCATATTTTATGTACTAATTTATATTCAGATTCACTGAATAAATTAGATAAATAGGCAGATAAACAAACACCACTCCTATTTCTGTGTTTTTAAAATGCTATGATTTTTGGGTCATAGAACAAATGTTTGATTCCTTCTTGCATATCATTTTATTTCTCTTGATTTGTGTATTTTATGCTCTCCCCATTCCCCATTCAGGGGGACATTCTTCTCACCTAATTTTGGTTCTCTAAAAACTGAGTATGAAGTTTAAGCCTTAAGGCATGTAGACTTTTCTAGTCTAGGTGCTGTAAGAGGAATATCTAGAGGGCAATTAACTGGGTAGTGTGGAACGAATATTAAAAACAGTGAGCTACACATGTAAGTATCACACAACTGCTAGTTTACTGGAAATCAGTTTGGTTCTTATTCCCTATTTTGGATGTACGACTTTGATCTTCCAAGATAACTCCCACTGAGACAAGCTTGCAGGACAGTCATCATTTCATTAGACTAAATAACTAATTTTGAGTGAATTTGCTGGTTGGAACTACTTTGGTCTGTGGGAAAAGCTTGGAAAAATACAATTATATACTTTTTAAGGATAGTTAAGATTAAGTAATTGAAAATTAATTAAAATTAATTTGGTCTTGCTTGGTTAAAATTGTACAAATGGTATAAAATATGAAATTTCTTGTGTAAAATTTTACTGTCATCTAACATTTCTCAATCTTTATTAAGCTTATAAAATTGGGGGAAAAAAAGGCAGAAAATGTTATAAATTATGCAGATGTTTTGATTTATCTATTTTTAATAGTAATTTGGGTTAGCATATGCAAGTTCATAGTCACATTAGTTGGCGTAAACACTGTACATGTTTTTTCCTCAGCCAGTGCACTAGAACCTGATGCAGCATCAAAGAGATTCCACTTTGGAGCAATACCTAACTGGGTTTGTTAATAAATAATTTTATATATCATCATTATTCAGCACAGTGTAGAGTGCTTTGACAAGCAAAAAGGGGAAAAAAGATATGGCAGAACTTCATCTCTAGTACAGTACCTATAAACCGATACAGAGCCATAGGCTCATCTCCTATAAGAAATCATTTTGTCAAGTTGAGTTTGCTTATGGCTGCGACAGAACAAGTTTTTCAGGAAGATGACAATGAGGGGAGGCATACAAAGCCCTTCAAGCTTATCAGTGTGGAAATAAAAGTTGGTAGTCTCCTTTATCCACAACCTTCCACACCATCTTGACTCATAAAAGAAGTGGAATTAAGTTTTCAAATACAAACATAGTCTCAGCTTTTATTTTTATTAAACACGAGGAATTTATCTTGTATATTTATATACATTAGTATCAGGTGAGCCAACATCTGGCATTGCTTTTCATAAATATAATACCTTGATACTGTTTTGTGAATGTCGTACCTAATGTATTCTCTCATGAGTAATACTGCTTATTCTGGGAGGTGGTATATTGGTGTTGTGATGGGTTGACAGTAACTGTTCAGACTAGAAAATCTATTATTTTACAAGCTTCCATATAGAGCACCATAACATGCTAAGGTACTGTACTTCTGCTCAGCTCTGCTGGAGCAAAGAAATCAATGAACACTGAGGAATTCAAATTCTCTCATGCCTCAGCCCATATGTACACATAGTACAGAGAGGTGACCTGCAGTAATCCTGAGGCCTATCCCATCTGCCTCTAGGTAAAGTTCTGGGGAGAAAAGAAAAATAGACAAAGGTGAGGTGGATGTTATGAGCATACCAATGAACCTCTCCACCTTTCTGTATGACCCAGTGGCAATTAAGCAGCTCTTTTACCTATATTATACCACAAAACAGCAGCTTTGCAAACAGAAATAGTTTCTTCTCTAAAATGTGTTTTTTCATTCCCTTCATTTAATACATACTTTTCACCATATGAAAGAGTGAACAGATATATTTACTTGCCTGTTTACTTTTGAGTCAGAGGGTTCAGCTACCATATGTTTCTACCCTGAGAAACAAAGTGGAAATGACTTGTGCTCCATGTGTCCATGAAATAGTACTAACAGTTAAACGACTGCAAAAGAAATGCTGTGACAATGTTTTTCTTTGACACAGGTGCACCACAGAGCCACAGCCTCAAGAATGTCAAAAGTTCAGAGCAAGCAGAAAGGATCATATCCAGCTTCACTCCAAACACTCCACAGTATCCCCAGTTTGAGCAGACAATCACCGGACCCCAGCTGGAGTCTGCGGTCAGATGGATGACGTAGGTTGCACATGCATACATCTTTCCCTGCAGGCCCCTAAAGTGCTGGGTGAAGGAGCAAGGTTGGGTGAGGGAGGAGTCAGAAGGAGCCTACAGAACTAAGAATAAATTCTGGTAAATACATAAAGTCTCCAAGATGGTACAAGATTTTAAAAGAGGTAAAGTACAGTATGTGAGTGGAAGTGGGCTCCCCTTCACTAAATGTCTAGTAGATGTGCAAGTGTAGCTGCAGGGGAACAGACTTGCTGGTTTGAGTCTAATGTCCATTCCATTTTCCCATGTGACTCAGGCCCAGTGCGGTTTGCTGGGGTAATCAGGTGACACCCATGATTTTCACAGGCCCAGAGAATTTTGCAGTTATTATGATCAGCAAACAAACTTCTGAACATTTGGACATTCCCCTAGCCGTAGGCTCAGAGACACCTGTGTGACCCAAATGGGCCCTCTGGCCTTCCTCTGTGTCACCAGGGAGGCTTCAGTGCCCTCAGCCAAAACCCTGCCTGGAAATACATCTCCCCCTCTTGCTGGTGGAGTGTGAGGAGGGTGTTCACCTGCACACCATATTAAAGAAGTGAATCTGCATACACATTCACTAGCTCCCCTCACATTGTGCCTCTCCACTCCAGCTTCATTCACCACCTCCTTCCTCCATGGATTTCGGAGCTTCCAATGCCTTTCTCCAAACTTCTGGCTCCACTCACTCATAGGACCCCTTTCCCTTTTCCCAGATGCTGCTGAAATGGATTACCACAGGAAGATAGCCAACAGCCATGCTTCCTCTTACAACTGAGTAGTAGAAGAGACAGCTATGAATGGAATACAACTTTTAAAAGCTTTATACCAGTCTAATAATTGCTAGAAATTAAATACCTCTAAAATATATTCCTAGCAACCTTTGGATCAATATGTTTACTTCACATACAGCAAAGTTTACAAATAAGTTAATATACTTTTGTTTGGGGATTGTTTAAAATGGACTGTCATTTTATGAAACTCATCAACTGTTTGACAAATATTGGAATATTTTGTGTGATTTTTCCACTTTTGCAGAACGTGGAGTAAGTAGCAAGTTATACCTATGAAGCCAAGGTAACAAAACCTAATGGACTCATAGCGTCAAATGAGGCTTTGAATACACTTTGTTACAGCAGTTTAAATTAAGTACAATGACATTAATGCAATTAGAGAAAACATAATTATGCTATGCTTCTGCTGCAGAAGAAATCTGAGATGCATATTTATTCTGACCAGGGACTGAAATCCTGAACACAGAGCTTTGTTTTCTGTCTAAAAGTCTTAGCACATTCAGGCTGAATGGAGTTCTACCAGCAATACTTCTTGCCTCAGCTCTGGTCCTGTCTTGCCTATTCTGACAAATCAAGAAAAATTTTGCTCTGGTCAAGTAGCAGTGGTAGGTAAAAGTACAAACACTCCATGTGTATAATTGAATACTTCAGTGAATGGCTGAAAACTGTGTGAGTCTGTACTCTAGCCAAGATTTGCATAAGTTATCCCTAGTAATATTCCTATAGAAGTCAATTCAGTTGCTCTTTAACTTTTGTAGATAGTCATTTGGGGAGATGGAGGAAGTGCTGGGGCTGGCATCTCTGACAGCTGCACTCCTTCACCCACCTGAAGCTAATTTTAAAATAACAGTTACAATGTTACAGTAGCTCAAATAAAGATAAATCTCTTGAACTCTCTAATGAAGTTAAGTCATTTTGTAAATTAACTTGTTTCATTTATCTGGGGTTTGTCCCTGAGTATGGAGATCCTCACATTTATTCAATTAAATCAATTAAAGGCTGAATAATCTGTGTGAGTAATAGAAGTTCCAAAGCCAATTTATGAGCACTTTATTGTAGGCAGCCTTGTCAAACAGTTCATGAGGAGCAAATGAAGAGACTAGGCTTGTCTTTTTCCCTCTTTGCTACTTAAATTTTCCATCATTTATGTGGGGAACTGAGTCGTGTCTGTGGGATTTCATTTGCTTTGTAGCAAAGATTTCTTTTTAACACTTTGCTTTCAGTCACAAATTACACTATGTACTCAACTTCCTGACAGGTAAACTGATGTGGACCTGCAGAAAGAAAAGTAATTTGTGATGCTGAAGTTCCTCTGTGATGGAATAAGATGGTTTCAAGTAATCGGACAGTGGAAGGTAAGTTTGAAAGTTCAATCTGAAGTCTTACAATCTTCACAAGTGTTTTTTGGATGAGGAAAAAATATATCCACAGATTGCTTTGGCTGAAACATAGAAAGCTTTGAATTCAGCTATACAGACTGACAGATAGAATTTACTTCTACTTTTCCCCTGATACGCCCAACTGAATTTACTTCTACTTTTCTCCTGTTACCCCCAACCAGGTGCAGATTTTCAAAAGCACAAACAGTCAAGTGCTCAGTTAGACTGAAAATATATGCACATTCATTGCTCCATTTTTCTGCATTGAAAAACATATTTTTGTTAGCTTTGTGTCAAATGCAAACCTGCTATAAACAGTTTCATGAATACTCTAGAATAATATTTTACAATAATTTAAACAAATATTTATGTCCTTATTCATGCATTGGTGCCTATCAGTACTTGCTGCATAAAAACTGTCACTTCAACTGTTTATGAGAAACAGATTTGACCATTTCAGTATTCATAAGATTTGCTTGACAATTTTCTGTTGAACTGAAAGTAAAATTTAGAAAGCATTGATATTAGTTGCACACCACTCTTTGAGCAACAGGTCTCCATATTTGACATCTGAATGCAACCTGATATTTACATATGCATTTCTCTTTCCTAAAGGACTGTCATATCTTATATCTTTGAAATGTGCTCTTTGAAAATATTTGTGGCTATTATGCTGCTCGGGTGTGTTGGAAAGAAGTTAACTGCATAATCTGAAGGGAGGATGTATTGTCCCTAGCAGCCTGCTTGGTCAAAAGAACCAGGGTAGCAAGCAATAATGTTCTTGTATTTCTACAGCACCAAGATGAGGGTGTAGAAGAGAAAAAGTAGTATTTTGAAACATCTTCCTTAGTAACAGAAGAGGTTTGGAGATGATTGATGTTTGCTACAGCACTCTTGCCCATAGGGTCAGTTAGGCATGAGCCTGAAAACCTTCTGCATGGAGCCCATGGCAGAGGCAAGATGCAGCACTACTCCTGCATAACCAGCACCATGATAACAAGAGCAAATGCTAAGGTGTTCCGTAGTCCAAAGCAGACCTCACAAATTGCTTTTGTTAGGAAGAACTCTGGACATCACCCCAAAAAATGCAGGTTTTAAAATTCCATCATGTCCTCAGTGTATAAGTGACTGTCGCTGAGGGCACGTCCCACACAGGATCAGTTGGCTAATCAGCAAAGCAAGCACAGAAGACTGGACTTGCTATCAGTCCAAGACTATGAGTCAGCCATGCTCTTAAAGGTGAGATACATCTCCCTCCTCAGCCAACAGTGTAAAAGAGTTCATGACTTCGGAGACGTCAATGGTTGTGTGAATTGGTTGCCTGTGAAGTTGTGGATGCTCCATCAATGGAAGTGTTCAAAGTGAGGTTGGATGGGGCTTTGAGCAACCTGATCTAGTGAAGGATGTCCCTGACCATGACAGGGGGGTTGGACTAGATGATACTTCAAGATTCCTTCTGACACAAACCATTCTGTGATTCTATGATAATACTGGTTGTGTAGTAATACCAGAAATCTGAAGAACTAATGTACCCTTTGTCAAGTGCTTGGAAAGAATACAGCACATAGGAAAAGATTCAGGGATCCACCATGGTCATCTGTGACAAGTGTAACCATGGGCCATGAAGAAAGTGTTTCATGGATGCTGTAACCACATATCTGATTGGACACTAACTATCCTGTGCTTTGGGTGCGCCACACATAGGCACTGGGGTACACACGGCTCTGCGGCTTCCTTCTTGGGCAGGAAAAGCCTGAAAGAGGCATAGAGGCAGGAACTGCTGGTCACAGGATTGACAGGCACTGAAAACTATGTAACGTTCTGTACGAACAACTCCCTGCCTGCCCGTCTTGACACCCAAGAGAGTCTGACCAAGGAATCACTTCCCAAAAGCAGACCAGGAATACTAATATACCACTTCTTTTTCCCAATCTCTGAAGAGTGATTAGTTCTTCTCTTCTTCCCAATTAGCTCCTACAACGAAAGAGGATAAACCAAACTAAGGAAATTTTCATTCTATCTGAAACAAGACAAATGTTCCCCAGTCAGTGAATGAGGTATCCTGGTTTAACTCAAATTCTTATTGCTGTGATGTCCCTGAAAATCTGCAGTTGTTGAAGACTCTGGCAGCTCCAGATGATTACTGGAAAATTGTTTTCAGGAAGATCTATTATAAGAATGCTTTCTTTTAAGAGATGCATACCATAAAAGTACCTAATTTGCGGTAGCTGCATTACTGAATATGACACGCAAAGTATATCTAGATGACCAAATTTAGCTGTGCTAAAAGATACTGGACATTGCTTTACACTAACTGATTTCCACTAATGCAGTAAACCGGAGTACAAAGCCATTACTAGATTAAAATTTAATGCTAGATGAGGTAACACACACTTTAGTATAACACAAGAGGATTTTTTTTAAAACAACCCTAATGTGGACTATGATGATATATATACTAAATCCATTTGCTGACCTCTAGCCAATATTCTAGAAAAACTGTAAATTTTTTGGAATATGAAGATACTCATATGCTGCCAAGAAGCAGCAAATTTACGAACTAAAAGACTCAGGTTATTCAGTCAGGGGAAATCTGGAAGAAAAGTAGAAGTTGGTAATAAAATTATCATCTGAAAACTGGACAATATAGCAAAATAAAATATTTTCAGACTTAACAGATGCAGTATATTCATTACAGTGTGGGTGCTTTTCATGTCCAGCCTGGAAAATCAAATACGAAATTTAAGACATTTTTCAATTTACATAGAGTGAAAAAAAAAAAAAATATCTTGAAAATAGCACAAACTGCATCCAAATGTTTGGAAAAAAATATATAGGATATTTATGTGATCACACAATCTCCTTAGGGTAAACAAGAATGCTCATTAGAACCTTTATATCAGGAAAAAAATAACAAGTCATTTAAAATTATTCTACACAGTAAACACAGGGAAACTATTAAATGTTCATATTTCAGCATATTAATTGAAGTAAAGGCATATTTTAAGACTGTAGATATTTGGTAATAAATTGCTTATATGAGCAAATCTTCCTCTTTAGGTTAACTAAGAATTTTGAATTATGGCTGTCATAAGGCAACATTTATCCTATGCATCTTATTAAAAGAAATCAGGCCAGATTGTATGCTGATTTACAACTGGAGAAATCCCCATGGAAGGTGACTTCATTATGCAGGCTATAAACCAATACAGAACCTGTCTTACTGTATTTAATTCAAGATATTCACATAGCCCAAAGAAATACTTTCATTTACATAGACTTACTCAGTAACTTTGGTAGAGCAGGGCATCCAAAAATGAGATCAGAACTGAACTCTTTAGTTTGAAAATAATTGAAAGGAAAAACCACAACACAATTAGTGTATTCCTTCCTGTACTAGAAAGAAAAAAAGCAAGGTTAATGAATATACCAACCTCATACTAAAATCCTTTTCATTACTTAAAGAACACTCAGAAGAGCAACATTTTGCTGTAAAACTTTATTAACTAAAATTAAATACTTTTAAATTAATACACTGAATATCTAAAATCACTAAAAAGAAATCTGACAAGTTATTATAACTAAGAACTGGTGCTTTCAGTCCTTTTCTGGTTACATTGTTCTAGTGCCTATCATTACTTTACATTGAAATGCCATAAGGTAGTCCTACTGTCCTGTGTCTTTCTATTGCAATGAAAAAATTAAATTCTTTAGGATGACTAAGTAAATTGTGGAATGCCAGACAGCTCAAAACAAATGTGACTTTTACAAAAGTAACTTATTATTATAGTCTCTCAGCCATCTTTAAATCTGAGAATATAGAATATTTTATTTTATCTAGAATTTCTAAAATACATTAAACAATGATTTTCAGTTACTCCACAATCTGTTTATATGGTGTTTCAACATAGAGAGATAATAAAAAAGAATAAACTTTATTAGGAGGACTTTTCCTTAACAGAAAAATCATTAGAAGTTGAACTAGACAGGTTCTGTTCACCTGAGATCAAAAACTAAATTTGCAAATTAAGTGTCATTACGTCAAAACTTTTATCTAAAAATATAAATATGCATTGGTAGCATTTTAAAAATTAGATACTCTGTCTCCTTTAAACCAATGCAAGCTCACCTGATTTTTTTTTTTTTAAAGTTTTGTGTCTCTGCCAGTCTTTAAATAACTTTAATAGCAAGTCACCACATCCTTGCTTAATTACATGATTCTAATAAAATGCAGGTAAGAGAAAATTTCGTTTATATTTTGGAGGAAAAGTAAAAAAAATAAAAACCAAAAAACCAACCTGTGCAAGTCAGTAGGTCATATGTAAACTAGGAACTTTTAAGGAGAAGCTGTTTGTAATTATGAGGTTAACTATAAAAATAAAATATTAAAACCACTTACTTCACTCCTTGACTGACCAGGTTCTTGTGTTCAAGCCTGTCTTTTGCTTAATCTTCTGATTGCACTCACACCAATATTTGCAATATCCTCTGATAGATGGGAAAATATTATCACATCTTGCAGAGGAAACACAGAACCTCTGCACACAAATTTTGGCCGATTAAAATATTTCTCAGTTCATCTTTTGGTTTTGATTATGGCCCTTAAAATTTGCCTCCAGCTTTCTGGGTAACATTTTTGTTTCTATAATCAATTGCAGACTCAAAAGCAAAGTAAACTTAGTTTTGCACTTTTAACATTTTGGCTCCAGTCCTGCAAACATCTTTGTGCAGGTGGACCCACCCTGTTGAAATCACTAACTCACTTTTTTCCCAGAGAGTTGATTGTCACTGAGGAAAATGGTGACAGAGATGCTGCTGAGCCTATGCCAGGAGATGCAGTAAAGTTAACGGGTAAAATTTTCCAGATTACACCAAAGTGAGTTTTTCAGAGTTGTTAATCACCACCTCCTGTGTACACACCTCACTCCCACAAAAATCTACTGACTAGTGAATGTAAATGTCCTAAACTCTTTCAGGAACTGGAGAGCACTAAACCAAAGGCCAGCTGGGATTTGAGGTAGGAACACCTCCACCACCAGCCTCTCTGCTACACTACTATACTGTGTATTATTCCCTCCGCAGCAGATTCAGAAGGAGTGTCTACCTGTGTCCCACTGCGACAATTCACAGACTCTTGTAGTTGTAAAAACCAACCTAAACTGTCAGACTAATTGAACATGAATTTTATAAACCTCCCTTTCCCCTATAGCTACCGAGAAGAGACAAGTTCGCAGAGGAGCATGGAGCTACACCTTCACACACCTGGTAGAGGTTGTTAGAGCTTACCTAGCAGACCAAAGGCATAGTGAAGGCCAGGAAAACTTGGGTTACAGCAGGCATGGATTTTAGTTATAATTAGTAGCCAAAGATTGCTATTAGCTTCTCAATACTTCTAGGCCGCAACTTGAACTAGCTTTGGAAATCCAGTCCTTGGTACGTCAAGCCCTTCTGTGACTGTTTTATACTCCTAAATTGTTTATACATATTTTTAACCTTAGCAAACCTTCAGTCAATCACCACTTCAGATATTTATGGTCCCTAAGCTTTTATTTTTCACTGGCCAGGAAGAGAGTTTGTATTTGTGAACACTGTGACTAAACAAGAAGTCTAAAAATTCAAAACATATTGCTGCTCTGATTTAATTTAAGAAGATTTAAAGTTATTTTAGGAATTGCATCTTGCTGGTTTATCTGTTAGAGGAAATGTCTTGCTACTAGAGATATTGCAAATCAAACAGCATCTAGGAAAAAAGTGTGCACACACACTGAAATCATCTCTGTGTGTGTGTTAATCTCTAATCCCTGGATATTTCAGTCAGTTTTAAAAGCAGTATATCTTCTTACAGTGGGATGAGCTGAAGAATAAATATGTTAAAGCAGTTTGACACTTGTGGATTCAGGTCTTCCACAACTTCTGTCGTTTGGGTACCCAGTTCGAAAGTGGGCACTGTGGGCCAGCACTGTACCCTTGTAGCAAAGAAGGCCAGTGATATCCTTAGCTTCATAAGGAGGAGTGTTGCCAGCAGGTCAAGAAAGGTGATCCTTCCCCTCTACTCAGCACTGGTGTGGTCACCTCCAGAGTGCTGGTCCCAGTCCTGGGCTCATCAGTAAAAGAGAGATGGGTTTACTGGAGATCAAGTCCAGCAAAGGGCCACAAAGATGATTAAGGGACTGGAGCATCTCCCATAGGAGAAAAGACAGAGATCTGAGACTGTTCTGTCTACAGGAATGGAGGTCTCAGGGCAGATCACGTGGTGGTGTACAAACATCTGATGTACCCAGGCTCTTTCCACTGGTGTACAGCTGGGACAAAGGGTAAAAAACAATGGGCACAAACTGAAACAGGAGGTTCCATCTGAACACTTTTTTATTGTGGGGGTGACTGAGCACTGGCACAGGTTGCCAGGAGAGGTTGTGGAGTCACCATCCTTGGAGATCTTCAAAAACTGTTTGGACTTGGTTCTGAGAAAGTGGCTTTAGGTGACCCTACTTGATCAAAAGGCTTGGACCAGATGATCTCCAGAGGTCCCTGACAACCTCAACCATTCTGTCATCTCTGGGACTTTCTCACCAGTGACATGGGGTGAGTCTCTCTCCCCTGACAGCCCTCGGAGGAGCCGAGTCAGAACACTCTGCTGCAGGGAGGTCACTAATGTTACCCAACTGCATTGTTGTGTTCCCCATTGCTGGGCCCTTGTGCTCAGGGACACCAGCCTCTCATCATAGGCCCCAACAAGCCTGAGGTAAAACCTCAGCCCCACCACAAGGCAAGGCCACATGAAGATGGCCAATGTCCCATGAAGCAGAAGTTTTCCCTGCTTGAGATGTTTGCTATCCTCACTGGGTGGCAGCTGCAGGACAGCTGCATAGACCCCTGTAGTGCACTGGTGACTGCCTGTGACCTTAATGTTCTTTAGCAGCCCCCATCACATTGTGCTCAGGGCTCCTGTGGGCACACACGAATGTCATGCACACTCGAGCAGAACTGTAGGCTTGGAATTGAGTCTCAGCTTTGAGGAGAACAGCAGCTCTGGACAGTTTGCTGAGACCACCCCTCCTCGTGCTGCTCTCCCCACTGCTCAGTTGTGGAGTGATGGGGGTCCCACACAGTGGCAACCCCAGGGCTGCTGGTCCTGCTGAAGAGTCCCAGTGAGTTCCTCTGTCTTCCTGGAGCACCTCCACCTTCAGGTACTCCCTACTACCTCAAGCCATAATGGTTGTCTGGGAGATGGGGGTTTGGGTCTGAGGGCAGTGTGCCTGGGGGGACATGAGGGGGCAGGTGTGGAGCCCATGGGGCTGCTGCTGCAGCTGCTGCTTTTCAGCCCTCAAGGAAACCCTTTGGGAGTCCCTGACCACCGTTTTCCCACTGCTTGGTTGGGGTTTCTCTGCTTTTCTTTTCCCCTAGGGTGAGGAAAGCTCAGACATGTTGCATGTCTGTCTTTGCAGGACATGGTGTTTCATGCTGAGGTAGCTCTGCAGGAGAGTGACTCTGTCATGATGGCTGGTGAAAGCCAGCTGCAGCAGACAGGGCAGTCAGAGGCATCAGAAGATGACCCATGCCCCATCTGTGTGGGAGAAGTCAATGACACAGCCTGCATGGTGCCCTGTGCTTCCATCGCTTCTGCTTTGGCTGATTCCAGCAGTGGGCTGAGATGAGAGCTGTGTGCCTACTCTGCAGCAGGCCTTTCAATCATCTACTATGGATGCTGTCAGCAGATGAAGAGGAGGAAGAGGACAGAGATGGCTCTGCTGCCTGCTGCCAGAGAGGCATGGCCAGGGGGAGGTCCCGGAGCAGACCCCTGTGGCAGCACTACATCCTGGCCAGATCTGCCATGACCAATGAGCCCCCAGCTCACAGGAGGAGGTCTGTGGGAGCAACTGAATGTCAAGAGATAAGAGTTCCAGTAACCCCATCCACCACCTTCCAGCAGTCTCTTGTACCCAGCACTTCTGGTCACAAACTCCACTAAGCGCAGGGGAGCACATGGTCAGCCCCTGAGGTGGAGCCTACATCCACATTGGCATGCTGGCACTGCCACCCTTGCACATCCAACTCTCCTTTTGGAGAGCTCAATAAACATATAGTTGCTTTCAGAGTGTTTTTTCAAAACCAAAGAACAACCCATTGCAGGGAATACTCTCCAACATTGTCTCAACAATGCAGGAAATCCCGAAGGGAGAATTTCCTGGAGCACATGGCTATATTATTTAATGCAAATGCTGTAAAAGGGCAGGCATCACTCCTACTCTCCCACCCTCCCCTTCCAAACACCAGGTCTGGACTGTCCAAGCCCTTTGAGTAGCAGCCAGACTGCAGGTCCTGAATACCTGTCAATTCAGGTGCCATGACCACTGTCCGGCCAACAGCCCTGTCCCTGCTAGGTCTTCCTGCTGGTGCCTCTGCATGCAGTGGCCCCTTAATCATCATCCAGTCTGAGCCTTTCTGTGACACCTCTATAAAAAAGCAGCCCTAAACCCCATGGCCATAGCTGGAATGCATGTGGGGGTTGCTGGTGTCTTCTGGGCACAGGCCGGCTGGTTCCACAAAACAACTGCAGGCAAATGAGGCCCTTTTGTTGAGCCCTGTACCCTGGCTTGATCCCTGTCAGGGAAGCAAAGCTTCACACCCAGGATTTGGGCAGGAATCCAGAATTGGACTGCCATGTAAGCAAAGCACCTTTGTGCCACAGGCTGAAGCTGTGGAGGAACTGGCTTTCAGGAGCAGCCCCTGTGAGCTGGTGTTGAAGGAGAAGCCTGGACAACGTGTTTCCAAAGTGTATTCAGTGGCAAATTCACAGGCAATAGCTGTGACTAATCATTCCCTCACCAGAATTTGCATTTAGCTGCAGTTACTGAGTTGCCGCCAGCATAAATACCTGCCGCAGTTTCAGTGCTGATCCACAAACTATCCAAGCATGTCTTCCTTACTAGTCACTGGCTCAGGATGCAAAACTTCCAGCCCATCTGATCTTAACCATTTTGTGTTTCTGTGATTCCATATTTGCGAAGAAATATACCTCCTCTGACATTACAATGAGTTCTCCTATAGGCAGTTAGGAGAAATCTCTGTGTGGGTAACTCTTATGGGAGATTTCAACATCCCAGATATCTACTGGAAATACCATACTGCTGTGACAAGAAAGTCTGGGAAATTCCTGAATTTTGTGTCACAAGCACTCAGTGAGCCAATATGAGGAAATATGCCCTCCTAGAAACATGCCAGTGAGGAAATATGCCCTCCTAGACTTTATTTGTGAATGGAGAAGGACTTATGGGAGATGTGATAGTAGGTGGCTGTCTTGGCCATGGTGATTGTGAAATGGTTGAATTTAAAATTTTGGTGTAGTGAGAAAAACGTTCAGCAGAGTTGTCACCCTGGATTTCAAATGAGCAAACTTCAAGCTACTCAGGGAGCTACTTAGCAGTATTCCCTGGGAATCTGCCTTTGATGGCTTAGGAGTCCGTGAATGCTGGTCAGTCTTTAAGAACCACCTTTTAAAAGCACAGGAACAGATAATTCCATTATGTTGAACATCAAGCAAGCAGGGCAGAAGACCAGCTTGCCTGAACAGGGAGCTCTTCTTGAAGCTCAAGAAGAAAAGAAAATTGTATGGTCTCTGGAAGCGAGGTCAGACTTTGCAGGAAGGTTACAGATTTGTGGTTTGTATATGCAGGGAGAAGACATGAAAGGTCAAAGCTCAATGAGAGCTGAAACTTGTCAGTGGTGTGTCAGACAACAATAAAGGCTTTTAAAAGTACATTAATAGTAAAGAATGTCTAAGGAAAAGATTGGACTGACGCTTGTTGAAGATGGTCACCTGGCAAACTGGGATGGAGAAAAAATTGAGACATTCAATACTGGTTTAGTTTTGTTTGTTTTTTAATAATACTGATAGACCTTGGGCTGCCCAGTCCTCTTGAGTTGGAGGACCACAACAGTTGAAACTGCGACTTTCCATTTATGGACACTGAAATTGTAAGGGGCCCACTGTATCAGCTGGATGTTCACAAGTCCATGGAGTCTGATGGGATTCATCCCAAAGTACTGAAGGGCTGGAAGGCACATCCTGTGAGGAACAGCTAAGGACTCTGGGTTTGCCTAGTTTGGATAAAAAGAAACTGAAGGGTGGCCTCATTTCTCTCTACAGCTTCCTGAGATGAGCAAGTGGAGAGGGAGATGCTGGTCTCTTCTCCCTGGGATCCAGTGCCAGGATGCATGGGAATGGTTCAGAGCTGCACCAGAGGAGATTTAGATTAGACATCAGGAAGCATTTCTTTACTGAGAGGGTGGTCACACACTGTAACAGGCTTCCAAGTGAGGTGTCAATGTCCCAAGCCTGTCAGTGTTTCAGAGTCATTGGGACAGTGCCCTTAACAACATGCTTTAACTTTGGCTCTGCGTTGGTCAGGCAGTTGGACTAGATGATCATTGTAGGTCTCTTCCAACTGAACTATTGGATTTGATTTGATTTGATTCTATTTGATTCTTATTCAGTGACATCTTTTGAAGCCAGCCCTGCTTTCTTTCCCCCTGCCCACAGCCGCTCTGTCTTTAATACTTTGCTCTCATCTTTAGTTAGGGCTGTGACTACTTGTAGCTCTATTAGACACTGTAGATTAGTTCATGCCTTAGTCTGTTGTGGAGTCCCCTGTTTGTCAGCTGAAGTAATGAAATTCTTGCACAGAGTGAAGAGTGTAATCACTTTTGAATGTGTCATCCAATCAGTTCCCAGATTTCAGAGATTGTTTTGGCCATCTGAAAATCTGGGAAATGAGGGACAGAGGACTGTTTTGGCCACCCAAATAGTATTGCCACTGTTTATAGAGAGACTAAACAGCTGATGGATGACATTCATTAACAGCGTTCAGCATAACAGAGCTTCTACTTGACTTTCTTCTGACTCCTTTCCACATTTACCTTCAAGATAAATAATAAGGAAGATAGCAGCCTGTAGAGATGTACGTCTAACACCTGCCCCATGGGGGATGCAAGGGTGAAGGAAGGTGGAGGTCCCAGCCCAAGCACAGAGCAGGACACAGATAGGTTGGAAGGACATCGACAGAGCTGAGAGAACTCCTGATGAGACTAACCAACTCTAGCAACATCACATTCCCAAACTGGGGATTATAGAGCAACTCTGCAGATATGTTCGCAGTGCCCATAACAATACTCAGCCCTTTGTCTTTCAGTTATGAAAAGATATGGCTTGCAAATTGAATCAAAAAATTAAATGTAAATTTATTACCTATTTTTGATTCAGTTTATGTATATCCCTCAGGAGATACAGAGAAATATGTACAGACACTTAATAAAACGAGTATTTATTCGAATGGAAAAGTCTATGTTTCTCTGGGGAATAGCATACACTGTGTGACATGTTTTTACCACTACAGATACTAACTCTCATCTGACAATAGGCTTTTGTTCCAGTTTATTGTGATTTGTGGAACTGAGCCATCAAAAGGCATTGCGAGTGCTTTAAAATCAGAGGTTGCTCCTTGCATTAATTCAGTGTCATCGGGCAGAATTTAAAATGCCCAGCATCTATTCTGAAGGTGATAGCAGCTTTTTTAGAACCATTTCTAATACATTCCATTTATTTCACAGTTTGTCAGGGGTACCAGACAGAGGTAACTGAAGAGGCTGGGAAAAAAATATTTCTGAAGGAAAAGTTAAAGAATTTGTCTTATTTTGTCAGGAAATGAAGAAATTATCTGGTCATTCAGCTTCTGATTACTGAATTAATAAGGACAAAAATCTGATTTATACATTTTGTGTTGTGCTGCTACATAACTATAGTAAAGAAAACTTGACTGATCACATGAATGTTTGCCCAAGAGAGAAACCTTCATTGCTTCTCCTAAAATAATCTTTGATGAACCTGCTGATTTCAGTTAAAGAATATCAAAAAGATAACTGTCTTAATGGGTTTGTATTTGCATTTGTTTTGGGGACTTAGAAGCAGAAAATTGTTTTAAATACAGATTGGAAAGTAATGCACAGAAGAAGAGTATCCTTCCATCTTCTAGTTTCTGTCAAGTACAGAAATGTGTATGGTTTTAGTGTGATGTATCCCTAAGAGTTCATCTTTTCAGCCCCAAATCTGTCAGCTCTTGAATGCCAGTCAAGCTGTAGACATTGATTGGTCACAATCCTACCTCTACTTAAGACAATGGAATTTTTTATGAGAAAGCATTAAAATTAAGTCTAAAAATTTTTGAAGTATGGGAATTTCTAATTATATTCTAATGCAGTAGCAAAAAATGTACTTAGGCACAATAAAAGCTTGAGCATTTATTAGCTTAAATGATAATGCTAGATGTTTGGAGAGCACAGTCTGTGTGAGGTTATTACCCAGACAGGCTTAAAGATGTCTTTGGATCGGGGTGCCATCTTTATTACTCGTGTTTGGATGGAGATGTAACTCCTGGGATAACACCATTTTTGACAGTAGACATTACAGACAGCTTCACTAGCTCTCTTCCCATTAATACTCATATGAGTCTGTAGTTTACATTTTTGAGCTAAAGCTCAGCTGATTACAGATTGCTTTCTAAGGGAAGAGATGCAATTACAATACCTAGTTGATCTTTAGGAATCCTGTGATAGGCTTTTAAATACACAGTTTCAGAGGAGTGGAAGAATTAAGGGACTCAGACAAAGCAGTTGTGTGGATCATGATGAATGCACTGGTAGAATGACTTTGAAAGTGTAAACTCTTGAACTGAGCCTAGAAATTCTTTTAACTGTGGTTTATATAAACATTTCACATCCTGCTCCATAGAAACCTGTGCCCCTACTATGCTAAGATAAGATTAACTTATAGTGCTTGGAAGTATGCAGAAATTGTTTAACATATAACCTTATAGCATGTTTTTACTCCTTTTTAGCAGAACATTTACATTTTATCTGAAAAAAAAAAAGTAATATCCTGTTATAACAACATTAAAGGCTTGTTGGAAACTTTAATAAAGCAAATATAATACTGGCAAAAGTTTATACTAAAATACAGCTTTTAATTGGCTCAGTCTCATGATAGCAGCAGCAAAGCTATTGTTATGCTCTTGACCACGATTTATATGTGCTGTTATATTAATCAGTGCCCTCCAGCTTTCTGCCCTTTCACTGAAGTAAGAAAATTGTCTGCTTAAAGAGGAAGAGGTGATATGAGGCAGGAGTGGGAGGGACAGAATGTAATAGTTTTCTGTTTAAGACCTGAGACTGAAAGACAGGTGATCTGGGTCAAGAATTTCAACAAAAGTAGATTTCAGATTCAGGCATCTTAAATCCATCCAAGCCCTTCTCCCTAGTATTTCTTCTGGACAGCTCTGTACCACAGGAGGTGCCCTGCCAATAGAAAACACCCAGCACAGAGAATTAGGTGGAATTCAGGATGTGTGAATAGGAGCCAATGTCTATATACAGTCATAGAAATACAGTCATTTTGCCATTTTAAAATCACTTCAAAGACCCCACACAGTCATAGGAACTTAATTTTGTTAGCTTGCTTTTTTTAAAATTTTTATTTTTATTTTCTCCCACAGATATTTTGGTTTGCTGCAGTAAGAACTGCACCACATACAATTCAATTCTGAAAATTCACAGCTTTTGAAAAACAGTACAATAACAACAATTAAAAAAAAATCTAGCATACTGCTTGGTTTGTTCTGGAGTAAGCTGAAAGGAAAAGTTGTTCTTAAGAGAAAAATGATGCTTGTCAGTTTAAATTTTTCACTGATTTTTGTCCTATGGAAGTATGTTTTATACCAAGAGAGCCAAACAGTCCTCTCCAAGAAAAGAGATTGTCTGTGGAGATTTGACTTTCATAAAGTAAGGGAAGCCATGTTTTCCTGAAGAATGTAAAATATGTAGGAGTTGCAGGAAGGACTTGAACATATTTCTAGCAATGTGCTCCTACTTCCAACAACAATTACGAACTATTAAAAAAAAAAAAAAAAAAAAGCCAGAGGTATTTTGCCCTTCTACAACATCAGAAAACTCAGTGCTTTTCAAGATTAGGTTAAGTTAGATATTTCATATATATTCAGTTTATATCATTCATTTGGGAAAAACATATCTTCTTTCTATCTGAATAATATCTTGTTGTCTTAATTCCATTCTGCTCAAAACACCAGCTCTAATGATGAATTGCTTGATCCTTCCAGGAGCACGTCTTCGTCTTTTGTACTGTTAGGAACCACCACAGCACATTCCTCTCTCGTTAAAGGTCTAATCCAAATTGCTCTGATAACTTGTAAATTAGCAACTTGGCTTCCAGAAGCCTTATGACAGACTTCAGTTCTCATCAAAGTGTTTACCATATCTGCCAGCCCATCTGGAAATATATGAACAGATTACGTTCAGGAAGACCTTATTTCTCTCAATTTTTAAACAAACTATCAAAAAACTCAATTGTTAACATAATCCATTAAGGAACACAGAGACTTAAATGAAGTAAGTGCATAAATGGCACTGTGAACCATGATATATTATTAGCAGAACATCTCAAGCACCCTGTGATTCAAATGTGGGTTTCAGTTAGCAAAAGGAAGAGGCAGAAGTAGAACCACATGCATCTAGTTCGGTCTGTCTGCAACCCTGAATGGAGGATGACTGCAGGAGCCATAACTCAGCTTGTACATCTTGTCTTAGTTCTAATTTAAGCACAACTATTTCTGACGCCATCTGCATTCAGGATTAGAAGTAGACAATGTACTAAATTGGAAGTTTGTAAATCCTGGAGGAGTAATGTGCCTTCAGTTGCGTCTTACCCCAGTCTTCTGTGCCTTGCTCCTACCTAGGGGGTGATGGACTTCTGTGTTCATTTACATTGCCAGTCTAAAAACACCATGACTACCCAGAACAGAGAAATTCCACTCAGCAGGCCACCCAAATGGTGATTTTTGGCCACCCAGGCTCTTGCAGGTTAGTGAGATCCTAGAACTCCTCCATAGAGTTAGACCATAGGAAGAATTATAGCTCTGCTACATATGCCCTCCACAGTGATGGCTTTGGGAGTCCAACTAATGAGAAAATATCACCATAATTTATATATATCATTAACCCCTATGTCATGAGAACCTAAGTTTACTTGCCAATTACAATTATCCTAATTAAGAAGCATATATCAGGGTAATTATTACCCTGCTTTGGTGTCTGAAATCATCCTGCCTTTGGTCTCATGCCCAAAAGTCTAAAGAAACTGACTGCAAGTTCAAAAAATACTCCAAAAACCTCAATATGCCAGTTGTAGCTGGGCCAAGCAATGACTAATAATGACAGTGTTTGCAAGGATTCTTAGTGCATAAACACTGAGGAAAAATAGCTGAATTATATTGGGTGGTCCAAAGAGGTATTAGCAACAAAAGAGGAAGGATGTAAAACAAAAAAATGAAGTTTAATTACCACCAATTCCCCTGTTATTAAAAGCAGCAACTGCTTCTCCAAAGACTGGAGAATGCAGTTTGAAATGGACAGATACAATCATGATTTAAACTTGAGATTTAAGAGGGAGCAAACCTAAGCCTTGTTCTTCCCTTCCCTCCATCCCAACTTGAGAACATTCTTCCATGAGCAGGTGTTAAGAAAGGTGAGAACTCAAAGATGAGCAGCTGGCAGATGCGGCCTCCCATCTGATGGGATTGCCACTCAAAATGCAGTGAGACTCATAAGAGCCTAATGAAAAAATGGGCCCACTGAACTTTTGGTCTAGTTTCTGTTCTTCCCTCAGATATTCTACAAGGTTTTACTTATAATTTATTTTTTCACCTCACCTAAGTCCTTTGGTGACTTTGGACCTCAGATGAAAGGCATATTCATTGGCCAACTTTTTCAAAAAATACTTAGTGGCTTTCTGGGTGGAAGAAGTGAATGAATGTGATTTATAATTAATTGGGAAACTGTTCTCAAATGAAACAAGATTTTCAGGCTATTCCTGTCCATATGAGTATTAAACCAAATGAATCTTTTAATGAAAAGAAGAAAAAAAATTAATCTCACAACTGGCTTTCTCACCTCCAAAAAATGGAATAGGTCTAGAAAGAAGGAAGTAACCAAGATATATTTATTTGATCAGTACCAATTCAAGACAATGTACTTGAAGTCCACAGTTTCTATCTAGAGAGAATAATCTGATTTGGAAACCAATGATTTAGAGAAGGCCTTGTACTGTTATCAATGAGAATGTCATCCCAATGTGGTGATGTAAAGGACTAATTCACCTTGGTTATTTAAAGAGAAAAATGTGCAATACAAACAGAAATTTCTTGACAAAGCATTGGTACAAGCAAAATTAGGATATTGTGCCATTTCTAGTTCTGTTACCTGAACTTAAAGTAGAATATGGAAATGATGAACAGCTGGGTGGAAAAAAAAAAAAAAAAAAAGAACTAAAACCAAACAAACAACTCCAAAAAAACCACCCCAAAACCCCCAAAAAACCAAACAGCATAAAAATGATAGAGGAGCTAGAAATCAGTCATTACAATATGATATTCAGTATATCTAGATCATCAAAGAGATTGTTAAGGGATAATCAAATCCTGCATGTAGGTCCTTGCACATCTGTTATGGGAAGGTTGGGTGTTAATTATGGCTAAAAAGAAGCACAGTCAGATCTAATAGTAGGATGTAAGTATGATTTTAATTTAACCAGAATGTAAAAGACAGTGAGCATAATTTAAATTGGAATAAAAGAAGGACAGATGAAGTCACCAGTTCTTAGGGTATTTATTATTATATAAATCTTTCTTAAATGTGCTTCTATCAATGTTTTTTGGGAAGTTTTTCAGCTCATGAGTGTAGGCAGTTGGTCTGCACAGTCATATTTGAGCTTGGATTCACTAAATCCCGCAATTTCTTATGAAGGATCCATTCCTCCTGGTCACTATAAGTTAATGAAGTCTCAACCTTTAAAGTTTCAGTTCACTGGCTGGTAAGGTTAGAGAAGATATATTTTCCCAAGTGTTTTTCATAAATGCCATGATGAACAGATGGTAAGGTTTTTTCCCATCTTCTTCAACACTTAGTTGGCAACTAGTCTAATTTAATGCAAAGAATTCTTTCCCTGGGACACCGGGCCAACATCTTTTGCTCATATATTCAAGATTAGATTGCCAGATTTGCAATTGGGAAAGAACTCATTGCCAAGTCAGATTGGCAAGGACACTGGAGACTTCTTACCTTACCCTGCACAACTAACTATGAATTGCTTGCTGGTTTATCTGTTTCTCACCTAATTAGTTCTCAGGCTCTGGTGGAATTTGAACAATGTCTGCTTTCTCTCCCTTGACATGAAAAAATTTAGTCTCCTGGTCACTGAGGGCTTTCAATGTAGACAAAGTTATTGGGTGCAATAGAGAAATCTTGAAATCAAATGGACAACAATATGTAGTCTAAAACTGAGAAAACAATGGAATCAATTGAGAGTTCATTAATTAGACTTCCAGGGGGAAACTGCAAAAGACTGAACAATACGCACAGGGAAGGAAAACTAAAGTAAACTCCAAAGTCAAGAGCAGCAGAATGAATTCTAGGGACAGATCCCTGAAACACTATTGTTATAAGTATAAGAAAGCAATGTCATCCCTTTAAGAAAATAATTCTTGTGCTTAATCACATCTTGTAATGCAGGATAGTAGGCACCAGTGCTATTGGTGAGTGGGAAAAAGAAGGATCTGATGGCTCCTGGAGAGAGGAAATATATATTGCTGTTCTGCATCCCAAGGCTGAGTTCACTGTTTAACAGAAAAGGAAGGAATGTTTCCATGTAATGATCAGAAGTTCATTGCATCATCTACAGATCTGGTTTCCTTCAGTATTATTGGGTCAGCTCCACTGATATTAGAACAAATTACTATGTTCAGATTCAGAAATTCAGAAGTAGTTCCTATAATCTCCATTCATCCAAACTTCCATATAAATGCAAGTACCTCCATGCAGCCATACAAAATATGCAGTACATTGTTTACACACATAGAACTTCAAATACCGACCAACATAAGCAAAATATGAGATGTCTTCAATAAAACATTGCTCAGACTTTGTTTGGAGCATAGGTGGAAGTATGTGTTTGTGTGAATATACTTATGTGTGCAGGTATTATATGCTTTGTATACATATAGACTTAACTACACTATTTGTGTTTTAGAGCCAATCTATCAAACACCGATCTTCTCATTTGAGGTCCTTCTGTGTGACAATATTATCTCTTGTACCAACAGACAGTACAACTTCCTTCTTTTTTTTTTTTTCTTTTTAAATTTGTTTTTCTTTTTTTTTTCTTTTAATTTCCTTTTTTTGAGAGGCAAGAGAAGGATATAGAAAGAACCCAGTTCCTGTAATTCAAAGTGGTTGAGTATTCTGGGAACCCGCTCTTGACTTTTGTTCACAGATCCAAAGAAAGGTTGAGGAGAGCTACTCCCTTCTCCCAGCAACTCCCTCTGTGTTAGGTGCCATAGTGATTTCTTCTCTTCCATCATCCATTTTCAGTACATCATTTTATGTGCCCAACAGCCACATGGATCTCAGTGAGCACTGCCAGGCTTCCCCAGTCTGCTAATCCAGTTTTGCTGGAACAATGAGAGTGATGATGAAAATGAAAGTTTTACATCTGTAGAATGGCACACTGTTGTTCCAGAGCAGACAAGGAGAATTGCTTATTTTACTTCTACAGGCAGATATAATTCATAATGGCAAACAGAAATTACTAATACAGAAAGCTCTACAAAAATGACTACTTGAAGCAAAATGATGGTAAAAAGTATGAGTCATTCATTCAACTGACTATTAATTACTCAGCTTCTCACCTTCCTTCACATTGCTCAGGGAACTGCATAATTCTGCTGCTCAGCAACATCTTGCAGATGACTCAACTAGGTTTGTCCATTTCCATCACACTCTGACTTTCAGGTTTCAAAGGACTGTTACAGTGCAGAGTCACATTAATAGACTTTTCTGATTCAGGTATCAGGGGATTGCAAGCTTTCCATTTCTTATGCTAATCCTTCTCTTTCTTCTGGTTTGATACTGTACACAGAATGTAACCAAAAAAGGTGAAAAGAACACATGACATCGTCACTGAACCTAAGGCTTTCATAGATTATGTAATCTATGAAAGCTGTAAACAGCTGACTCTCTTATTTTACTTAAACCCCTGTAAAATATGTGCCAAATTAAAGGTTGCATATTTCTGTTTACAGAGGAAAAGAAAACCAAACCCCAGTTCCAATGGCTGAAGACTCAACATAATGAGCATGCCCAACATGTGAACTATGAGTTCACAGTTTAGCATTTCTTTGACAATATTGCAGATTTCTCTACTTTCCACATCACATGTCTGTCTTTATTCCCAGTGCCTAGAGCAGAGATCCTAGCAGCAGCTAATCAGTACGTTACAATTCTGCCCAGTGAGTTTTGCCTGGAATGTGGCTTCCTGGTCGTAAGGCAGTGGAAAGGGACAGTGAGGGAGGGGGAACAATAACATGGTTCTCCATTCCTAGAGAAGGGTATGAATGTGTGCCCCATTATGTTTATCTGATACAACTATTTTAATCAAAATGTCATGTGAAATAGTCATTTGACTTGGAGAAATGTAAGAATAGAATATCAAAACAGTATTCTTTATCAGGCAGACTTGTGATTCTGTTTAAAACAAAAACAAAACCACCCAGCAGGTTTTTCAGTAGGACCTATTTTCCGTGAATCATGATGGCTGGAAATGATTGTATTTTTAGCCTCTCAACTTTCTTGTGTGGCCATGTGAAGCTACTTGAGTTTAGTAACTCATGCAATAACACCATGCTCAGTTTCTTTCACCTTATTCATGCAGGTGTTTTCCCATAAATTACTAGTATGCAGGGTCTCAGGCTGGTTATTGTAATGTCAAATATTTAACCATACCCTTTAAGCAACTCTTTAAACCAAGGAAAATCTTTAATCGTCACTGCATGCATAAGCTTAACTTGTATAAGCTGGGTGTCTGCAGCCTGAAAGAATGCAGCCTGGCAGAAGACTACAGTAATAATGGACCAGCTAGAAAAGACATCATTATTAGCAGAAAAATCTGATTTTTTCCAAAAACAGCTGAACCATACAGTGCAATGGATCATTCCAGACACATTTTGGAGTCATAAGCCACAAAATAACTGCAAAGAAACTAAGAATTAAACAGGAGAAAGGTGATTTCTTAAAAGACATCTGGACAGTCTTTTTTATTTCAGGTCCCGCTCTCTGGTCTCTGAAAAATTTCAGTATTCCCTCCATTTTTCTATATCTTCTGTGATAATGTTTTTTATCCTGAATTCCCTGTATTTTTTTCATCTGTTTTTTCCAGTGAGTGAGGTGTGGAGTCAGAAGCCATACTCGGTTACACTCTTTATTATCATCAAGAAGTAGGAACAGCCAAGACCTGGCAGATCCTCTATTACTGTGTTCAAGTAAGTCAAGTAAAAACCTCCAGAACTAGGATCAGTAAAATTAGCTTCCTCACATAAAATTCTCCATGATTACTTTTTCTTTTGGTATTAGTCAGAATCCATTTGGGGCAAACTTCAAATACAATGCGGCAGACAAAACCCCCACACACAGTAGACCCAAGCTACCCGCTACTAGTCTCAGTCATCATGTGACAGAAACAAAACCAAACCAGGCCAGCTGAGAGACTGAGTCCCTTAAACAGCATATCATTAAGCACATCCATCTCAAACAACCTTGTTCCATGGCTCATGAAACATAAACATACCACCCAACTTGTAGAAATGTAGAGTCAATTAAAATTACTCAGATTGCCTCATTACAAAAACTTAGTAGGATTAGAAGGAACATAATAAATGATATTGTTATACAGCTACCCAAACCGACCTTAAACTACTGTGACACTTTTTCCATGGAAAGGGTCTCCGGACTTCTGTTTTGCTTTTTCTAACCTCATTTATCATCCATGGAAGAAGCCTTTTCATTTGTTTTAGAACTGCATTATTCCACATTGAACTGCCAACAGCAACAGTTCATTTGATTTCATTTTAATTGGAAAATAAATGACCTTTGGAGAAAATAGCCAATTAATAAATACCAAGATGTGTTACTAGAGGGTCTTCAGTAATTTCTGAGATACAAACATGTGATCATTTCCAAAGTACTTGCAGATTGAGGCAAAACTACCAAGTGGTGATAATTCTAAACCCTAAAGACCTCTGGCTCCAGTTTCATGGGGACAGAGAAGACCTAAAAAACTCCGAGGTGGCTGGAGTGACATTTGCCCAATGCATCAGTTTCAGTTTCATCAAAACAAGAGAAAAATTACTTAGGTATATTTGTTCTGACTCAATCCCTTCCCCCTCCCCGGTTTTACAGTTATTACATTATCCGCAGTATACTTATTTCTAGCTGATTGAATATCTAACACATTTGTCGTATATTCCTTTTAAAAGTGAATTAAGTCTGGCAATAAAGTCTTAATAAATAAGATGCATACAAAAGATTGTTCATAAAACACACTGGAACAACTGGCCTGGTTTTATAAGGCTATTCATAGCACAGGCGCAATAAAAGCAAAGCTCTATAAATATCACCTGCTTTGGGAATTGTGCAAGTATAGTTTTAACAGTGGGAACAGTTCTGCATTCTTGAAATTGTGTGTTATTTATTAATTCTTCTTTAAGAATATGATGCCTCTCTACCTTACAGGACCCTACAGATTCCATATCTCCTAGCAAATGGTCCATCACCACAGTGCTCTCTGCTGTTCCAAAAAGTAAAGGCATGTTCTCAGATGACTCCAGCCCACTTTGCAGATGGTAAGAAAATAGATGCCACCCTATATACAAAGTATGTAGACATTGATGCCTCTGAAAAATGTTCCTTGAAAACCTCACACGGAGTTGGAACTCATTTAAAGTCAGACATTAAGAAATGCTGAGTGTAGGAGTATGTCTGTAGAAAGCAACTCTCACACCTCTCTTAAGCCCAAAACTATAAAAGTAGTGACATGTTCAGTGAATCCATTACTGTCAAGTTACTACCCAATCTCATCCTGTATCAGCAGGATTAATTATTTTTAAAAGGGGCTATGGTAGCCATTACCTTTAGATAATTATCTAAAATACTACTCAACACACTAATCCAGAAGGTAGTAGGCTTGGGTCTGTCTGACAATAGCTGTCAGTGTGCATTCAAACCCACGTCCAGAAAAAATGCCTTAAGTGTAGTACTACAAAGGCAACGTGAGAACAGTCCTATCTCCAGCTCTTTAAGTGGGCTAGCTGCTGTGCACCAACAAACAAATACATAAATGCAACGTTCATTTCATGAACAGAAAAGAGAGCAAGAAGGAGTGGTCCATTCTAGATTCTGGTCCTTCCTTAGTTCTGGAATTTGGTTTTGATTTAAACCTGAGTTTGGCTGTCTATCATAAAATCCATAAACTATACAGCAGAGCTCCCCCACTTCATATAGAGGAACAAAAGCACCAAATCAGAGAAGCTAGTCTTCTCCATTTGTAACTCCTATGGCTTTAGTAGCCTG
Organism: Athene noctua; assembly: GCF_965140245.1. Lineage (NCBI taxonomy): Eukaryota > Metazoa > Chordata > Aves > Strigiformes > Strigidae > Athene > Athene noctua. The sequence continues at coordinate 17,450,136 of NC_134077.1, read as the reverse complement.
TCCTCAGCTAAACTAGTTTGTGCCTCCATGACTGCTGCACTCTTCTGACAACATAACCATATGACCCTTCCAAGCTGAGGTGGATCTCCCCACTTTCTGCAGAAATGCTCTAAATAGAGCTGGAGTCCTGATCCTCCTTGTATTTTTGAACAAGTGTCTGTTGCTACTGTGTTGTTTGCTTAACTCCATAAAGCAAAGCTCTGTTCTACTAAGTGAGGGAGTGATGTAGGAAATGCCATACATGGAAGTTTCCTCCCTTTTTATTATGCTCAATTTTATTACAAATTGTCAGAGAAACCAGAGGTACAAACTGTCAACAGCATCTGACCCTGAAGGTTTATAGCAGACACTGTACATTGCACATTGTCATTTCTAATGTATCTTACTCCTGACTTCTAAGGTTAACAGCTATGGTGAAGCCTCCAGAAATACAATAGGACTCAAATGTGCATTTAACAATTATTTCATTGGATTTGCATAAAATTTTACAGGCCATTAGTAGATTCCAACAAATGTTTTAAAGGTGAATTCCTTCACAGTCTGCTACCATACCCCCTGGGACACCCAGTCCTCCCTCACAGTCACCTTTTAATATATTTTCCAGAAGAGACAGAGCCATTTTGCATCTGGGAGGAGGGCCTGATGTCTTTATCCCAGAAGAAGACATTAAAGTAACCCTCCTGAGTAATCTTTCTCAGGATTACACAGACTGTTGATTTGTGAGGTGACCATATGTACCACATCCATGCCGGATGTCTCAGCTATTGTAAACCTCACCATGACTTAATGGGACAGTTAAAAATTTTGTGCATTTAACAACATTCAGAGGTCAGTAGCATCAAAGATAAGGGAGAGAGTAAAATCAATAAAAAGTCATATCACAAGCTCTGATATGGTATGATAGTTATGAAAAACAATCTGCTTCACAAGGCAGAGTGAAATATCTTCAGATAACCTGGTGAGTTTTATCTTGAAAATAAAAGATCTTGTTTAGAAGTATGTACATATAGGCAATATTAAAACATTGGGAAAATGAATTTAAATTTTTCAGGTTAAAAGTTTTCTCTTGGATTGATAGTGTCCATATGTAATATCATGGAAGCAGTGCATAATTATGTGATACTCGTAGTATGTAAGAAGATTATTACATTTGTGCTTATTTTTTAATGTCACTTAAATTAAATGAGTAATAATATCCTATTTTATGAGAGAAGGAAACCTACAATGACATTTCTATAGGGAAAGCCTCTTCTTCTGTTGTAGTATGAAGAGTTAGACGGAACAATGTTTACTGATTATTTCAGTCAATCTATTGCAAATTACTCCTGAATTATTCTGTGTCTGAACCAGAATCTCTCTGTAACTCTTTTAATAACAGCTAGTGATATTATTCTCTAACCTCTAAATACAACCCTGATACCAGAAAGTAAGCATCTAAAAAGTTATACAGTAAAATTTGCAGTTAATTAGCTCAAGGGTCACAGAAGTTTTCCATTTAATCCATCCCCTAAACTGGCTCTTTATGCTCTAGCCAGTCTTTTTCTCTGTAACCTGTTAATGGAGGAGAGCTGTCAGAGTTATTGTCATAGTGCTTCTCAGTTGTGCTGGAGATGGCAATCTGCATTTGACTCATAATCTCACCACTATTTCTCTGTCGCACAGACATTCTTTAAGGTGCCTTTTTTTTTTTTTTTTTTTTTTTTTTTTAAAGATTAGCACTTCTTGCATTAAACTTCTTGAATATGGAAACCTCCACAAATAACATTTAGGTAGAAATTTAATTTTGCACATCTTGTGGGATTTTAAAAAGAAGTCTAAGTTTTTGTAAATTAATTTTGGCCTCCATCAGCAAGTAAACCAGTGGATTGTCAGTAAAGACAGTCTACCTGTCTCTCCAGAGCTGTATAACCTCGGTAAATCTTTTCTGCAGTCTTGTGTATGTCTTTTCTTCCCCTCTACCTCTTTCCTCCCTCTTCCAACTTTCTAGCAACTCCTATGATGCTGATTTCCTTTATCATACCTTTGTGAAATGGCTAGAAAAACTGAGATCCTAACCTTTATTTGCTAATAAACCATATTACATCAAGTATCAATTTGAAGTCACATAGAACAGAATCAGAGAGTCAGAATTTGGGGGTTAGAGAATGTTTATGTTTCCCTTTCACCTTCCTGACCTTTTTGAGTTTTTGTTAGGTTAGCTTTGGGAAGATGACCTAGCTTGTTTCTTTATGTGGCAGGTTGTTTGCAGCAATCTCTATTCCCTCCCTGATATCATCACCACCATCTTTGGTTGTATTCAGGTAAAAGCAAAGGGAACAAACCATGACATTATTGACATAAAGACAATCTGAGCTCACTTTTCTCTGTACTGGGATTTCAACGAAGTGATTTCAACATAGAAAGTCTATGTGTGAACTTTTTAATAGGTATTGGTAATTCAAGACTTCATGGAAATATTTTTATGTAGGAATTCACTCTTCAATCCTGGGGGCAAAGGGAGACTGTGCTTACTCAGATCTCTGGTATGTTATCCATCCTTCTGCTCTTCCCTACAGAACAGGATTTGCTACATATCTTTAACTGTTAAAAGTAAATGAAACATTTCAGCTAAGCACAATTTTCAAATGCACAAACGATATTTAGACCTTAACTCACATTTTTATCTAGGAAAATAACTTTCCTGATTGCTTCTTAAGTAAAATTATCTTTGAATAAACTATATCCCATGGCAAATTGGCATGTTTCAGTGTGAGTTTATGACATCATCACTTGCACAAGTCACTGTCCACTGGTCAAATGAAAAGAAACCAGCAACTCTTTCATATGCTTTTGCTAGGAGAAGATACATCTTTCTTATTTATAGATGGAGAGCAATGTAAACTTCTATATCAGTGAATACAATATATATTGTCATCAAGAATTTAGTCTGGAAAGAAGAAAGTGGAATATCTTCCTTTGTTTTATAAAATTTTCCATCTTTTTATTACTTTCATTTCACTGCAAAGTCAAGTCACTATCTTGGTATCACCAACATTGTTTGTTATATAAGCAGTATGTTTTCCTTATCTGTAAGTAATTAAATACTATATTTTCTACCTTTAGAACAAATCACAAATTTGTCAGTCATGCAATAGCCAGTAAATTATATTGGTCTTACTCCACAAAATGTGACAGAGTTATCTGTGAAAAAAACAAATAGATGGATGAAAAGTATTGCACAGTAATCTGGTGTTAAATAGATTGTATATGGGTTTTCAGGGTTAAATTATCAGTTCTAAATGATTTTGTACTGCAAGAATTTCATCTGTCCTGAATTTGATGTTCCATAACTAAGATTTCTATGGCAGTTGTTCATCTATTACACAATGCTGACAATCACATTGGCATTCCATTGTACATTTATAGCAATGTGTAGGGAGAGTTATTTTTTAAAGTAAACTTAGATAGATTTTCTAAAGCACAGCCTTTACTATAAATTATTTTAAAAGAAAAAAACATAGAATTTAACTAGTAGGAAATACAGAGATGTCTGTACACTAGACTTTAATACTATTTAATGGTTATTATTTATGATGTGAGCATATCATTTGCTAGACAGCAAAGAAGAAGAGACTAAGAAGTCATCTATCACTAGCCTTCTTTTGACATTTCTGTTACTAATGAAGACCCTGGCTGAAACAGATAGGCCCATTATTAAGATGAGATCTTTCTTCCATGAACCACCTCCGTGTGCACCAGTAGGGCTGTAAGCTAAAAGTACCAATATTTAGCTGTATTCTGGACAGATCATGCTGAGCCTTGTGACTATTAATCTGATCAACATTTCAATGCACACAACAGCAACTATAGTGCAGTCTGAAAAAGACCAATGGAAAGAGTGACCAACTTCACTCTAACCATCTTAGGAAAGGAACATCGTTGTATAAATCACAGTTACTTGAGGGGATGGGGTTGAGGGGAGAAGGAGATTGAACTGATACAGATGCCACCCTCTTGAACTCTGTTCTACTATGGTATCTGTTTTGTAATTTTCCCACTTGATTTTTGTGTTAATGAAGCTCATTTAAGATAAGCCACATGCCAATAGTTGTCTAACTCTGTCAGCCTACTGACAAGGGAAATAAACACTTCCCTTTCCTTCTCTGTTAAAGTCAAACCAGATTCACTCAAATATTTTGTTTCTGTCACATGGACTGGGCTTATTCTCAAATAGTTGTAATGCATCAATGCATCTGATAAAGGGCAGTTTAAGGAAAGTAAAGCATGGCACTTTGCTCTTTAATCTGTCAAGGCATATTTTCCTTTGGTTTTGAAATGTTCCAGTATCCTCTGTCAAAGGCATTTTTTTGTATTTCACCCTAGCATTCATATTAATTAATCTTTAAAATATAATCGCCCAGGACAAGGTCAGTTGTGAAGAACACATCTCACCTGTCTTCTTTTGTTGCTGATGCTGTGAGTATATTGCATCTGAAGCTGCTTTACATTTTGCAGACAGGGAAAGGATGTTTTAATAGTCAAAACAGATGAAAGGAAGTTAAGACTAAAGCTAGATTTGCTTAGAAAGAGAGATTTTTATTACACCTGGAAGATAAATAAAGGATAAAATTGCTCAAACTTTCATTTTAATATATACCAAGATTAAATACTCACACCATAATGAATAATTAATTTAAAGGCTTATGAAAATAATTGATATTATCTAATACCAGTGTTTGGTGGTTGTGCTTGTTTGACTTGTAGAAAACACACAAAAGTACCAGTCATGACCTTGAATGATTTATAGTCTATGGCACTGACACTCAAGTAGAGAGGCAGTGTAAAACCAAGCCCAAACTAATGAGTTGTGCTGCAGCTGAAGAAAGAAATCAGTAGCAGAAATTAGGAGGTATTTACCCAGTGGCACAGATGAAGAAAAGGCAACATCAGTTGGACCTGGCTAAAAACAGTTGGAAACATTGATATGGAATGTCTTACTAATTTCTTGCTAAGTCCATGTAGAAACTGCATCCACATCCAGTGTTACCTTCTACATCTACATCTGGCAGTCCCTTTTTCCATTAGAAATAATAGCCTGGTCACCTACAGGCCTCACATGCACAAAACACTTAAAACGGACACCTTGCCCTTAATTGAAGCATTTTCCTATGGAATGGATCTACTCTGCTGAATGTTTTTATAATTCAGGTTTAAGTCCAGACTCCATGTATATAAATCCAAAACGTCAGAGGACACAGAAGAAAGAAGCACATAATAATGCATCTTTGTAGTTATGGGCCAAAATTAGAGCACACAAAGAAAGCTGAAATATCAAACTCTCTGATGGAGTAACCTCTTGCTTAGTATGAAGTACACGAGGAGGTACTGCATGGACAAGAAATATGATTAAAACTAATTTTTCAAAAATCACTTCCCAGATCATAAAATATGTAAATCATCTATAAATCAACATTTGGTAAGGAGTATAATTAAGCAGACTTTACAGTGTAACAATAAAATTTGTTTCCTAAAGATTGTTTGCAAAGAAAAGCCTGTTTGGATTGCACTGCAGACTGCAGTGGATGAAAATATGAGTTATTAGATTTGAACAGTATGCTTTAGGAAGAAGTTATATTGGAGAGACAACACGAGGTGAGCACTGTCACCTGTAAGGTAAAGCAAAATCTTCCTACCCCATAGGAATCCAGATGAGCAATAGCAATAAAACTTCAAATCACCCCAATCTGAGAACTCCACAGATGCTCAATTGTCCAGTATGGTAGGAATGGAAAGAATATCTCTTCTTCCCTCAGTTTACCCATAGTTTCTTTTGGCAGCTGGTATCACTAATGGGAGAATGTAATGCATGTTCTTGTAGACTCCAAAGCATCTGTTAACCTGACAGGCCCTGCTACCTTCCAGGTGTTACCTTTTCACATGGTAAATCTGGAAAAGACTTTCTAAGCTATTTTTCATTCTTAGGTACTGGATTTTTACTATATTATTAGAAAATAAAAAGTACTTTTTTATTATTAGTGTACACAAAATAATAATTTTCAAATTTATATATAAGATATCTCAATAAGTCATTGGTTTTCATTAAAGACAGAGGGTCTGTGTTTTAGTATACACTTGAGCAGGTTACACACTTGAAATACTCAATATTTACAGAACCATCACTTCTAGTTGCTGCCACTAGATAGTAGATCACAATTCATGTAAGAAAAATTACTCTTGTTGCCAATTTATGTGTTGCAGGTTGTTCTTAAGAGTCATTATAAGGCCCTAGAGGTGCCTTAAAAATAGTACACTGGACAGCCCATTTTAAAAATATCAGCTTAAAATTGAACTTCTATTTTTCACCGGTAGTGTTTATATAAAGAAGAAATCTTTCAGTTAGAAATATCCATTAGAAGCTTGAGAACATTTTAGTATCATTAAATTCTTTATCTACAATCTAAATTATTAGTTCTAATAGTAAAAGTGTCCTTGAGCGCCTTTCCAGGGACTCTCCAGTCACATGTAATGATACATCATGGGCTCTGTTGCCATTCCAAGTCATTGTAATGGAAAGAACGAGACAAAGACTGTGATCCCAGTGGGAGGTCTGCTATCCTTGGCCTCTGGTTTCCTTCTGCTCTTTCATTTCCAGCTACGGATTCTTCTCAGAAGAGTGGAGTAAGGAGATCAGCAGCTTTTATTGGATACACAGGCATAATACATTCTGATTCTGATCTTGGATATCTTTCTCTTTTTAAAAAGGCTGACCTAAATAAATGACTAGCAAATAATTCAGCTCCTTATGGAAGAAAGCAACAATGTGAATTTTATCTATTTAACAAAATCACATGGAAACCTAGGACAAAATCCCAAATCAAGCAGTTATGCTTTCATGTGAGACATATAAAACTTAGATTTTACTTTATTTGAAATATCTGAAATTCTCTCTCCTATCCAAGAGGATATGAGAGAAGACAGAAAAAAAGACTTCTCACAGAAATTCATAGACAGCAAATCAGGTACCTAAGAACATTTTTCTACCCATCTACTTAGCTGTGAACTCTCAAAATCTTGGCTAGAAGAGCACTGAGGAAGGATTGTGCATGTTTTAGGGAAAATATGGGATGAGAAGAACTTAAATACACTCATTCAGTACATTAATTCTGTACAATTTGCACACATGCTATAAACAAATAATACATTTGGATGCATACAGCTACTCATCCTTGGCATATACATATGGGAGTAAGATGCAGCCAACAAACAACTGTGCAAATAAGGAACACAGTGTTGCCTAGAAATGATGCTTTTCTTTGAAAAGATGAGTAATATTCCAAGATGAAAACAATTAGTATTGGACTTGTATCATATTTTTTCCAATACTTTCAAAAGAACTGGAAAACCAAGAGGCATACTAGAATAAACTTATAAAAACAAAAACATGAAAGGAAAATTAGTGAAGCTATTGAAAGCTGGGTATCTAAATTTGGGCTTCTGAGTCTACAGTAAAGCAGCTGTATATTAGACACGATTTTCCAAAGGCCTGAGATCCCAGCATCTTATATTAAAGCTGATGTTTTTGAAAGTGTGATAACCTACTTAAAGTGTTTTCACTTGGGCTTCAGCTTGTAATGCTGAATTCTCATGTTCATTAGTCCTTTGGAATGTAACACAAATGCTCTGCAAATAGTAAAACATTATGAAGAAAGGAAATATATAAAGAGAAAATACAAATACAGTATTAACAAAAAACGCAATAGCAAACAAACCTGCAATGCCAACCTTTATCTCAGTATTTTTGGTTATCAAGGAAAACAATGCTATTACTTCTCATATGCCTGTTTTTTTCCAGAATATTAGGAGGTAGGATCAGATCTAAATATAAAAAGATATTTACATGTTCATCATCTGACTGTGGAAATACTGATAAAACTGATTATCCAGCCTTCTCTACTGTGTTGGCTTGTGTTACAGATAGAATGATTCTTTTGAATAGCTAGTTAACAGTAAACATATGGGAATGTCTTCTGCTTTAACAAGTGTTCTTCATCTTGGATGCTAAGAGTATACTGTTCAAAGACAGCAAAAGTAGTCCCTACTTGACTTATTTCCTGAGTTTACATGCACAGTGATAGAATGGGCTCAATTTGTGTTATTTAGGAACTTAGCTCATTGCACTACGTCACTCTTCACGTGAATATGGTTTTTCTTCAATTCTTTGGGGAATTCCTCTATAAAAATAAATTGTTTCTACAGTTTGTATACAATTAATGTATCGTAGAACTTTTATGTTTTAACATAACATACGATCAGGAAAACAATAAAATATATAAATATATTTTGCTTGAGGAACTTCTTTTTGTTTAAGTTTTAAGCAATATGTTATGCTTCATTCATCATTCTTTATCTTCTGATTGTTATACGACAGGGCTAAAGATTTACAAGAAGCAAGAGGAAGCACCATTCTCCAATGGAATGTGTTAAGTGAAAGTAAGGCATAATTCTTATTAGAAAATAATTCTAAAATAAAAGTAAAATTAGTGATATTCAATGTTAGAAAAGGACATAAAAGAGATAGAGAAATACAAATAATGACTGATCCCTAATAGCTTAGATCAGCTGCAAGATGAATGTCTGTGGGTCTTGGGCAATGCTCTGGCAAAGTAAAGCCGTCATAAAACTTACAGTGTTATTTGGCTGAGGTATTTGTACCCAGAGTGATCAATTCAGTCCAGGGTTTGGGACTATTCCTGTATTCCTTAATGACGCAAAACTCTTACATGATGTATTATCCCCAGGCTGTGCTTTCTGGAGTGTCACTGTCCAAATAATTCTGTCATATCATAGCAGATGGTGATTTAGCCTAAAATATTCCAACTCTCATCACCTTTCAGCTGAACATGAAGCATTAAGTGCCTAGGAAACGCTAACTGGTATAAAATATTACAGACTGTCCTTTTAGTAATACTGGCTACTGTAAACAACTCAAACCTGCATCCCATTCTCTACAGTAAAGATAACAACCCATCAAATTTGGAAGAGCTCACTAGCCCAAACCCAGTATATTAACACTGTCGCCTAAAGCTCCAGTCTTCCTTCAATAAATTCCTGCTCCTGAGGCAATGACACTCATGAGGAAAGCCCTGACAAATGTCTCTGCAAGGGACAGGTGTCTTCAGGGTATGACTCAACAGCAAGCAATGCATTCCCCAGGGATGAAGAACTAACTTGCTACCTTCTGCTCTGAAGTCGTGTCCTCAGCATTTATTTTTTGCCTCTGCCATAAACATGCAGCAACATTAATCTATCACTGAAATGAAGCCAAAAAACAACACTTCTTGTGCATCTACCACTGGGGAGGAGATGTGAGAATGAACATGTGGCAGATCTTACTTATGTTGCTTAATGTATTATTGGAAGGTGTTCAAATACTGGGGTGATATCATATGCGATACAGTAGAAGAGAACAGAACACATGCAGCAACAAAATCTAGAGAAGTGCAGTTGTGCTGCAGGCTTTCTAGGTTTTTTCCTTTTCCTCACAGCAGCATTTTCCCCAGGTTAATGACCTGTCTCTCCGTTAACCTTAGAAGCAATGAATGTGTTATTAGGAGGTCTTTTTCCTCTTTTTCTGACCTTAGCTAAACACAAAACTTTGAATGCCTTGCTTTTTTTCTTTTTTTTTTTTTTTTTTTTTTTTCCTAGGCTCTTGTGGAAATTTGTTCCCTTAATGTGGTGTTTAATGGAGCTATTTTACTGCTTCCTCTAATATGTTTATGGTTTATTCTGATACATAGATAGATTAATAGAACCTAGGGCCCAAACTGACCTCCAGGTCACCTATCTAATCTGGCTTCCTGCATATCATGAGCCACAAAGGTTATGTCTACATCTTACAAACACAGCATGATGAAGAGATGCCTGAGCTCACTCCAGAATCATAAATACTTATGTCACATCATTATGGCATTCCTCCTGGGATGATTAGCTCAGTTGGAGCACTACATAATATAGCTATACCACTGCTGGATACAAGCTAATATTTGTGCATGAGACCCCAAAGACTCCTCATCTCAACATATTTCAACACAAGGCTGCTTGACTTATGTTGGCATCCCCTCAATTTCACTTAGTTTCTGATGCTTGGGACAAGCTAAAGATAATGCTGAATATATATCCTTTTTTTAATTTATCCTTGCACATAATTCATAATTTGTGTGGTTTGTAATATAATATCAGATATAAGTGAAAACTTAAGATTAAAAAACCTTTTTTAAGCATTCAGCTAGAAAAATTCTGACATATATGAAGACAAGGTGATAAGCAGAATATGAAATTATACACATTGTTTTTAAAACTTTACATGGCAATATGCAGAGGTTTCTAAGAGGACTAGAGCTATGCAAAACTGCACACTATACAAAAGCAGTAGCTGACTCTAATCCTTCATGATCTTGCTCTTCATTTGCTTGTTGAAAACAAAATGCATAATGCTTCCACTGGCAGAAATTAACCTCAAAGTTGTTTGGGATGGCTCCATGGGAAACATGGAGCCAGAAGATCCCTAATTTAATCATTACAGCATATATTCACAAATAATGAATCTCAGTGATTCCATTCCTGAGCAGATGGAAGAAAATCTGGCTGCATTGTGACCTGTCTTTCATTACAGTCCCTATAGATTTTATTCATATGCCTGGTATGTGTTCAAACGTGTTCATTTTCAGGTTAAGGTACTTCCAACAGATCAAATTAACAGCAAAAAAACGAGATAATACTCAGGTTTTCACAGGCTTACTCTTCATTAAAGAGACAGCTATACAAGAATCATCACAGACAAGATAGTTACTGTTTTGATAGGGAATAAAGATAGTAAATTGCATAAATTGTACTAAATAATATAGAATTTTAAAGATTTTCTTGCTTGTTTTACCAAATGAGCTTCTTCTGCTTAGTCCTCAGTACCTTGTATGATTCAGTCCCCAGTGAAGTGGCTCTTTCTGGCTAATTCACAACTTTAGGTTGAATGAAATGTTGGCTAAAAACATTTGGTTCATGTTTCAATAGAAACACTTCTTTTTCTATATATAGCCTAACAGGGTCAATGTTGACTTTTATTATGCAGATGTAGAAATGTGCTATTGTTTTGATTTTGACCTATGCTACCCCTATCATCCTCTTGAGTTCATGATCATCTGTAACTTTCACACCAAAAAGCAGTGATATGAATATAAGAAGTCACTCCACTTTTTGTCAGATTCCACTTAAGGCAATATCCATCTTCCCACTGGTAGCCCTACCATGCAGGGTAATAAAAGGGATTTATGAGCCACCAAACAGTTACAAATGCATGTGTAAGAATCTGCAAATGAATCACAAGCATGAGTTGGGAGTAACCGGAATTTGAGACTGGTTTTAAATTCAGCAGTTTCTCTTTGGCTCTTTATTCATAACAAATGTATGTGATCACTAAATAGAAAATAAATTTGTTTTCAAAAAATAAACAAAATCTATGTGAATGGGAAAAATAATGAAAGAAGCAGCTGTGGAACTGATGAATATATTCTTCAGTTGCTGCTGTTGACTCTAACATGCTACTTGCTTTCTGACTTTTCAGTAACTGTGTCCTTTTTAGTCAGCTGAAATTGTACGTTAAATACTTGTTCTCCTTCTGATCAACCATCAGTCCAAGGATCTGACTACTGACTGGGATTTGAACACACTTCTACTTCTGTAGCAAGATAAAGTGGAGGAGTCTTCCTGATCTCTTTGTGACATGTATCAATGAAATTCAGCCTTCATTCCACTTGAGTGTGGAGCCACATAGTCAATAGTCATTTTCATAAACTGGAGCATTTAAAACAAAATACATTTTGTGACATAATAATTTAATAGTATGTTCTGAATATTTATTTATTTTGATACGGCATCAGAGTTCCTTCCTTCTCTATTGGAGTTTCAAAGTAGAGTTTTTTTAAAAAGAAGAGAAAGTGACTGACACTGAGGTGTATGAACTGAGGAAAATATACTGACACTGACTCAGATCTCCCCTATGAGCTCACAACAGGATCAAAGTTATTTCGGTTAATTATAGGCCATCAACACAGAGTAATAAAAACAGGAAAAAGGAGGTGACTTTTGCTCACATTCTTCATCTAATAATCTTAGTTGCAAATGAAGTATAAAAACTCAGAGCAGAGGTATGACCTTTGGTCTGGTTTCTTTATTCAGTTGCACTTTTTTTAGATAAATATGGAATATACATTCAAACTTTTAGATTTCCTTACCTATGTTCATTCAACTTAAAGCACTGACTGTTTTTTAAAACTTTGCTTTAAAGAAAAATTCAGCCCCTGTGAAAGCAAGTGCAATGCTATAGACAACTATAACATTTGTTGTTCATTTAAACTCAGTGTTTCTGACCTAAACCAGGCTCTAGTACTCTATTGACACAGTCTGTAGTACTGTGCTCTAATTTTCAAAGCCATCAAGACGTAGCCTGTCTTTAGGAACATAATCTGAAATTAATTCAGAATCATTCTCCTCTTCTTATAACAGTTTCCCTGAACGGAAAATTAGTTGGGCTTAATTACCAAAAGAGGTAAAACACAAGATAAAATATAGATTGTGTCAATATTCAAAGTGCTTTGTCTTGTGTGTGACCTTGAGTCTTAAATTTGAGCATAGACAGGTATACTCCTCTGGACACACATGCATACACAATGAAAAGATGGTTTCTGTTGGAGAGATATAATGCTGTTTTATACTAGTTGGGTTTTGGCTGTGAGTGTTTAATTCCAGCATGTGTTTTTTTATTTACCACAATTAATTAGATTTTTTTTTTTTTAATGTTAGCGGTATATAATTGGACTTGAAGTTAACAGTTTTAATATTCTTAGCTTGGAAGTTATACACCCTTGTAATTTTCTGTAAACCTTCGTTTTGTTGGTAGAAAAAAATCACATTCCGCAGGACACTATGAAGTATGCAGTGAAAATAAAGAGATGGCCCATTTCAAACAAACAGAGGAAAGTCAAGGCAACCAGATATTTAGTGCCTTGGTACATCTGCCACTTGAAGACAGAGAATGTCTGTTTCTTGTCAACTCACAATAGGAAGCAAAGCAGGATGTAAGAGCTGCTGCAGAATGGAGGAAAAGGGCACACCAAACATCATTCATGTCAAGTCCATTGTTTGATCTATGCTTCTTTATCCTTTACATCTTTGCATATCCATATCATTTAGGTTTTGTCTACATGAACCTGACATCCAGCTCTTGAGCTCACAGTCAGTTTTCAAGAACTTCTAATTTACATTCTGAACATGTAGCCAATTATCCTCTAAGCCTATTCACAACTAATAACAGTTATAATGCTGTTAATAACTTCAGTTTATATGCTTAATTAGTCAATGTTGTCTCCATAAAGCAACAGGAAAAAAATCTTCCATAAATAAAGTATTCCATAGCTTTCAGAAGTGTTGTTTCTGAAGGCTTTCTGACTAAATTTTCATTAAATGACTCTGTTGCTCCTAGTTCTTGCATCATACATTTTTTAACCAGAGTCTCAGAGGTGACTGGAGGTCTCACAGTCTCAGGTGCCTCAGCATAAAATTTTCCATGCTTACTGTAGTAAGATGTTACTTAAGATGTATTAAAATACAGAAGCTATATTGTGGATTCATGAAGAGAAGGTTTTTAGAAGTAGATATAAACTATGCATTCTTTAGGTTCATCTTTTGCTAGGAAGATGAGGGGAAAATAATCATTAAAAGATGTAAAGCTAGAGAAAAACAGAACTAAAGGTGTAAGCATTTTCTCTGAGAGCAAAGTTGGAAGTTTGGGTCCTTTTAATAGTTCATGGGGATGATAAGGCAAAAAATTCTCATGCTATAAGTTTGTTTAATATAAAATTGGCTACCAGTAGAGCTTTTCATGTTACTATTATGTGAGACTTCCTTGCTTAGAACTTGCATTCAGGTTGATTTTTATAGCTTTCAGAGTATAGGAATGACACAGGGCTGAAGACACAGACACACAGTACATAGCCAGTGCTATGTACTTTGCTGAAGCAGAACTATGCCACTGAAGAAATTATCAACTATAGTAAGACAAACAAAACAAAATGCCATAAACCAGATTCCATTTTGTTCTTCCACCACACAGAAAGGAAAACACTTATTTTTTGTCTTTCCTCTGTGTAATCTATCTCATAGTATTCATCCACACATTAGGACTTGCAACACAAGATGCAAACATTACCTTCACACTCGTAAGACACTTGACCTACAACTAGATTATGTATGTGTGAATTAACAGAGAGTCTAAAAGCTTGCTTGTCTTCATTTTATAGCAATGAGTTCACTTAGTATTACCGCTGCATACCTTGTTCCCTTGACACCTTTGGATCATTGCACACTCAACAAAACTGTCACAGCAGAATACATTATGGTAAGCATAATCTCATCCCAGACTACATGGACATCTTACACTGAAGGCAAGGAATAGCAGAAAAAAGAATCTCCTCGGATCCAGGCCTCTCAACATTGACCTCTGAGACACAGTCAAGAGACAGACCCATACAGTTCGGCTTGTTTAGGTAATCATTCAGCATTATAGCAAACACTTGCACAGCTGAATCAGTTACATTTACTTTCTCAAGAAGCTACTCAGGTTTAGTTTATGGGCTTATTCAAATATTGTTAACAGGAAATGTTCTTGGCTTAAAATCCTCTCCATGACCAGAAGAGTGCATTGTCTGCACAGAATTAATTACTGCAAAACTTGAGACTATAAAGACACATACTATGTACCCATGGGTGGAGTCTAGCTAAGTATTTCAGTGTTGAAATAATGGCATAAGAAAGGCATCTTTTGACTGCCTATTGTAACAGTGCATACCCTCATGTGGAAAGCATTTTTACACCCTATTCATCAAACAGAAAAGCCTCCATTGACGCAGTACAATTGTAAACAGAAAGATTTTAAGAACCTCACAGAAGAAATCTGGCTGCAGAAGTTTATGGTACTGCTGAAACTCCTGTTGATGTCATGTTGGCAACCAGTTGATTTCCTCAGCATCTGGTGCTACTACATTTGATCAGGTCAGTGGTGACTGGATACCAGTACACTAAGAATAGGAAGGCTACTTCTAGCTTGCTCTGGGGATGCAAGTCAAGAAGCTTTAGGGCAATAGACCTTAGAACAAACATCCCAGAATTAAAACAAAAAAAGACCCAAGAACCAAAACAACACTGACTGCAGGCAGTGTTCAGCAGCTAACTCTGCTGAAAGGAGATTAAGCAAATAGGAACATTTCATGCAGAAACCTTGTATCTTCAAAGATAAGAAATAAGAACTTTCAAGATACTGTGTCTGAAGAACAGTTTCCCTGTGAATGCTAAAAAGACTCATAATTAGTTGCTTATATGTTGCTGGAAGCATACAAAAAAATCATATTCTGTAACTAGATCACTTATAAGATTTTTCAGAATTCAAAGAAGCAATACCATAAGATTGCTTCAAAGACAAACTGAACTGTGATCCACTGTAATTTTCAGTCCAACTATTATTTTTATTTAATTCATATGTTAGACCCTACTGGTAACCATTGCAAGGTTGCTGTCAATGTTCCTTCAAAAACCATTTCTCAGGATTTAAGCACAGCTGTTCAAGCTATAGTTTCTTCTCATAAACCAAATATAAAAAGGAAATTAATCTAGAAATGCTGAAACTCTACCATATGCTATGGTTATTTTGACAAAACTTCATCTGCCACTGCAAAGGTCCATTTTTTGAGGATTCATGAACATGCTGTGAATATCTACAGTTCAGAAAACAGACTGCTATTATTCTGGGAAATTATGTGGTTTGCTGACTACCCCAATAGCATTTAGTTGAACTGCTGGTTAAAATGGTTTCCAGAAGTTACTCATATTTGAAGTCTTTTTGCAGGCCAAAAATAGATTCCTACAAAAATAAAATCTTTTTTTATTATTCAGCCCACAACAGGTATTTTGTCTCATATTGATAAAACTAGTTTTTATTAAACTGGTCCAACTCTAAGACAGATTCTTCTATCCAAGCTGGCATAAATCTTTGCTCTGTCTACTTGGTAGTAAGAATTGTATAACAGAGCCGTATCTGAGGCAATAAAAGCTGGGAGAAAAATCTTATATATATTAGAATGCATATCAGTGGTATTTAGCAGTACCTTCATTACTAGTGTCTGAACAATATCAGGCAGAGTACTAGGACAGTTAGCTGAGGAAAGGAATCACCACTCAGAGTGGAGTGAGTTTTGGGCATAGCTATATCTATGTTTCATAGAGTTTGTGGCATAACATGGTCCTGGCTCTGTAAAGGCTTACTCCATGTTTCTGAGCCATAGCTGGGGTCTAGTTAAAGGTAAAATATTGGCATTTTGTTGGGTCATGGCAGGGAGATTCATGCAGCTTGATCCCCTACTCATTAGAACCCTCCTACATGGAATATCATTCTGACCCCTCCTTGTCCCTTGTACCTTTGCCATCTCTAGACAGATGACCACTTTTATAGATACTGTATCAGCTCCTTAGCATGTGAAGAAGTAAAAGATACTCAGATTTTAAACACTTGAATGTAACTTAGGTTAAATTAAGCAGCAGATCAGATATCCCATGAGGCTAATCTAGAATTTCTAATTATTTTCCAATTATATTTATCATTTCCTTCTAGAATGTGAAATGGAATCAAGTGGAGGATGTCAACAGTCAAACTATTATTTCCTGAGAAAGGCCAATTCCTTTTCATCTAACACAAGTATTAAAAAGAGTAGTTGAATGCACTTTTAAAATTATTTCAATACCCTTCTGTTTAGATTTATTTTATTTTTCATTGCTTCATTTGTGAAACAGAGGTTCCTAGGACCTTGTTTTCCTCTCCTATCTTTCTTCAAAGCTCCATATGCTTCCTGAGTAATGTATATGTCTGGTACAAACAGATGTACCTATAACTGCAAACAAAATTGTAGAGTGCACCTTCTTACAGAAAGCTTTTGCTTGAAGTGTCCAGTTACTATAAGTAGATTCTTCAGTGAAGCACAAAATACTTCAGAGACACTGCCTAAATTGTTTTAAGCCTGTACATTCATTACTAAATTTATACACAAGGTGTTTGGTTATATCATTTCTGTATCTTGTACTAGTCAGAAAAGTCTCGTGTCATGCAACTTAGATCCTCATTAAACTTTCTGAAGACATGGTGTTATGATGTTGCTGCTAAAATCTGTGTGGATTTTTTTTTTCTTTTAGTTTAATCCAAACTGTTTTGGAAAAAACAAACAAACAAAGAAAACAACAAAAAAACACCTGCAGTAAGCCATTTTTAAGTCAAGCCATTCACAAAGGATTGGATTTATAGAGATTTGGTGCTGAGATAACGAGTACAAATTTTCTTAGAAAGTAATGTCTAAGAAACCTTGATTTGTTTGGGTTAGAGCATATGGTACACTACTGCTCATTGTTTAGATTACAGGGAGGAGGCAACTTCTTAATGTGTCCCAAACGACTAGGCAAGTGTTGAAGTCTGGTTGAACAAAAGCTAGGTAGCAGAGGAGGAGCTTCTCTGCTGTTTTCCCATGACTTTTAACTTTGCCATAAGTAATGCAGGGTCTCTGAGGGACAGAATGGTTTCTTCTGAGACTCTTCACAGACTTTTTCTCCACCACAAGTATTTTTAATATGAAGCCAAAGGCAATTGTCATTCATAAAGCTTTGGAAAAGCAATCAACAAATATTTAGCTAACATACCATATCACTTTTAATGTACATTTTATACATGCATATGTGTGTACACATACACATGCACACATATTTATACAGATTTAAGGGACATTATTAGTTGCTGGGTATAATCCAATCCTGATGCATATCCACAGAAATATTTTAGATCAGACATGGACTTAGCCCGCTAAACATACTAGATTTAAGATGTTAGAAAGAGTCTGTTCGAAGTGTAGGACACATTTCTTCGCTTGCCACGGCTACCGCATAAACCTGAGTAAAGACAGCATCTCCAAAATAGGAATAGAGAACACTTTTTGCAGCCTTGCTAACCTGGGCCTGTAGGCAAGTTTATTTGGGAAGATTAACACTGTTAGCTAAGTGATAACTGTTAGATACTAATAAAAACACTTGTCAACTTGATGTGAGTCAGCTTGGGCAAGTGCCAGAAGAATCTTAGGGTATAAAACTTTGACTGCTTTTGTCTTTTTCCCACATAGTTTGACAAGCTGGCACAATAAGAAACCACATCACATTCCAGTGTAACACTTGTTATAGTATAGTTAATAATTCAGAAACCAAACAAAACTTGTATTAGTAATATATGCACTAAACATCATAAAGGTCTTGTCTAAACAAGAACTCTTAAGAAATGTAGGGTTAATAAATTTAAGTTACTAATTTAATGCACAAGTGCATTAAGGACTTCTTCCCCTTAGACTGTCACATACAGGGGCACCAAAGGTTTTATTTCCGTTTAAATTAATCCTATCCAAAAATAATTAAAGCTTCTTTACTTCTGTAAGATGTAACAACTAACAGGTAAACCCATTTGTATTTTGTGCATTAGCTCTGACTGATTCCTCCTAACTTTTATTTTTCCCATATAGACTAGCCTGAGCATAGTTTTTGGCCCCATAATCAGGTACATGATTCAGGTACCTGATCATTATGTTGATTTCCAAGCATACCTGTAAGGTATGTAGGTTACAAGAGTCATAGAAAAAAAAGAGAAATTTCCAGGAAATCTCCCTACAGAGCCGCCCTCCACAAAACAAAATCTCTTTTCCATTCCTGCATCACTGGCATAAAATGTAACTATGTGAACTATAAGAGGATACAAATCTTAGGCCTGCTTAAAGTAACAGCAAAGTAGGTATCTGTCAGCAATATGTTTTGCATTACGTTAGACAGAACATAAAACCAGAAAAACAACATAAATCATGTATAACATAAGAAGCATTGTAATGGTGCTATAATTTATGTCTGTTTTTCACAGTGCCTGATTTTTTTCCTCCTAGCCTTCATTTCTTTTCACTGCAGTCCACATTCTGCTTTGGAAACTCCTTGCTAATTTTTGTATCAGTTTAGCAATTAACCCCAGAGAGAGAAATGGCAGCTAGATGCATAAGAGAGGAGCTAAGGGATAGCAACAACAAGGTGAGCCAAAGGAGAAGAGAAAAAATGCTGACGGATACAGATAAGAAGGTCAATCTCTTTTGTTTCTCCCCAAGCAAAGGAGAGAAAACAAGGAGAGTGATGAGGAAAGAAACAGGAATAGTGTTATGGAGAGGGCAGAACATACTAATTTTGTTAAGTCTTCATGTTAGAACTACACCCATAGTTCAAGAATGTTAAATTGGATCTATCAAAAAAGTGAAGCATAAACAGAAATCCTATCAAAAAACAATCTGGTTTAAAAGCAGGAATATTTTTTTCAGGGACAATTTTTCTTGCAGTTTCTATTCCCTTTGCCTTTGGGTTTTCTGTTTCTATCCACCTTGTATTAGTGCTCAGAGAGAGGAATGCAGTAAAATCACAAAATGGGAGATGTTCTCTGATAAGTAAGATGGCATTTTGTTTTAGAGTTGCACATGGAGCAGGAAGAAACAAGGATGAATTAATTAAATTCCTGTATATGTTAAGCAGACACTTCATTTGCAGTTCA
This sequence comes from Athene noctua, assembly GCF_965140245.1. Taxonomy (NCBI): domain Eukaryota; kingdom Metazoa; phylum Chordata; class Aves; order Strigiformes; family Strigidae; genus Athene; species Athene noctua. Next base: position 17,430,449 of record NC_134077.1, on the reverse strand, counting down.
GTCACACAAAAGTTACTTCCAATCATGGACATTAAAGATGCAGTTCTTTTCTAACATTGTCCAAAATGTACCTCATATCTATATATGAATTACTGCTAGTGACGCTTTTAGTAACTGTAAATTAGTATTTCCCTACACATTGTTAGTTTCGTTCTGATAAGTAACTTTCCACCCTTTTTATAAGCTTTGCATTCAGCTAAACTTAAAGTGTTCTGTTTTTATCTAAGGGTGCAGCTTGACATTACAACTAAAGGGATCTAGCAGTAAACTGCTGTCAGAAGAAGCTTTTCTTACTTCCTACACAGACTGTATTTCCCCACCCCTCTATCCCCCTTTTGCACTAGCGAGAAAACCATTTTATTTCCTTCCTTTTCTTTTTTTTCCTTTACTGTCTTTCTCTTTTTCTTTCTCTTTCTTCCGTTCTCCCTTTTGTTCTCTCTCTTCCTCCATGCTTCCATTCCACTCGTCCCTCTTCCTCTTCCTTTTCCTTTCTCTTCTTTCTTTCCCTTGCTCCTTCTTTGCTTCCTCCTCTCTTCCTCTTTTGCTCTCCTCTTCCTTCTTCTTCTCGGAGGGCCTCGGCGGGGCCGGGGTGAGAGCCGGCGCCGGTGCCAGAGGAAAAGTGGGAGCGAGGCAGGAGGCGGGATGGGGACGGGGATCCCGTCCCCGTCGCCCCGCGGTGGGGCCCGTCCCGCCGAGCGTGGCTGCCGGCAGAGGGAGCGCACAGCACTGCTTGACGGGCCCTCGCCCTAAAACCTCCCCGTCCGAGTTCAGTGATGGAGTAATAGATGCAGCAAAAACAGGATTGCATGTAGAAGCTCTTTCCCATCTGTTACAGAGTCAAGTCTGATATTTAAAACAAGCAGTGGTTTAAACTGAACAACACCTTTCCCCTTGTCCTTATAGCATGTTTCATACTAACCGATTAGAATTTTCACTGCTTATTTAACCATTTGGTCAGAATTCAAATCTGGGATGTGCCATAAACACACACGAAATCACTTCTAAAGAACAAGGACGTAACAGAGTAAAAGCTTTGAGAGAGCCAAAAGTCACCTTGCAATTTCCATAAAGCAAAGAATTTTACGTAAGAAAATACATGTGAGTTAACATGAATAAAGCAACATGCACTCAAAGTCAGAAAAGCCAAATACTAAGCTTTAACTTCCTCAGGTCTAACTCTTCACATTGTATATCCTGTAGTTTTTATGGTAGACCATAAATAACAAACTGATACATTAAGGTTTCCATTTAATAATGAAACCAGGAATAGAAAATAACACGTGTACAATTTGGCCAAGTAAACACTGTGGAAACAGTCTTAAATTTTAGTGTTTCCTGAGTCTGGATTGAGGATGTTTTAGACCCACATCTGGATCAAATGATTTGACTTTAGTCATTCTCAGATATGAAACTATAGCATAAGGTACATTCTTATACTAGTATAACCCAGCGTCATGCATTGTGGGGTCTTTTTTTTTTTCCAAATTTTGAGAAATATGGTGTATTTAGATTTTAAAGCAGCAGTTATAATTTTTACCACCAAAGTAATTAATTTGAAAAAGTTGTAATGCCCTGGAACAGTGAGAAGCTTAAGAAAAAAACATCTTGTACTGGGAGAAATTGTGCTTCTCGAAATACCCACATTTAACAGAAGAGCGTGCAGTTAATTGCAGCTGATAATGATCTATCTCACATGAAATTACACCAGAACTACTACCTCAGTTGCAAGTGAATTATTCCAGACTTACACAAGCACGAGTACAATTAGACAAGACTTTGAGTTATATTTAAAATATGAGATCATACTTTCCGAGAACCTACCTTTTTGACAAGAAATGTTAGGGCTCAGCTGCAGTCTCTGGAATGCGCACCTCTCACTTGGTTTAAAGCTCTAGCTTTGAAAGTATCTACAGTCAAATTTAAAGAAAGAGCAATATAGGTCCCACGAACATAAGTACAGATGAGGAATTGGAGAGTGTTTTTGAGACCCATGATAACATAAGAAAAATCAAGATGTATCTGGTGTACTGTAAGTACACTGTAGAGTATCCTATGCAGGTAACAGTCTTCAACAGCTGCAGGGTCAGACTCAGTTTTGAACTATGACACTCAGAATAGGCATGGTTACAGTGATGGCCCCAGACATGTTATCACACCCACCTTGGCACATCATACTTTCTTCAGAGAGCGGGACTGAAGAGGATTAGAAGGAAATGTATCTTTCGACTTCCCAGTCATTTCCCACCTGGACTCCAGATGGCCTTCAGGGGCCTCGCTGGTGTTTAAAGTTACACCAGCTTCACTTATACCACAATGTTCAGTACATCATATAGGAAACCAAGTATCTATCTTCAGCCATTCCAGCTGCCAGAGTTGTTAGTTATTTTTGCTTTGGATGAATAAGAGATATCCTCTGCAGCACCTGCAGGTTTTCTCCATTAAAACATGGGGTTTGATTCATGACAACCTGAGGACTCTCCAGTTCCAGAGGATGTGTCTTTAATTTGAGACATTTGCTCTAACATTCAGTCACTCAAATATTTGCTGAGACATTTTGTCTGAAGGCCCAAGGGCCGTTCCATATATACACAGCCCATATTTAAAAACTAAGGCTTTACTCCTACTGAAACAGAACTGAAGAACACTAGGCAGTTTCAGTTGTCAGGTGAACTGGGAGTTTGGAATGTTAATGCTTCTGCCTCTGAAATGCTTCAATTGAAGTTCTGACCACTTACTTTTACTAAAAGGAATTCATTTGAGGTAGCTGTGAATATCAGGGACTGTACAAAGCTATGAAATATTCACCACTAAAGTTCACTTGGAGCTTTAACTGGTTGTGGAAAAAAACAGTTTCAAGTGTTCCAGTAAAATCAGCTATTTCTTTGACACATTTTATCACCTCTCACTCTGTCAGAGCTCAGAGCACCTCGAGATATGTCTAGAACAAGGGTGGGACACACCCAGAGGTGCTTTTCTGAAAGAGGCACTGAGTGCTCGCAGCCTATCCAGGCCAAAAGCCCGCAAATGAGTTCCCAAATACCACCATGTCTCCATAACCTGGATACCTCTACATGTGCTCAGAAGACATGGTCTACTGAAAAACAGGACTCATGCACAGCAGAGTGCTCAGCACTGGTGCACATTCATCCATCTGCCATGAGCAAAAATCCCTGCAAAAATCTGATTGCTAAAAGACTACAGCAATGCAGCTGTGTACACAGGCACACAAAACACACAAATCTTGCCTTGCTGCAGGAAAAGGACCATAAAGACCTCTGGGGAACTCCTATATTTTATGTAAAAATAAGGAACACCTTGTATTCTTTTTCTCTCCTTACTAATTTCTATTCTAACCATATATTCTCAGTAATTTCTTCCTTTTCTAATCACCACAAAAATGGAAAGCCCTTTGGACAACATGTCAGCTTCTTGCTCGTTTACATTTTTCAGAGCAGCACATCATTTTGATAGGAATCAAAATTTCATTATCATTTCATGTAAATTTCTCTGAAGATGTTTTCGAGTGGATCTATTCCTAAATTATTGAACTGTATAAAATATATCTGTGGTCATGCCCACTAGAGTCCTTGTAACTCCGTGAATAAGCACTGGTTACACAAACTAAAATTCCCTAAACATAGCTTTGGCAGATCAGAAGTGCTGAGATTTTAAACAAGATTTAACAGAATGACAGAATCGTTCAGGTTGGAAAAGACCCTTGGGATCATCGAGTCCAACCATCAGCCCTACTCTACAGAGTTCTCCCCTACACCATATCTCCCAACATCACATCCAAACGACCCTTAAACACATCCAGAGATGGTGACTCCATCACCTCCCTGGGCAGCCTATTCCACTGTCTGACCACTCTTTCTGTGAAAATGTTTTTCTTTGTCCAGTCTAAACCTCCCCTGTTGCAGTTTAAAGCCTCTTGTTCTATCGCTAAACACCTGTGAGAAGAGACCAGCACCAGCCTCTCTACAATGTCCTTTCAGGAGGTTGTAGAGAGTGATGAGGTCTCCCCTCAGCCTTCTCTTCTTCAAACTAAACAGTCCCAGCTCCTTCAATCACTCCTCACTGGATTTGCTCTCCAGGCCCTTCACCAGCCCCGTTGCCCTCCTCTGCACTCGCTCCAGCACCTCGAGATCTCTCGCATTGAGGTGCCCAAAACTGGACACAATACTCCAGTGCAGAGCACAAGGGGACTGTCACCTCCCTGCTTCTGCTGGTCACACTATTTCCAATACAAGCCAGGATGCCGTTGGCTTTCTTGGCCACCCGGGCACACTGCTGGCTCATGTTCAGCTGCTTGTCAATGAGAACCCCCAGATCCTTCTCTCCCACACAGCTCTCCAGCCACACCTCCCCCAGCCTGTAGCCATGCAGGGGGTTGTTGTGGCCCAAGTGCAGGACCTGGCACTTGGCCTTGTGGAAGCTCATCCTGTTAATGTTGGCCACCGATCCAATCTATCCAAGCCTCTCTGTAGTTCCTCCCTCTCTTCACACAGATCAACACTCCCACTTAACTTGGTGTCATCTGCGAATCTACTGATGATACTCTATGTCCTTATCAAGATCATCAATAAAGATGTTAAACAGAAATGGTCCCAACACCGAGCCCTGAGGCACACCACTTGTGACCGGACACCAGCTGGATTTAACACCACTGACCACCACTCTGGGAACGTCCAGCCAGCCAGTGCTTGACCCTGCAGACCGTTTGCTCATCCAGGCCATGGGCAGCCAGTTTTTCTATGAGAATTGTATGGGGAACTGTGTCAAATGCTTTTTGAAAATCCAGGTAGATAATATCCACAGCTTTTCCCTCATCCAATAGTCTGGTCATCTTGTCATAGAAGGAGATCAGGTTTGTCAGGCAGGACCTGCCTTTCATAACCCCATGCTGACTGGGCCTGATCCCCTGGCTGTCCATCATGTGACTTTTAATGGCACTCAAGATGACCTGCTCTATGCTTTTCCCTCGCACCAAGGTCAGACTGACAGGTCTGTAGTTTCCTGGATCGTCCTTTCTGCTTCTCTTGTAGATGGGTGTCACATTTGCCACCCTCCAGCCCAATGGGACCTCCCCAGTTAGGCATGATTTCAGATAAATCATGGACAGTGGCTTGGTGAGCACTATTTCATAATGTTTTGCTGAAAAAACTATTTATCTGGTGGATTTACTACACTATATGCTTCTTGCATATATTTTTATTTTCCTATATTTCTGGCAAGGTTCCAAAAATTTTCAATAAATGTAAAAAAAAACCAAAACAAAACCAAAATACTTCTAAATGTGTAAATACTACTTTTTAACTTCTTTTTTGAAGCACAACACTCGAAATGAAAACATAGGGTAACTTCCATTTAGAGTTTCCTGCTGTTAATAGCTGATACTGTGTGATTTTTATCCAAAGAAGGGAGAGAATCATCAGGGAAGAGATACATACTCTACAGACCTTTACGCCTTGAAGACATTTTTGCAAGAGCTCACTGAAACCAATGATGCATGGTGTGTCTTATGTGGTGTTGGTTTGATGGGTGACTTTCCTATCCTACCTGGAAATATGCTCCACCTCCTCTTACCCATATGAAAATTATTTGTTCTCAAGACTGTGAGAGCTTAGCTTTTGGGCACATGCCTTGCAGGGTGGTGCCCAGAAGATGGGGCTGGAAAGAGATAGCTGAGGAGTCCGGGGGTGAGATTGCACCAGGAAGCCCAGATGTTTATCCACAGTTGCACATGGGACAGCTGCCTGAAGTCCCTAAAGTTCACTGCAGCTTCCCCCCTCAATAAAAAAAAATAACAGCCAACTTCACTATGATCCATTTCAAACCAATTATTTAGCTAACTGGGTAATATTCAAGTAACCTCTGAGCTGCATTACAGGTTTCACTTGCTGTCAGTAAATAATAGTTTTAGCTGCAATTAAGAAGAAATGAGTATGGTAGTGTGTAGTAACATAATATTTACATAAAATGTGATGGAGAAAGAAAGTAGTTTCTGGTAGCCAAAATGAGCAATGGATTAAAACTACATCAAGGTATTTCGGATTATATGTTAGTAAGAGCTTTCTCAGAGTATGGACAGTAGCAGAACATATTCCCTGGAACCTCCAGCACCAGGTTGCAAGAGCAGAGAGAACAGACACCTCTAGGAAGGACACACATCCTTCCTGGGGTGGTGAGCCGAGGTCTCTCCACTCCTATCAACACTGCTTGCTCTGGCAGAAAGGAAATCTCTACAAAGAGCACCCAGCAGACCTATCGTTACCCAATCTTGTTTGCCAGGTTATCCACTGTATTACAAATTCTATTTTTATGGGGTCTTTTCCTGTTATTGTTAATAAATACTTAAATGTTCTCTGCAGTATTACCACAGCAGAGGGAGTAATCAGCGTAAAAGAGGTGCCCAACTCCATTCTTTCAACTAGTTACAAGTGCTATGAGTCATTATCTAGCTTCTAAACATGGCCTGATTTACCTTGCTCCTCCAGTGGGTTGTCTATTCAGAACAGACATATAGGAAGAATCTGTATTTTATTCCTTTTTTAAAACTGGTTAGGAACCATTAACGCCTATTTATCATGGCTTTCTGTACAATACTAATGAGGCTGTGTTCTTTGTAATGTTTTCTGAAAGTCTTGAAAACTGTCTTGTTCACCAAAACAGCAAATGGAAGGTGGAAGGAATGGAAGTATTTTAAATACTTCAGGGCTCCCCAGTGCCAGTGTTTTGGAAACGTATTCTGCATTAGTGTCCCTCTCTCCAATAATTATTGGTGAGAATCCAAAACTTAAGTCTTTTGTTTTTGAAAAGTGTGTCCTTGTTAGACCATTTTATGTATTAAAAAGTTTAAACATTTGTTAATAAAGAAGTGGTTTTTTGGTTTTTGTGGGGTTTTTTTGTTCCTCACAGATACAAGGGATCTTAAGTCCCCAGTTTTCCAATCAGGTTTCCATCAGTGGATTTTTGCATCTACCCCAGGAATAAAAATAACAATAGAAACAGAAAAACATTACAGGAATGGGTTCTTGCACAGAAACTGTCAATTCGAATGACTGGTTTTGGTGGGCCTCTAGATAGGACACAGATAACATATATAGCATAACTAGAATAGCAAACATGAAATATAGGACAATGTTAAGTCAGGAAATTAATATTATGCTCCCTGTAGTAGATTAATCTGTGATGCAGATAAGATGGTTTTGAAGTTGGTCCACATATGTAAGGCTTAGCACAAAGAGTGAGAGAAACATACAGCTGGGGACAGGAGAAAAGTGTTAGAATTGTTTCAGCCACAGTGTTAAGAGTAAGGCTCTGAATTTCAGGATTCAGGGAAGAGGGCAGAGTCTAAACCATCACAAAGTCCTTTTTCTAGGGTCAGTCAGCAAATCCTCATTGACGCTGTCATAGATAAACTTCACAGTTAGAAAATGATAGGGTAGTAAGAGCCCTTTGCTGTGGCTAGGTGATACAAGTTTTTTTTATCGTGAGATTTTGCCTGTCTTGGATGTCCATGATATTCAGGATGATTTCTCAGCTTTATTTCAATCACTCAGTTACAGCAACCCAGAAAATTTAGAGACACCAAGCAGTCTCAGACAGGGTGAGATGAAGTGGAAATTTTCCATCCTGTAATCACAAGGGAGCTGGGATCAGATATTCACACAGGTTTATAATCTTTAGGCATTTAGTATTTTGGTTTATCTAGCAAAGTGTTGGTAACTCCACTGAAAATAATTTTTTTTAATGGGAGGATTTGTGCCTTCCCTTTTATATCTGAAGAGTGATAAATCTCCTTTTGGTTTCCTTTGGCTGAGATGCTAATATGGGATATTTCATCACATTTTAAGTGATAAACATGTGAAAACAAAGAATTAGAGAAGTTCCAAGTTTGCATCCCAAGAAACATAGCTTTTATCACTGAGCAAAATGTATAATGTAAAATAATGCAACTGGTTATCCTGGACATACTGTGAATATTCATAACATAACTGCCTCTGCCAGAATGCCTTCTCAAATTGTTACTTTGACAAAAATAAAGATGTTTTGCCTTTAAAGCTCCTCCTATACCAGGTTCTCTTACAGTCATATCATAACCCATTTTTATAACAGAAATCCCTAGCGAAAGCTAGAGGGAATTTCAAAAGCTCTTTATTTCAAGAGTTGGCTCATCATAGCAATCGTCTCAAGTACAATTATTTGAATTCTGAAGACGAGAACCTTAATAAACAGGACAAACTGATATAGCAAAGCTTATATTAAAGTATCTTGTTTTCAGAATTATGGCCTATTGCTAAACCTGACATATCTTTTAACTGCTGGATGTTTACCCAAGAGAACTCGATCATTAATCTGATTTTTTCTGTGCTTGATTTTCATTTGTTTATGCCAAAGCCCTGAGTCTGAATCTAACTAAACACATAGGAATGCCTGTCGAGGAACAGACTAATCCTTTTAACTCCGGCTTAATACATTGTCCTAACCTGTTATGACTGTGAAGGCAAATAAATCTGCTGAAACCAGTATCAGATTCACCACAGGGTTGATCATTCCTGGCCGGTGACCCAGAGTGGCTGTCAGCAAAATAATCACTCATTTGTCCAATCCCTTAATAAAGTCAGAGTTTTCAGTTCATATTCTCACATTATGTTTGGCTTAAATGACAAAGAATTTTATTGCTGTGTTGGCTGGCTTAGGTAGATGAGCAATATGAAGTTAGATCTGGAGTCCCTAACGAGCAGAAGCAGGACCAACAACAAACATGAAGGATATAATTTAGCTTTTTCAGAGTAGATTTTAACAAATTAATTTTAAATGTGGTTGCAGGAACACACTTTCATTTCTGGAAAGGCTCTTTCCTGTAATTTATGAGCTACAGCTCCTCAGGGGCTGAATGCATGAGCTGTACTTGCAGCATAAACTGTTCCTCAAAAAAAATTTTGGCACGCACCATCCCCTTCAGAAAGTGGGGTGAAGGACATCAATGCCATCTCAGCTTTCTTTCTGAGCTACAGGCCGTTACCAGTCATCAACTTCAGTGGCCCTGCTGAAGAGAAGTCACTCTACCTGTTTTGTTCATGAGCAAGCATCAGGTGAGCAATTGCAGCCCTTCTTTTCTAGTCTGTTTTACCAAATCTGCAGTCCACGTGTTTGGTGTGGTTAGTGCACCTGCTGAGGTTATCTTCCTGGCCTCAAAGCCAAATTCAAGTAGATACAAGTGGTGATACTGTTTTTCATAAGAAGACTGCTCTTATTTGCTGTCTCCAAGGAGTGGCAAGCTCTACGTATATTAGATTATCCATGAGAAGGTTATGTGGAATTGAAAATGAATCTGTAATGGCATAGGCAAATCTTTTTCATCTGGTCTATCGTCCAATATATTTTGTGTCTACAGGAACTGCATACTATCAGAATTATGAAAACTTAATATATTTTAATATAATGGTTCCATAACTTTTTTAAAATATATTTTTTTAAAAATAGTTATGTTTATAAATATTTTACTGATTTACGTTATAAAACATAATATGAATTTTACAAGAGTATATAAGAAATTTTAAAATTATATACAATATAAAATTTTTTATTTGGTAATTAATTATTTAGGATGTGAGCATATGTGTGCTATTTCACAAGTAGATATTTACAGGATGTCCTTCCAACACCACTAGGAATTCCTATTTATAATATGATCCTTCCTGGAAAAGTTTGTACTAGGTAGAACCAAAAATCTGTCTAACTTTTTTGAAAATATTGAAAATATTCTGTGAATTGATTTTCACCACATTATTCTTTGGTAACTAAAGAGTGAGTGGTAACAGTATCTAGGTAAATATCATGGTAATATCTTAAACAATTGTAATTGTATTTATTACAATGAATATTTTAATTATGGATATGATTTTAATTTTGAAACTGCAGCTATTAAACCATTTATGTGGCCTTTAAATCTTTCATGCCTGAAAGATTTTGTCAGCGGTCAGGATTTCACTTTGTTAATTTAATAATTTCTTGTACAGATAGATAATGCTGATTCAGGTCATAGTATTATTGCTTTTGAGCACTGTACCACAGTTAGGAGCCAGACTTTTATATATGTTATTCCACCAACAAAATTATAATTAACACTTTCCTGTGATGAAACCCCTGTTGAACATTCAGATCTATTCATTTTCCTATGGATCTAGAATTCTACTTCAGATATCGCTCCTTGGAAATTATTAGAAGAAATAAAGTCTACTTGTACCATGATATTTAGGGTAGATTTGTTGAGCAACCTGAACTTTCACCAGCAGCCAGCATTTGCCTCTAGAAGGTAATGGCTCAGAGAGAGATGTTCCAGGAAGGGGAAATTCTTTCAGCCCTTTTCAGAATTAAAACCTTCAACTGATGCAAGTTAAATAGTTCTTGTTTCCCAAGCTGTGGCTCAAACGCATGAGTTTGAACTGCTTCTAAACATAATGAAGCTTTACAACTTCCAGTAGAAGAGGGATGTTTCTGAAGGGCATTTGTATTAGGGCCTTTTAAAATTTCAGAGTTATTATTTTTTCAAGCAGAAATTTATATTTTCTTTTTTAAAAAATCACATTTCTTAAGATGAAAATGGTCAATTCTGACTTTGCAAATTGTTTTGAGGAGGATGTGGAAAGTGCCAGAAATAAAGACTTCTAGCACTGGGAGTCTGGAGAGCCTCGGAGGCTGCCAGCCTCAGAGTGAGGTAAAGTACTCAAGATCCCACATTCGGCCCCTCTACGACACAGCTTCCTGGCCTTGCCTGCTGCCGCTGACCTGACACTTCCAGGTTTCCTGATTCTGCTGCAGGGCAGTAAGACAGAAAATATGGACCAGTACTTATAATTAATTTTGTAAAAATAATAGAAAGAAAAATATTTCCATTTCAGAGAGAAGAATAATTTTGGAGGGTTTTTTGTGACATGGGACAAAAACCTGCCTGTTTCTCAATCCATCTTTAATTTTAATTAGCACTAAAAGGAATAATCCTGTTTAATTTCAATTAAAATGTTAATGCTTTGATTTTATTCCTACTGCAATCATCACAGGCCTGACAATACTCCTATAACATTATTTAATTTAGTGCTATGCTTGCTGAGTAAAAATATATATACTTATGCTTTACTGGTATTTGGAGAAAAGAACAAAGATTATTTTTGTTAAAATGCAACTAGAAGCCAAGTGTCTGTACAACAAATGTGTGTGGAATACTTGCTCTCAGGAAATTTTAGGCATAATGCATAAAACACAACTGAAACCTTTATTGTATGAACACAAGGAACCTGGGAGAAAAATGGATGAATAGCTGCTAGATCAGGACATGAACACAGTAACAGTAGAAGTAACAAACAGATACTCTAACTAAAGCATAGGTGTAGGATTTAGAGGAACAGACAAACATAAGGATGAAGGCGCAAAACTGAACATTAATGATGACAGACACTGTGAATAAGAACTAATAAAAAATCTAGTTAAGTCAAAAAATCAGTCTCTGATGAGGATTGATGGTGCCTAATTTATTGCGATTAAAGTTGGAAATCTCTGAATCCTTTAAATTAGATTTGGATATAAACAAAGATCTTGGTGATTTTATTTGAGATAATTTGGTCCCATTTTGGGACACAGTGGAATTTGTTGAGTGGCAAATATTTTGAACAGTAAGTGGTGGTAAGTGTTAAAAAACGTAGTCCTGAATGCTTTCCACTGTCACTTGACATTGTCTACGTAGTTGTGACTATATTTGATGTTGTACTTATAAAGTTGAGATTAATATTTGAAATTTATGTGAATTCTTTAGGTTAGATGAGATGTGCTTACAAAATTCACTTGTAAATCTACAAATACATAATTTTTACACAGCAATGGGCATTTGAAGGCACAGTTTTGATTGCTGTTGAATGATAAAATGAAATTCAGTTTGAAGGCTCCTAGTTCTAGATCAAAGATCCTGAAGTCATGAGTCATAAAATGTGGTTGCATTATAAAATCACCCAGTACTTCAGGTGCATTCCAAAAATATTACTTTATTACCTTGTTACCCATAGGTTTTATGCCAAATACTCTTTCCACAAGTAGCATAAAAACACAAGGCCCGCATACGTTCTGGCTCTGTGTTTTGGCTGATTTGACATCAGGCTTCTGTGCCCATGCCTGATCTAGAGCTAAGCTACATTTCTATGAATTGGATAGTAAAGGCCTGTAGTATGCCAAAAGCACACATACACAATGATCAGAACAAGGTATAATGTAAGCCAATATAAAAAGTAAAAAAACCCCAAGAACAAACCAAACCAAAACTCTGGGAAAAAATCTTGATATATATGATTGCCAACTCTAAGATTATACAGCCAAGCCTCACTTTTTCACTTTATCTAATACAGAAACCTTTGGTGTCTATTAAGGATACACAGGTACCTGGGTAGGTGTTTTGATTCTCATTAGCTCTTTGCAGCACTCCACTGCCAAGGAATTTGAAAGAAACAGAAATTCAGGCTATTGAAAATCCAGAAAAATTCATGCTACTGGATAACAAAGTTGCCAATAGTTATTAGTTTCCAGTATTGCTTTACAACTGAACTGAAAAGGCAGTTCAGTGTTATCCATCCCTGGAACAGTGACTGGCAATTAAAACAGAATATTTTATAGGTCTATAATTTTTTGAAAATGAGTGAAGTCAAAACTGACATAATGAAATCTTTATTGGAATTTTAATTTGAACTCAAAGATTATTTTTGTCAGATTTAAAAGAACATCTGGCTCCTCAAGTGGTTCAAGGAACACATTGTAGACAATGAAATGCTTTGCTACCTCAAATTAAAAAAATGGATATGTTTAGTTTTCTACTTTCTAATATTTCAGTTTGTGTTATGTCTGGAATCCAATGAGATGAATCAATAGTATCAAATCTTCTCTCTGTGGGAACCCAAAGAGAACATAATGTACCAGATGTTATTATGAACCAGCTGCAGAAGCAGAGCAAATGCCTAGTTTGTCAAATTTCACTGGAGCAATAGCCTTCAGCAGTTTATTTAATCTAGGACTTATCAAGACATGCTTCAGCAAGAGTTACTTACAAGTAGCACAAGTTGTTCTGTTCATTCTAGTATTCTTCAGCCAAGTTAGTATTAACATCCGTCTGATGATTTAATGTGGAGAAGGAACTGTTACCACTGGTTAAGATGGCTTCACAAATCATACACTTTTAGTTTCTAAACTCATTATCAGTCTGTCAATTAGAATAAAATGGTTTTAAGCCTCCAGCCTTTTCTTCCAGTTGGACTTCAGTCTCCCTGAACTAGGTAAGAGCTTCTGCTTTACATCAAAGAATAAGCCAGTTTTGAACTCTCTTCTCATACCTGAAATAAGTACTTAGACTACAATAAAGTAGGTGTCAAAGGCAGTAGAGAAAAACAGCTGCTGCACTGAGTGTGTAAACACATCACTTCCACCAAATATCTCTTCAGCAAATGCCAACAAATCCTTCTCTCTTGTCTCCCACTTGAATGTTGTGGTTCCTGTTATGAGGTACTCTGTTATAAGATAATTCAGAAGTGAGATTAGATTTGTTGCTGCTTCTTAAGGTATTTAAAATGGGAACTGGAAAGCTTGAGCTGTAAAAAGTTGAACTAGCTACTGGTTAGAGACTGTTCTGTTCTTCTGTATCTATGATGGCAGCAAACAAATTCCTCTCTACATTAACTCTGATGATGAGTTCTTTTATGATTATGAAATCCAAGGAATGTTTTTGTCACACAATTGTCAGACTTAATTTAGTGTGGCTCTTTCTTAAAAAAAAACCAAAAAAACCCCAAAAAAAACCCCAACACCAAAAAGCACTCTCTTTTCTTCAGCTAGCTAGACACTAGTTGTTTCAAATGTATTTACACCCCTGTAAATCATCTTCTGCCAGTTTTTGTGGTTGTTGTTCTTAGGAGCATCATAAGCAAATAAATCATTGGACTTTTCACATTTTTAGGACTATCTCTAGAAAATCTTTATAACCCTTAAGCTGACTCCCACTAAATTGTTTACCACACTTGAATGTCTTATGGGGTAGTCTGCCTCTACACACTTAGATCACATGGCCAACCACTTCAAATGTGCATTAGAGAAATCCCTGATGCATTTGTTCTTAGTGTCTGCTACCTCCAGCCATCAGAGAATTTCCATGGTCTTTGAGGCAACTTAAGAAGTGAGAGTTTCTTAATATGGTTGTGTGACAACACGCTGGAGATGTTACAACATTGTCTTGAAGGACTTAAGTTTTGTTCTCAGTTTGATGCCTCCTCTCTTCACAGTCTCATCCAAAGCCTACTAAAACCCTTAAAGCCTTTGATAATCTGTGGTTTATTTCATCATGCGGGCATGCATCCTATAAATGGTGCTTCTTAGTGAATGACTTCATCCAGTGCAGACAGCAAGCGCCTAATGGTGATGTTAGCTAGCATTAACAGGAGCTGGTTTATAAGTGGTTTTTACCTGTTTTAAATGAAGAGTAGAAGCAAAGTTGTCACAAGCCGTATGGACCTTACAGATACCAATAACACATTTTTTTTCAAGAGATTGTTAGGATCATCTGGATTATTGTTATGTGGAACTAAAGGATCAGAAAAGGAGGAAGCTAATACTAAGCTCATGAAAGAGCATTGTTAGTAAAACAAGAAAGGTCTTCAGAGAGACAGAGGATTTCATTAAAGATCCTGGGGTGAAATATCTTGCTGGAAATGGAGACTAGGTGAAAACAAAGTGCAATTATTTCCCGATTTTGGGGAAGAGAGTGGATAAATGAAAAACAATTCTTAACATAGGGAAAAAAGGTAAGATAAAGGAAAGTAGTTAAATTAAAATTAAAAATTGGACTCCTTAAATATTTATGACTTAAATTGATGAGATTCTTGTTCCTGATGGACAGCTTGCAGACTAATGAGCTTTTAATTGTCCTTGATGCAATTAAGAGTGACGGTCTTTTGCTAAATCCTGAGTTTCAGCCATAGTTTATATAAGTCTTTCATATTACTCAACCTATAATGATGTACTTGGCTTCATTGTTTGTGGTCTGGTTCTCATTTGTCTGGCATTACATTTTAAGATTGCAATGACTCATATTTCCATTAGCTTTACAGCAAAAAGCATGTATTGCATGAGGCATCTCAAATTTATTCACTTGTCTGTGGTCGTCTTGTGCAGGCTTCTCAAGCAGGTGTAACCATACACATACCTCTGCATTCAGAGCATAACGAGGAACTCCCTCTGTAGTGTCACTACAGTGACTCCTTCACTATATAAAGACTAACATATTTGAAGTTTTTAACATAATTTAAACATTTACAGTCCAGGATGTTCCTGAGAAATTAGTTAATCATAGTCATTTATTTTTGACAGAGACTGAGATTTATGTCTTCTTAGAACTTTTTTCTTTTTTTTTAAAAAAAAAAAAAAAAGGCATGAAGGAGAAAGCTATACTCAAACTGTGCTATGCAGGAGTAAACAAAAATTGTACATAATCTACTTGATAGTGCTTTCAGCAAACCTTACTTAACCCTTATTCAGACAAAGCACTAATAAAGTTAATGTCTTTTACTTGGAGCAGGAAGGAAGGAACTGGCCACTATGTTGTCACAGTATGGTTTTGCTTATAAAAAAAATAAAAATAACTGCTAGACACTTTAATTGGCTTTAAGTCAATTAATATTTTTGCTGTAAGCAATAAAAAGGGCCATCCAAATGTTCATGCTGATAGAATGAAATAGATTCAATAATTTAATAGACTTTGGGATATAACTTCTATCTCTATTCGGACAGCAAAAATAATGACGTAAATTTCAGCATAAGCTAACAAATGCATGTGCTCACATTCCCTTGACAGTCTATACTTCAACTGTTTCTGCATGTCCATAGCTTCATTGTCACTGGGCCCAGCTAGGATTATTAAAATTAAAGAAGAGAGTCAAGTGTATGCTATTGCCTTACCTTCACTTGGTCATCCATGTACACAAACAGAATACTAAATGTCCAGGAAGGAAAAACCTAAAGAAAGAAAGAATGAACTGTGTGCAGGTACAGATATTTTGGAAAAACAGAAGGATCATTTTTTCTGCTGTGCCTGAAAAAAAGATATAATTAAAAAGGATCTTGAATTTAACTCCTAGGCTCTAGGTTCCTATGGGCATTCCTTTGGCTCTATCACTCCAAATTGTGAGGGAAGAGGGTGGAAGAGGACACTGAAACGACCTAGCAGAGACAGATGATTTTTGAGAGAAGAATGCATGTTCTTCTACTTTGGATGGAGAATCTTCTTCCCAGCACTTCAATAATCAGTATAACCTAGCTAATAAACGAAGCTCAAAGGCACTGCATAATGATTACAGAGGACTCCAGATTTGATTGACACTGTGAGGAGCAATCCAGTGAATCCTGAGGAGTCACATTTTGGTGACAAACAGATTTTCTTTGCACTTGAAAGACTGTCACATAATAGTTTTAGTTCTACACATAGTTAAGCTAGAGTATTTAATTCTCTATTATGTTCAGCTATAGACTCTAAATAAAAATAAGGAAGAAACAACAATAACAAAAAAAAAGAAACCCACAAAATTCAAACCAAACCAAACAAACAAAAAACAAACAAAAACAAACAAACAAACAAAAAACCAACCGACAAACAAACACAAACAAACAAAAAAACAACAACCAAAACAAAACCAACCTGAACAGGTGACAGACTCAAGCAGCTGGATGTGGAGAGACAAAATGTTGTGGTCAGGGTCTACAACAGCTCATCCTCTGTGACAGAAGAACAAATCTACACAAAATACTCACCAGGAGGCTTTGAATAAAGTTGAAATAGCTCTATCCTAGTTATACCTGAACAGATTTATCATTAACAACAGGAATTCAAAAAAATCTGTAAAATAACCTAATGATCATTTTGTAAAAAAAAAAAAAGTCTTAGACATTTTTGTGTTCTCTGATTATTGTAATGCTTTTAAGAGAAGTTGTGTATTTTTTCATATATCAAAACATGTTCCATCTTCCTGCAGCTGGCAAAAAATTAGCTAGGAAATCGTAAGTCCTCCTGACCATGGAGAAAGCTTGTGTGTATGCTTGCAAGTTGTTGTTCGCTTATTCTGTTACTTTTCATTTTCTTTTTCTGTGGTACCCTCATCACTGACCCCTGAAAACCAAGCACAAAAAACCCAATTTCATTTTCTTTTGTATGAAGAAATGGCCAATAACAGGATAAATATAGAAGACTGGATGGCCATTGCTGTGACTAACTTTGGCAGTTCACAATAATCTTACATAAATTTCAGTTGGTTCCTGGAGTTTAACTGTATGTCATTATTGATGCATTTCTTGGGGTCCTAGCTCAAACCAACCCCCTAAGCAACTCCAAGGATTCCAGATCTCTTTCTCTAGGCCGCACTGTTCCAAAACCAGTATTAGTTTTCTCAGAAATTACTTTAGTGACATACCAAAAGAAACTTTATATCACCACATGTGAATTTATAACATAGATGATCCTGAGATTTCAATAAGCAATGAAAAGTGATGCTGATAGAAGCAATCAGCTTTCAAACTGTTCAATTATAGAACACAGTGGATCTGTAGCCAGTGGAGAGGCTTCCCCTTCCCTTTCCAAGGGCACTTCTGTTGGCTTTGGATTGAGCATCATGATTATTATTTTCCCATGAGGGCAGAGGAAGGTCTGCATTCCTCATTCCATTATGCAATTCACCTTGACATGCTTTTTACATTTGAAATGGTCCCAAAAATATAAAATATGATAGTCTTGTTACATAGTTGTTTTATTTTCAAAAGAACATTAACAGGAACATTAGAGATTCAGGAAAAGCAATAAAAGTAAAAACACACATTACATAATGTAGTTTAAAGAACCTGCAAAGAATTAGTTGAAACTGTAAATACACTCAGATAGACTGTAATAATTTTGAATCAGAAAGAGATCACTAAGACTCAGATTTCATATGGGCAAAACTCTACTTTCCTAACTCAAATGAGTAGTCCCACAGGAGTCAGCAAACCAAGAGAGGAGTAAATTCATTTATGCAGGGTTTACAGAGAAGAGAAACATCTCCTGTCTGCATATTCCATGCTCTTTCTTCTTAGGACAGACATGAAAGCCATCCTTCCAACAGCAATTATTTAGAAACCCATCTTAATCTACCTCCTTTTTGAGCTGACTGATTTGTAGTAGCAGGGGTCAAGAAGGGTGAAAACTTAATGGAACAGACCATCAGTCACCCCAAGCAGAATTGTAGGATTAGGAAACTAAGGCAGCTTCATCACAGCAGATACAGCACCTCCAAAGCAGAAAACTTCGTGCAAAGACCAGTCCCAAAGACAATGTCACCACATTGTCATAAAATACTTCTGGTTTTCTGCAGCTTTGTACTCTACTACTGCAAAGTCAAGACAGAAAGATACAACACTGCTGGCTTACAGGTACTGTTATACCAGAAGAGGATCAGGGTGGGTGTTAAACTGTGTCTAAACTTCACAAATGTGAGGTGTCTACCATGGCTAGTGTGGACCACATCATGAGATTCACATGTGACACCCAACTTTGATCTTAAACTATGGAATTTAAAGAAAAACAAATTTAGCAGTTAAGGATACTATGTGTTCTGTTGCCATAACTTAAAGGGGGTTTCACATTATACAGAATTCTAAGTAGTAGTAGCTTGTGGACATTTTTTTCAAATGGTATCATTTGAAAGTTTTCCCTTTCTCTATAACACCAGAAAAAATCATGCTATTTTAAATACATCCTCTGTGGTTTTTCCACCTAGTGCCACAAAGAACAATTAGTAAGATTAAAAATTAGTATAAATTCTAAGTCTAGAAAGATAATTTAAAATAAATTATCCTCTTTACCTTATCCTTTATCAAATAGTCAAAGTAATTATTGAAATTAAATTCTTATTAAAATTTATCATATTAAATATACAAGACACAAGTGCCAGTAAACACCAAAAATATAGAATGGCTCCAAAACAAAATAACACTCTCCATGTTGAAACTGCTTTACAGAATACTAAAGACTAGAAGAAGATTTAACAAAATAACCTGCTGTCCTCTCTTCATTCACTCATATAACCTGACCTACTCTTCAGAGAGAAGGAAGCACTGGGGCACTCTGATGTGGGGTAGATCAAAAATTGTTATTCTCTTGAACCAGAGTCCATCTCTCAGTCCTACAGACTTTGAAGCATTAATGGAAGGGACAAGGCCACCCTTACAGCACTTGTTCCTTGGCTGCAGGTCTCTGACCACTTCCCGCAGCCCATTCATACTTGAAAGCCCCTCTTTAGTAAGATCACCTGTAGCAATGCAGAGCTGATATGGGGCTGGTTTATCCCTTATTCTAGTCCAGGATGCTGACAAAAATGGCATACCCTCTTCTCTTTGGGTGAAGCTTCAGGTGCACAGAGAAACCTTCGTGATGGCCTAAGGAGAAAAAAATAGAAAGAAAAAGAACACTGATATGAAAAAAATTTTTCTCCCTGTATTGTGTGTCCTTCACACAACAAAACTGTCATAGTCCAATGAGACAACAAAGATGAAAAAATGTGATCTTTGAAGATAATACACCCAGGACAGAAAGGGAATACAGAAGTAGCAAACACTTAGTTTTTCCAAAGAAATATGCATCAAAAGTGAGTCTTTTTCTGACAATATAGTTTGCATCAGAAATATCAATACCAAAATATTCTGATACCTGTAAGTTTTCAAGAGGCATGTTTGTCTTCTCTTTCCCCTGTATTGTTCTCAGGAGAAAGAGATTCTTAACAATAAGGAGCAGTGCATTATGAAAAACATAACTAACTGAAGGAGGTCTGGCTAAAATAAAGTAGCAGCACAAAGCTGAGAAATCATAGGAATAAATGCTCACAAGACAGTTCAACCTTTCCAAGGCTAAGATATGAAAGCCTTATTAAAAAAGAAAAAATAAAATAAATAAAAAATTAAATTTGTTCACAAAGTTCTTGGAATGATTCTAACTGGAATCCAGATCTCTAAGGTTCTGGCTGAGAACAGAGAACACCAGTAAAACCATGCTAGCTTTTACTTGTACAGTCTGATCAGAGTTTAGCTTCTAGAATCCAAACAGAGTTGAGCAACATTTGATTATAATTATTTTATTTGATTTTATGAAGTATTTGCACAATATTCTTGCTACTTTGAAGATAGCTCATTTCAAGCTGTTCAGCTTTTGTTGAACAAAGCCAAATAAAATTTCTTTTTATGAAACACTGTAAATATAGAAAACTGTAAATTAAGTTGGTTTGGAACAGAGAAAGCAATTTAAAGAAATGTCAAGTGATTTATCTAGCTTTGAAATCACTCTCTACAGGAAGGAACAGGATTTTCCCTATGTTCCTGTCACAGTGGCAAGGAAAAAGGCTAATTCAATTTCAGGACAGGAAAGAAGAAAATAACTATGTGCTTACATTATAACATATACCAGTAGGTAGAAGAGATGCTTAGGAAAAGAATTGTGCCTATGACCACAAAACTTAGGTGTTAGCATAAGTATGAGCAGTACACTCCAAATTTTTAGAGTTATGAATCAATCACTGTAGTACTTATTAGAATATATGCTTTAACTACTCCTTTACCTAAAATATTCACTGGCAAGCTTGTACTATTAGTTACACACCACTGAGGTTTTGGAACTGTCTTAATAAAACTAAGTAATTAATTAATTATTCAAGAAAGCACATATAGTACTGATATGAATGGTTCTGTTAACAGTAGGAGCTATTCTTGCTTTTAATATGCCTTTCATAGACTGAACCATCTAACCTTTTAACTCTAGGTAGACCTGAAAGGTATGGTTCTACATGAGCTGGTAACTATTAAAACCTTATTATGAGCAAAGATTTTGGAGCAGAGATTTCCAAACTGGTTTGCTGATCTGAGCTTGAAGAATTCCTGAAACAGTGGTGATGGGTTACCTGAGTTGAAACGCATCTAAACAAGCAGTTCCAGCTGATCCCTACTATGTCACTGCCGTGTGCTACAGAGAACACCTCTTGGCAGCCTGTGTGATTTGTCGCTTTTGCTGCAAGAATACAACCAGCTCTGGAACCTGCTCTTCAGGCTCAGCACACAAGAGCAGGGCCAAGGCAAGGCAGCTTGCCTGGAGAAGGGAATTGAGATACTCTATACAGGCTTAAGGGTACAATAGGCATGGCAATGCAGATAAGTCTGACTGGGAATACACAATAGGAAGGCTTTAGGTCTTTGCAGGACAAAGATGGCAAAAAGGGGACAGACATGTTAGACTTCAATTTCACACACACAACCTGCATAAAACATCAGATTTTTAAAAAGCTGGTAAAAGAAAATCTGGTAAAAGAAATAAAGAAGGCCAATTTAAGGATCTATGTAAAAGGTTATTTGTTCAAAGCAACTTGTAAACCATTCCTATAGTGTGCTGGTCAAGGAGGTAAAATGCTGAAAGAAAAGAGCCATAGAAAACCTGTAATCTTATTTCCACAAAATTTACAAAGCCATTTTTATTCTACACTTGTCATTACGGGATATGTAAGTGCAGGTATTTGTATAATGAATTAAATATCTAAGAAATTTTGCCCAGAAGTTGAAAGTGATTTCTGAAAATGTAATTTTCAGAATGCAATCTCTTATGGGCCCTAATGTGTATGTATGATTCCATCATTTACTTAGTGGGAAAGTTCCTGTGGGTTTATACTCCCTTCTAATTATCACTGATATTGTTCATTTTGCTTTCAATCCTTCTTAGATGCATTTTTTTTGTGGCAATATAAAGCAGCCAGTCATGCTTCTTAGATTAAGAACATATCTGAAAGGCCTTCATTATCCCAGTGCACAAAATAGTACAGGTGTTCAATTTATGCACCTGTTGAATGCAAATCATGGATGATAGAGCTAGAGCGTTACACTGCTCTAGCAGTACATGTATATAACCTTAGATGTTATCTCCTAACATTTTGAGTCCTGATGATCAACACATCTACACAATCACACCTGAAACCTCTAACTGCTCTACTACTACAGCCTCATACTGTAGTGCTTGCATATTGTAATTAAATTATTCATTAGAACATAACAAGTAAGCAACCCGCTAACACAAGCAGAATTTGATCTCCTTCTACCCAACCTGAACAGAAGAAAGCCACTATGGAAGATAGCAGTGTAAAAACTGGTAGATTTTGATACCCAGACTTCTGATTGCAGTCCATTTTCTACCACACTTCCCTTTCATTTAAAGAGAAGTATCTACAGAAGTTTTATTTCTGTCCAAACTTCTGAAATCCAAATAGCATGTCTCCTAACTAGGTTTTGTTAGTTATCTGCTAAATTTCTGCTAGAGAGCATTTCCTGCTCTTTAATTGAGATTATCAACAACTTTTAGCCAGATCTATCAGCTTCAATGAGATCTCTTAAGTCCTGAGCAATTTCTCCTTCACAAGCCATCTCCTATTAGGCATAAAACTTGCTGGGATAGTTCCAAATTCCCTCTTCATTCCTTTGGGATGTTTCTTAAATCTCTGCACCAGGTCCTCAACAAAAGAATGAGCTCTTACTTTTGGAATCAACAAGAATAAAATGTTTAGTTTCATAATTACTAGCCTAGGCTTTCTCCAAAAAGGACTAAATTTGGAATCCTTTTCCTGGCTACTTTTTCTAACCAAGAGCCAAGCATTTTCTGCTCCCTGGATCGGCACATCATTCTTTTAATTTCTTTTGGGCTTCTACTGTCTTTACTTGCAGCCTTATATTCAGGAATACTGTGCTGAAGGCAGAGATATAACACTACAACAACAGCTACCCAAAAAGCACTCTGATAATTATCAGTTACGTTTTGTAAGGCACAGAAAAGCAAAAGTGCAAAAATAAACTTAGGGAAAGTAATGGATAATACAACACTAGCAAAGACACAAATGTTATTTTGATATTCTAGCATTTATAGTCTTCACCAAGATTTAAGCATTTAATTTGCAGTCTCCAAACTCTGCACTAGTCAAGCTCAATTTATTCAAGTGCAAATCCCACAGCAACTTTCAGCATTGCATAAAAGTTATTTCCCATACAGAAGCTGCAAGTGACTAAGATCAGTTTGGAAATTTAAATACAATCTAGTTCATAAAAATCCTTTCCTCACCAATTCAAATCCTTTTTCGCTGGTTTTCTGTCAAAAGTCACTCAATTAGTTGGTACTACAGTGGCATTACCCACTCATCCAAATTGTATACAAGTCTTCTGTACTTTCAAACCAATTAATTCCTTCCAGTCTTGAAGAAATTTCCTAGCCCTTTCTAATTTCGTAATTGGAGGTGCAGGAGCACAGATGATGTTATTTTAAACTTGCTTTCTCTTTCTGTGTGTTAAGGTGTGAACTCTAAATTTGCAACATGCATTTAGACAGCTTTAGGATCCTTCTAGTTTCTACCGAATAGCTCTCTATTCCATATAAACAATCGAAATAATCTAAGTACTTGAGAATATCTTTCATTCCCAAAAACTTGGGTTAGATCACTTATTGCTCATCAGCAAATCCAAAGGGTCTTCCACAGTGAGATTTCAACACTTTAATTATAGCCACAAACAAAATATATATTTTACTCCCAATGTTTTACATTGTCTGCTACAGCAGAGAGTTGTTAATTATCTTGAACTACCTTTTCATTAGGGATCAGGGTCAGCACATATTCTCCAGAGTCTGTCACTTTAAAAATGATTACTTTAAAGGATGTCTAATCAGCTCATTGTTTAGTTTCTACTATCCTACAGACCGACTTTCTTTCAATAGCACACTCTGGTTTAAGCTTGTTGTAGTAATGCACCAGACCAAATCTCCCAAGCTTTCTGTTATTTTGGGAAATATAATAGCATAGTTGAGAACTGTGGTTAGAATTGCAGATTTCTGCTTTTTTGTTTCTCTCTTCTAAGGCATGCTGTAGATTTCTGACTCACGGTAGCTTTACGGTTCTTGGTCTCCTGTGATTAACTTTGCAGCATAAGCTGCAATGAACCAGTATCCTCGGTCTGGTTTCTGAATAACTGATTCTCAGTCAGCCTCAGTATTCTCAACCATATGTCCCTCAGGAGTACATCTCTCCTCTACAGAGCAAAGATTCTCATTTCAAATGCCAGTGCATTCACTGACACAACCCAATGCTAGTTTTATGCACTTGCATTTCTACTTCATTTACTTTGGGTTGAGAAACCTTCTTATGTAGAATTGGCCTTCTCCATATGTTGTCCCACTGACCTTAGAGGATCATTTTGCCACAGTTAAGCAGTATTCTGTATGTGTAATTACTGCAGAATTCACCCCTGACTTGTTCATCACATCCTTCCCCACCCCATGTTTTCCTTTATTCCTCACCCTGTAAGCTACTGAACTGCCAGCCAGGGCGAAAAAAGAGTCAGCACAAGTTTTTCACATATACTTAGAACTTCAAAAAGCACACAACATCATGAAACAGTATCGCAATTGATAAGATTTATGGACACCATTGATTAATTTGAAAATAGACAAGACAGACAAATTGCAACTACATGAAAGCAACCACTAGATAAATCTAAAGCTAAGTGCCTTAACTAGGCAATTTCACATCATTGTTTTTATTTGGTTTAATCAAATCTGAAACAATATCATCCAAGTGTAGGAGGACAATAAGAAATTTAGATTCTTTTCTTAAAACTAAAATTTTTGCTAATTTCTCTTCTAAAAATCTTTTATGCTTAGAGAAATCAGGTTCTTAGAAATGGAAATAAAACCTTCCGAGACTTCACTGGTGTACCAGCTCCAAAAGTATCTTGGAGGAGTACATGTCAACCACCTGGTTTAGATAAGCTAGACCCAGTAAGAGTGTTCTGTGTCAAAGGCAGACATGACCATCAGAAATAAAAGCGCTTCCAAAGTCCTAATAGATTTGCAGAAAGTCAAGACTTTTTTCTTAGAAAATGAAATGCTTTTGCAAAACATCCTGTATTTGAAAACTTGATTTTCTATGAAAAACAAATATGACCAAAACCACTTAATCATGTTCGGCTGGACACATGGTGAAATGTAATGAATCTATTTCTGAAGGCTTCTGACTTACTGTATTGCTCCCTTGATCATCGAAACTTTGCAGATATCCATTAACTAATAAATCTAGGCAAAATTTTACAATGTATTCCTTTTAAAAAGGAATTCAAGTTCTAGTGTGCTTGGTGCTGCACAAACTTTAACAAAAATACAGTTCTCTTCAGAGTCCTATGGTCTCATAATTTGGATAAGATCCTAAGAATACAATTCCTATTTAATTCAATGGTAAGAACATAACTAAAACCCTGTGCAAGGCATTGAACATTTAGCACAGTATTCACTAAGTAGATCCAGATGATGGGCCAAATCCAGCTCTGATGTAGGTGGGCAAAATGCCATTGAAATCATTTGAGTTGCAACACTGGAGCTGAATTTGACCTTATATTTTTTGAACATGATGCCAAATGACTGCAAAAACAATGTAGTTTTTACTCAAGTGCAAATGAATGTGGTGGTTTCATCCTAGCCCCTGGAGGACATGTATTCAGAGCACAAAAGCATCACACAGTTTGGCACAGCTTGTAACCACTTTTCCGCAAAGATCCAGGACTAGAGTGTTCAGGGCGTTGCAGGTCATAGCGAAGGAGGCAAAGCAGAATAGCTGCATGGACATGGCTGCACACTGCCTCTTGCTAACCTCTTGCCAGCACTTGTTTCCTCATTTTCATCATTCACTTTTATGTTTCAAGAACAACAACAATTTGAATTATTTTAGAAGTCTCAGTGGATGCGCATTGTTCCTCCCCAGGGCCTTCTGAAAGGCAACTCTATAACTTTGAATTTATACTAATAGAACTACAAGTTGAATTTGTCTTAGCGTGGCTCTTATCACTTGGCCTGTGTAATGTTTTACCTTCAAAGATGTCAAGGGTCTTTCTGGAGTAAGGTTATAGAAGGCAGTGATAAATGAGACCACCATTTATAACACATATGCTTGTCAGCCATTCATATTTTCATATTTAGACTTTAGCTTCTAGGATTAGGAAGAATAAGGAAATTTTATTAACTTCCTTGAGATTTATATTCACCCTATGCCTCCAGGGGCCTCATTCATGGTATAAATCCAAGCCTTTACATTCTCCTTAAAGCCAGTGTCAACATCTTTAATTAGCACAAATAAGCACAAGACAGGTAACAATTGGAAAAAAAAAAAAAACAAAACAAACAAAAAAAACAACAACATAACAAAACCCACACAACAACCAGCCAAAAAAACCCCAACCAAAACCCAAATCTATATAGCCTGAAAAAAGGCTGCCTGGATCATGAGATTCAGCAACTATATAATAGGAATATAGTCAAGAAGGGCTCAAAATTCTGACCTAAACCTGTGCCTTCTCAACGTTTTATGATGGTGTTGAGTAAATTTAGCACCAACGTCCCCTGACTACTCCTTTCCCTATTTATGTTTCTGTCTGGAGGGTAATAAGAAAAAAACAGAAAGCTTTCCATAGAAAGAGAAATAAAAGGCACAAAAATATTGTGTCTGGGGAAAATTTCCTCATTTTGAATATGGGGAGAGATTGGTGTCTAACAAGTTGAATATTCAACAGAGGAAGAAGACACAAGCCTTCTGTGTTTGCTGGTATTTCATAAGAACAACTTTTGTTCTGCTCTTTGTTCATCTTATTTGTACTCTTCCAAACTGTACTGTCACCAAAGAAACTTCCCTGAAAGAAATCACAAGGCTAACACCCCAGGGCCAAAGAATAGCTGAGGAAATAATCTGCAGTAGTACTTGTTCTCTTCTCACACAGAAAATGTGAAAGATAATTTGTTCCTCACAATCTTCTCCTCCACTCTCTTAGCAGTTTTTATCACCAGTTTAATTCTTCTTTCCAGTATTCTCTGATCTGTGCAAATAAGATACTATAGCAGTGTTTGTTTTGCAGCTGTGTGGATCCCATACTACCCCAACCTGCAGACTAAATCTACAAAATAAGATAAACAATTGAAGTAAACCCAAAGCAGGAAATACCAATGTGAAGTGAGCAGAAGCAACTCTTTGGTCATCTAGCTAGACTGTTGAGGAGCAATGTGAAAAACACAAATGGAAACTGACAATTTAGCAGGAACTTTCCCAAAAGCAAGTGAAATTAAAAGTCTAAATTCATTAATGCAGTTTTGACCATCTTGACATACTGCTCTTCAGGCTTCCGATTTGGATTTCAAAATTTAATTAGCAGTATATGCCATTCAGTGTTTTCCAAGATATTCTAGAAGACAAAGGTTCAGATCTTACAATTAATTTACACATCTTCCAAAGAATCTACTCAACCAACAGCATGCAATGTTGTTATCTTTACATAAACTTACTTCATCTGGTTGTAATGACATCAGAATTAGATTCTTCACAAAAAACTTTAAAATGCTGCTGAATAAACAATTTAGATTTATCTTCTGGTAGGTGGCAGATACACTTTTTCTTTCCCTTTCACTCCAACAGGTATCAGGAAATAAATAAAAAAAAAAAAAAAACCCAAACATTAATGTAAAATAAGCAATGCATTTCTTCATGAGACTTAAAATAAAAAGATGTGTGGCATAGTTCTTTTAAAAATGTACTTTACAACTTTTTTTTTTTCTTCTCTAGCTCATTTTTTCTTACAGATGGGATGTCTGGAAAACTGCAGTAAACTGACTTCCAATTCCAGTAAGCCCCCCTAGGAAAGCAGCTTTCAGTTCCAGGAGAAAGTTTTTACTTTCTGTCTAAAAGACTTCCAAGTTCATGATCCAGAATAGGCCAAGAGCACTTAAAACTCAACATCATAAATTAACCAAGTATAACAAAAGTACCAAAGTATCTGAGGTTGATTTGAGGGATATCAAATCAGAACTTAGATTTTCAAACCCTATTTAACTTTCTCATAGAAATTCTGTCTCAAAAACAAGTCTGTACCAAATACTGCATCCCCCAAAACCCACCCCTGAAACCCTGAAGCAGCTTTTGCCCTACTAAAGGCCAAAATTTTTTTCCCCTTCATCATATTTTTGCTAAAACAGACTTCAAATAAAAAGGTTTTCTGGGAGGAATTAAAAGACACTCACAAAATATCCCCTTTTTAGACTGACATTTCATAAGGACGTTAAAGTTAAGTCTAGCCAACTCTCAGGTGGAAGACTTCCAACCCAGGATTCTGCAGCACATAGGGCTGGTGGATAGGTTACATTCTTTCCTCCAGTCATACAAACTGGTGTTTGGTGGCACTATTCTGTGAATAGAATTTTCAAATAAAATGTAACTCTTCATCACTAAATACCACTGTACTGTTTGACAAAAATGTGGCATTAATCCATTCTTTGGCAAATCCAGCACATGAGCTACCTTAGCCCAACACGTATTTCAACTAGTCTATTTTGGTTTACTTCATACATCAAACTTCATGTACTGTTGCTGTTAGAGAGGGTGTAGGTCTTCATGTATTTTCTAAAGATGTTTTTGCTAAGTAGGGTCCCATGAAAGTTAAGGAAATGTCTGAAAACATTCAATAAAGTATTCATTTGCAAAAGCTCTGTGACATCTTTGAGAAGAAAGGCTCTAGATCTGCATGAAGAATTATTTAATGGGACAAAATTTAAAATCTTTGCCCTGTGCTGTAGGTAATTCAGACTCATGCTGCCCTACTTCCTAATTTGATGATTGCTGTAAGAACACATGGATGATTCTTTCTTTGCAGTGTACCCTTCACACCTTCCTTCTTCCTCTTTCTTTGTGGGCATCACTGCTACATGAGGATCCATCAATAAGAATTCACTGAGACAGGACACCTATTCATTTAGGGAACTAAAAGGCAGAAAGTTAGACTGCAGTACTAAATGTACTGTTAACATTCTGTGACAGTTATAATTTGTGTGCCTCAGTTTCACCTAGAAGAAAGTACATGGCAATATTTTTCCATGCTTATGACATGTCATGACATAACTAAACTGTGGCATCCAGGTGTCTCTTATCTCTTCCATATTTCACAGATAAACATAGTGTACATATGCAAGAAGATCTGCTTTCCAAAAAATGCAAAGCAGCAATGACTGGGAAAAAAAAAAATACCACCACCTTATCATGTGATCTTCCAAAATTTCTTTTGCGTCTTGGTATTGCAGTTGCTTAGTGTAGTATCACTTTCAGATGACACTTCCATCTGTAGTCACTTGTAATTCCTATGTCTCCCCAGAATACCCTTGGGGTTACCAGTCTCTGGTATTTAGCTCAACTTCTTACTATAGTCCAAGATTTTTAAAAATAGCAGTGCTGGCGAACTCTAATAAAAGAGAAGCTA
The DNA here is from genome assembly GCF_965140245.1 of Athene noctua. Classification (NCBI taxonomy): domain Eukaryota; kingdom Metazoa; phylum Chordata; class Aves; order Strigiformes; family Strigidae; genus Athene; species Athene noctua. Next base: position 17,401,046 of record NC_134077.1, on the reverse strand, counting down.
TTTTACATTTATTTCTTGCCATCCATTCGTACTGGCAATTTGATGACATTCTGAAAACATTTAGCATTAGGCAAGCAATGTGATTGAGCTAATTAACAATGATGTTCTTAAATACTGCATGGTATTGAAAATATCCTCTAATAGCAGACAACTAGTTTTCATGACAGGAAAGCCATAGAACTCTGTAGACATTAAAGCTCTATTTTCCCAAGCATTTCACGTTCAGATTATTATAATAGGATATCTGTTGAAGCTTCACTCCCAGGTTTAGATTGTCTTTATAAATAGTATAATAGACTACAGTCGAAAGGTATCAGATTTATCATTAACACATTTCATGGAAAGGAGTTCACTCTTTATTAACAGCCAGATGAAAGAAAGAAATAAATAGTTCAAAATCCATGGGTCAGGGTGAGTTTTGTTTTGTCCTTTTCCCACCCCCCTCTCTATTTCTAGTTTTGCTGTTTTCTCATATATTCTATCCTGCAGAAGGGCATTTTGCATTCCTCTTCCCTGGTCTCCAATTTGTCCATCTCGAAGGGCCAGGTAGCAAAGGCAGAGCTTGCTATGGTTAAGGCAGCAGAAGAATTAGTGAGCAGTGGGGGAGCAGAGCCATGCCTCCCCTCCATACTGCTGCAGCCTGCACAACTTCACCTCCCTGTTAGAGGGGCAGGTTATGGCTGGGAGGAGGGGCAGCCCCAGGAGATACACTTTCACACTCCAGCCAATTTGCAGACATCAAACGGCTCCATGGAGTTGTTGTACTAACACTATCCTATTTGTTGTCGTCTTAGGCTCTAGAGAAAACTTTTGAATAATGCTGAGTTTACTTAGTTGCAGAAAGTTTGGTGAACTTCAGTTCATTCTGAGGCCTGTTAACAGCAGGAAAAGTCCAGCCTACAGCTACAGAGGATTCCCTGCTTGATGACATTAATAAGATCCAGATTCAAGAGGTAGACACAGCTGTGATCTTCTGTATCCTCTGCCCTGCAGGGTGAGTATGCTAAAGCTTTTCATCTCCTTTATAAAGTTCCGTCTCCCTGCTCAAGTCCTCAGGGTGAGGGAAAAACAGGAGAAATTAGTGCTCTAATTTTGCATTAGTAAGAAATTGTAAACCTCCACTGAGTATATAAAGCTTAGAAGAGACTGCTGTAAAGATACTCCAGCTTCATCAACTTTTTTAACAGATACACTCATTAAGACCAGAGAAACAGAAGCTTTTTACAAATAGCAAAATCAGGAAAAGATAAACATACACATAAGGAGGCTGACACAGGGGTTTCTTTCATAAAGTCAAGATTCTGGAAATACAAACCACAGGAAAAAAAAAAAATGAGGATGCATTAACCTCTGAACACACTTCATAAAAGTGATTTCTATGTCTACATTGTGTATTAAACTACAAATGTGTTTTTCATGAGCAGACACAGATATTACCACAATGTTTAATGAAATGCCTTTGTATTTTTACACAGTATCAGCATCACAGCTGAAAAATATAACAAAAGTATCAGAACAAGAAAAAGCAGTGTGCCTTTTTAGCTTTTTTAGCTTTGTCTTTTCAAAAAATTCTTCCATTTCTAATGTGAGCAATTACATTAAGGGCAACAGTTTGTTTAGTGTCGTCATTTATATATGAGTCATATATGAAGTGACTGCATGCCACAAACTATTCAGACTAAACAATTTACATTTTCTATTCAGAAAACAGAGAGGGCCCTATTCTGAAAATCATGGCTCGTGGGTAGCCACTGATCACTGGTGATATTTCTCTGAGCAGAGATTAGCAGGATTAATGATTAAGATCTGTGCACTTGACATCAAATCATCAAGGAAAATCCGCACAGACAACAAATGTTTATCCTAAAGTTTCATGGTGACATACACAAATCACATCAGAGAAAAAAGACCCCTTTTGAACTGTATTTACTATTGTCAGGAAATATATAACTTTCATCTCATGTAAAGGAGTATTTTGGTTTATTAAATCTAACATGGAACAGTGAGAAATAGTTCAGTAAATAGTTTATATTTTAAATTCAGATGCCATTGGTATAGTTAAAGGGCATATCAACAGAAGGCACAAATGATAAAATTAACAAAGTCATAGGAGAGTGAAAGATATATTTGTTACTGCTTTAGACCAGTAGCTTCCAGCAAAATGTTTCTTTAGTTATTGACAGATGAAAAACTATTATCACTAGAACATTTCTAGTCATGAGTTGTTTTACTGCCCTTATAAAAATGATTAATTATCTAGCTTCAAAATAACTTTCATGGAATAAACAGATTTTACTATATAAAACTTAAGTTCAGAAGGAACCATTATCTCTAAATCAGCATAATGACTGTGTGATTTTCTCGCATTTCCAAAATGTGCATGACCTACAAGGAATTTTAACAATTGTCTAGATCAAAGTTGCTATCCATGCTTGGCCTTGACTTTAAGCATCTGAGTTGTATGTATGTCTGTATCAAGCCACAGAGTTGAGATCTCATTTAGGTGCTGCATTTTTAATACTGGTAAAAAATGTACTGCTTTCAGAATGAAAGCAGAAGAATAAGTAAGAATTTAAACATACAGAAAGTTCAAATGTTGCAGGTGGTTTCTTTAAAAAGACTGATATCTGGATATAGCCTTATTGGAAAGCTAAATATTTATAAAATCATTTGGGCTTGTATTTAAAGGTCATCTAATTAAACAAATAAGTAACACTAAATTAGTCACAAATGTTCTTTAAATATTGTTTTGTACTGTTTACAGTTAGCCATTAGAAAGCTGACTCATGCTTCTCACATCTAACAAAGTGCTACTTTTGATTTTTAAAGGAATAAAAGTTTTCAGCTGTATCAGGCTACTAATATTTAAATGGGAACTGAGAATTGGCTTTGAGTCATATTTGGCATGATCTCTTACTTTTCATCCCAATGATAAAAATTATTGTTGAATTTCTCATTAACTTTCTCAGCAATGTTCTTTGGACGCAACCAGACAAATTCTACCCAGATTTACACTCTGAAATCCCAATCAGAGCCAGTAGGGATGCAAACTACAGCCCAGCAGCTATCTGCCAAAAGGTGACATGCTGTGATGTGTCTGTTTGCCATCAGGATACTGCTGTAGCAAAAACTAGTACTATAGTTATCCCAAACACCTTTTCAAAGCCCCTGTTCTTACTTTGAACATTAGGAAGTGTTTACTTCAGAGAAACATTAATCTGAATGTATGGAGAGTTAATTTGATCCCTGCAATTTAACACCTCTGTAGTATAGCATTTGTAAAGGAACAGATAGCTAAGTGGTTTCAGAGGAAGGATTTTAATGAGACACGGAGATGTCTTTTTTTTTTTTTTTTTTTAAGGATGGCACCAGTTGTATTTAATCATTGTAGTACCCACTGTTGTTCTTCTGGTGTTGACAAACACTGTTTCAGCTTTAATACCTTCTTGATTTTTGCTACAAAAAGGGTGGTTACATACAGCGCTGCACTGAAATGTTTGCCCATTTGCCAAATGATGTGAAATTAATTAGCAAATGTATACAAACAAAAGAATTCCTCCAACTGTAACAAGTCAACAGTCTATAAGAAGTTCTTAGCCTGATACAGAAACATTTTACAAAGCCCTAATAGCGTGGCCCTGGCAGGATTACGCATACCAGTTCCAATTGCTGTAGAATTATTTTCACTTCAAAACAGTTTATGCCTAGAGTACATTCAGTTTTAATCTGCAGTGCTCATATCTATGATCTACAACAGTTTTGTTTTAATTTAACTGGCTTCATTTTGAAGGTCATTTTGTTAGCTTAAACCAGAATCAATGAATTCTCAATTGTACTTTATTCCTCTGTTCCATTCTGGGCATAGCTCTGCTCCTGAAAAAATTAAATGACAAGGAAATACAACATATGCCCAAAACTTTTTCTGTAGCATATGCCAAATTCTAGTATATAGGCTCCAGTCCCTGCTTCAGTGATAGTCTACAGTAAAATTCCCATGGGCTGAAAACCACAATGCATTGTATCCTCTTGACACAATATATAACAATATCCAGCAAGCTTAATACTCTACATAATACATTTCAACATCAAAGCCACAATTATTTTTAAACCTCTAATTCTCTAAGCCTTTCTGTGTTATTGTAAGGAACTTTGGCCATCACATTTTCCCCCTGCCCCGCCTCCCCAAAATAAACTGGAATAATATCTGTCAAGAGCTCAGAATTCGCTACAGAGCAGACTGGGAGATTGCCATCAACCCAGACAGTCTACAAAGTTCCTCCTACTAGTCACACGCAGAAAGAGTCTGAGATTTTCAGTCTGATACAAACTTAATAGCCTTAAAATATTTGCAAAGGTGAATTTGAATGCTATTGTAATTCACCTATTTAATACAAATTTAAATCTGTGTGAGACAGGAAAATATGCCTATTAAGGTTGTATCCTTCTTTCAAGGATTTTAGTCCTTCCGTAATTAAAGGAAATTGCAAAACTCCTGCTCATTTCAGTGGGAGAAGAATCAGATCCTTTCAGATCTTTACCAGGGACTACACCCTGCTATGCATGTTTATATGTGAGAATCATCCATATCCAAATGGGATGATTGCAATGAGGTTTAACAGAAAAAACAAAGCCCATAACACAGAATCCAAAGTAGAAAGTCAGTACTGTTTTCTCAACCCCTGGCATCTGGCCGTCTTATTTAGTCCCAACAGGCTAGTTATAATCTATTTCATAGGCTTCAGGATGTAGGAAAGATTCAACAGTCAACCACATTTAGCTGAAAAAAATAACAAATGTGCAAGTGGAGCAGGGTGTCCTGCTTGCTTTATTAACAAGGCCCAAGCATACATGTGCTCAGCTGAGTGTTACACACGATCATACTGTAGGTCATCGTAGTAACCAAAGCAGCTCTCAATACAGTTGCTTTGAGTCCTTATCAGACAGTGCTGTCCTTTTTCCCCAGTAAAAAAATAGCCAAATTCTCTCATTGGGCACACCTTACAAAACGTTAAACTCTTAGTATACGACCATTTCTAACACTTCCATAATCATCTTAAGCTCTGGCTTAGAGAGTGTTGGGAAAGGAGCAGGAGGAGAGAAAAAGCTGTGTGTTAAATATTGTAAGACTTCCGCTGTTTTATATGTAACATCAGGAAGGGAGAACTTCTGCATAAGGTCGTTCTCATGGTTTTCATTATCGCATATAGTTAATCAAAAACACTTTAACCCCAGGCAACCAACACACTGCAAAGAGAATATTAAGAGGGTATAAAAGTATCCTACTCACTTGGAAACTAATTAACTTGGTTAAAAATGAAACAGTTTTTTAAAAAGTACTGTAGTGTCAGGAAGGGCTTGTTGATACCTCAGATTTACTATGTGTGCACACAAATGAAAGCCAATTTTGCTTCTGTTGAAGGTCATGGCAAAAGTCCATCTCCAGTGCAGGCAGATCAGGCCTTTAGCATTAGACTTAAACCTTGAAATAAATAGGATAGCTCTACAGTGGTTCAGGTTTTTAAAAAATAGGCTTTAGGTGCCTGATGCTAGTTTAAAGAGCAATTTTGGCACTTAATTCCAAAATAATAGCCCTGAAAATCCTTCTTCAACAGTTTTCTAAACTTTGCAGTGCCTCTATTACGGTGAATATCTATTTCCAATTTGGCACAGACTAAACAGCTTGTTTCTCAAGTGTTATACTGCTCCCTACTTGACTTACCAGATACAGACCCAATGCTCTGGGACCAAGACCCTTCCACTGAGCTGCAGGGATCTACAATGTAGGTGTCCCATTCTGACATTGACAGCAAGAATCTTTATGATCAAGGGAGATCAGGTCACTGTAGTTAATGGAAACATAACTCATCTTCTTCCCAAGATTTGCTCAGAAGAAATATGGTATAGATTCCACCCACTCTACTGTCAACAGGACAAGTACCTCAGACATTGATTCTTAGAGGTAGGTAAGAAGAGCTCTGCACTTGGGGTCACTCTTCCTATTTCTCTTATCAAGCACTCATTCTCTGAGCACATCTACTGAACACCAGCTGAAGCAGAATCTGCATAAAATGCAGTCACAATTCCTTTCATTTAGAAGACATCTGGAAGAACTACCTTCATTTTGACACAAAGAGATCAGAGCCCACATGCAGATTATGAAAGAATTATTTTCTCACTGAGGACATTTGTATTCATGTATCCGATGTGTCAAACCCTCCAGGTATTGGCTAGTCTGATGACCATGTCACATGAGGAATCAATGGTTTCAGACCCTCTGGATGGAGTTGTTCCCCTAAAAAAAAAAACCAAACAAAAAAATGTATTGAGGTGGAAGACGACGGCAAGAAGGAGGAAAGCTTTTTTGCAGCATGGCGTGCAAAATCCCAGTCTCCTGAACAGACTCAAGAAGCAAGCAAATGTGTCCTTTCTCTTCTGCAGGAAACCTACCTCTGAGTGCAAGCCCACAGTTTCACCTCTCATGAAATGGCCATCCTTGAGTGTCCCACCCACCCACTTGGCACTCCATGAGGTTCCCAAATTGAGATCTCTCTGAAATCCTGAATAAAATATAGAGAGCAGAACAAAACCCACCTTTGTTCACAGACTGCTTGAGTGACTCTAATCAGCTGGTTTGGTTTCCATCTTGAGATTTTTCTCTGTATGGAATTCATATTAATTCTGGGTTATTTTCCAGATGCCAATTTGATAGGAAGAATGCATTTTCCTTAAGAAATGCTCAGCCTCTTCTAATTTCAGTCCTGACTCTGCACTGAAAGTTTCATGTCTAGACCCTGTATCTATATGGGAAACCTATGGAATTCTCAGCAAGTGCCTTAATATGTCATGGAAGTTTCTGAAAAATGGTGGCCCTAATCTGAAATTCTCCTTTGCTGACATGAAAAAAAATTAGAATAGACAAAATGAATAAATATTTCTATTTAAAAAAATCACACTGAATTCTACATTAGAATATTTTTAGACATAGCATCACAACAAATTGACCAAGGATCTCAAAATCATAGTACAGAATAGGTCACAAGTCTTTCAAATTGTTACTGATGTCTATTTCATACTGGGATATTTTAAGAGTCATTCTGTTGCACTGATTAATAATAGATAGAGTGCATTAGAGCGGTTTCATTTACTCAGCTTTCTCTCACATGAAACTAATCCACACATAAATTATTGATAAATAATGTACACCTCTCCAGTTCACAGCATCTAAATTATGTAGAATTAGGAACAGCTGACAAACTAATACACATAACTGTTTATACTAGTGGATATTACTGTATTTTTTGCCAGCATACTTGGTAAACTGCAATCTTAAGTAAAACCTGCAGTTATATATATAGATGGAGTTTTTCCATAGATGCCACAATGTTTGGCATTCAGATTGATACCGCTCTCATTACACTATTGCTCAGATAAAATATATTAGAATTAATTTAAATATATACAGATTTGCATAATTTGAAAGCAATACAGCAGCCTTAAAATAATAAAAACTTTTGCAGCATTTTAGGCTATATAAATGTGCAAATGTTTTAGTACTTCATTGCTCTGTAGCTGTTCCATCAACAATAAATAATCTTCTAGGAACTAAACACAACATTGTCAAGCAACGTCTCTCAACAGTCATGAAGTATTTAGCACAATATTCACCTGAGAGCATCATCTAGTATAGATTTTCAAAACAATAATCTTAGGTTACATTTGCATTAGGTTTCCAAGAGGAAGTATGAGCTTTCCTATGCAGATACACAAGGCCAAATTCACCTCATCAGTTCACTTAATTCACGTCTGGAATGAATTTGGGCCATTCTCTATTCAACTGTGTTGAATTAGACTTTGCATCTTCAGCTTTATTTAGATGGAAACAATTACCTGGGAAAAAACCCATGGAATATTCATTGTTTACTATTACAGTATTACAGAGAAATACGCAAAATTTTGCATAAAGTTTGTTATACACTGTATGTTCTGCCAGTTATGACTGGACAGCTTAGGTGAACAATCCATAGGGCCAATGACAAACACTGTGGGGTTTGGGGCTTTTTTGATCACTGGGGCAATACAACTATGAGACGAAAGCTTAAAACCCTAAAAGCAAGCCATTCTTCAAATACTGAAATCTAAATCCCATTTTATTATGCTGTCAATGATCTGCCGAGATTCTCCTTTGCTTGTTAACATGATAGCAGACAGATGAGAAGAAATAAAAAGTACTGGCCTGTGAAAGGCAAATCAAAAGGGGAGATTGAAGGGATTTCTCGAGTTACTCAGGTGAGTCTTTAAGCCCCAGCCAGTGACCCAGCCAGTGGTCAGAACGGTACAGGTTCCATTTGGTTGCTCCGAACGCTTAGACACGGTATCCAACTGTCTGCCCAAAAGGCTGAGAATTTGCAGTTTCTTTGTAAGCTTACTGCACAATAAACAAAAGAAGGGAATTTGATACTAACTAAACAGAGAATGAATAGTCAATAACATTGTATAAACTTTTTCAAGTAACAAATCTTTATGCAGCAGGAACAACTTTGCATGTTGTTAGAGTCTTTTACTGGAAAGATTGCTTTTTTTTGTTCTCTCCCCTAATTTTTTAGGTGTAAAATGTATTTTTCTAAATTGAAACCCTCACTTGTTGGCAGACAATGACATCGAATCCCTAACTTCTATAAAAGAAAGATAAACCATAGACTAAATAGAAGTTAAGGTGAATGAAGAAAACGGAGAGCACTATGGTTACAGAGATACTTAAATATTCTGCTGAACTGCAAAATAATTATGACTTTCAACATGGGTGGCATAAAGTTTATGAAATAAACTATTCCATTTTTTAAAAAATGTATATTTTTTCCGTTGTTGGATAATTCTTAAATTAAAAAAGGCATTTAACATACCACAACAAATATTTTTAATAAAACATTAAAATAAGTAACAAGCTTCATGCTATCATAACAACTATGAAATGAGCGGGTGTTTGAAGAAACACAAAGGACAAAATGCAAACACAAGGATATTTGTGCAACGATTTTAACTGAAGTTAACTATAGTTTATAGACCTAAACCTGAATGCTAGTACAGTGGAAACATTATTATATGCATCATGATGTATATTTATCAGAATGTGTTAGGTGTCAAGCTTAAGTAATACCTTACATGTCCTTTTTTAACTTTCAGAATTAACTTTATGAAACCCAGCTGTTCAAAAAAAACCCTGGACTAGCAGTGCCATCTAGCATCTTTATAAAAAATCCCAACAACAAAATCTCTATGTACTTAGAGAATTAGTAGGTTAGCATTTATTAAGACTATCAATCTTTGTAATAGATCTATGTATCAAGTCATACCCTCAAGTGAGCAACAGGACATGTTTTGATAATCGATGTATTACCAAATATAAAATCTGTACACATCACAAACCATCTGGGCAATAAAAGTGTCAGACAAAACTCTAGCCCTTGAAAGAAGTGAACTGAGACTAAGAAGAAGAGGGCTACATTTACTCATGCAATGTTAGGTTATAATACATGGATAGCATAAAGCTGTGATAAAATGGGGAAGAAGGAACAGCAAGATGTTTTCTTCCTTAAGCAGTATAAAATACATAGAATGCTTTAGATGACCAAACAAAATATTTGCTCATGCCAGTACAGAGAAACATCTGTTTTGCATGGCTTAATAAATTAATTACCCATTCTGAAATCTAATAGATTTCTGTTTTGCACAGGTATATATTGACATGTAACAATGCATATGAAATATATTAATTTGCTCCTCTCTATACAGAGTTAAAAGGCTTAAGATTTGCAAAAGTATAACTGAGTGAAATTTCACCCACTTTTATTGTTTGTTGAACAGAAAGAACTGCTTGGCATTGCGTAAGACAAAACATGAAAACAAATACTGCCTCTCAGAGCCTACAGTATAGAAGACAGGCTCTGAAATGACAGGATGTACTGGGAATCCTTGAAACACAGTCATTAATTATCGTCATTGTTAGGAGCAAGCCTTTGGAAAGAACTTGAGTGCAAACAAGGATGGAAAGACACTGTAGCATAAGGAGCTCAGAGAAAGAGAAGTGAGATGAGTTATTATTGCAAGCTCAGCCACAGCAGCCCCTTGGCACAACAGTATATATACACAGATGTAGGCACACACCTTTGCCCTGTAACAAAGAATCATTTCAATATTGCATAAACCAGGGGAACTAATTGTATCACTGGAATAATAATTAGATTATTAATCTTTCAGTTGAAAGCCCCTGAAGAACCATTACATTCTGAAATATTATTAATGCCTTGGTGTCTTTCAAACAAATTTATTCTGCTACTGCTTTCCCCTGTTCCTGTGCATTTTTGTGTGGACAGTCCCTGAGAAAAGTTTTGTTGGTCTAGAACTGTAAGTGTAAGGTACAGCCTGCAATACCCTGAGATTATGTTGTTCATGAAGAAATATTCTTCCCCCACCTCAGTTAAGTTTTCTTGGAATAGAAACAAAAATAGAGTGCAAACATTTAAACAAATATGTCTGGAGCAAAACTAATCCCCTTGAGTCTACATACTGACTTACCCAGCTCCAGGTCATATAACCAATGCGTCCAGTCTATGACACACCATCAACAAGCTTTGCTTCCACAGAAACGTGTACAAAACAAACCAATCAAGGGACAGTTTAATGTACCATTCTTCATCTGTCTTATACGTTAAAAATAAACAGTTATGTCAATGTAACTGTTTGGCAGCCACTGTAAAATCACCTGTAACTATCTCAAAATCATTACTCTGTTAGCAGCCCCAGCAGAAAAGTGCTCTATCTAGGTACATATTTGGGTGATTTTCTTTCAGAGAACAAGTACCTTTTATCAGTCAAAAGCCACACTATAATATCTACTTATTACAACTGGTATTACATAAAGTTTTGTGAGCTTCAACTAAGGCACAGCATTCAGCTGAATTAGATACAAACACTAAATACATAACCATGATATTCTCATTTTCCATGTTAGCACTTGGCCTGTTTTTCCAAAACACTTTTTTTCCTAGAGAGAAATGCTACACTGTAAGAATAGTTTTTAAAATATATCTGCAGTACTTTCAAACATAGTAGCAGGTTTTACACAGAGAAGTGGGAAACCAAACTGTCAACACTACGGTCTGATAAAATGTTTTTACCTTTGTAAAAAAATATACAAATGGTGGCAGCATGCCATGTGTTTTCCAGTACAATCACCCTAACCTTAGGCCTACCAAGAGAAAGAAACAACATGCACTTTAAAAGAGAGTCTAAAGGAAATGTGGGAATGGAGACATGGCAGATGTTTTATAGAGCTCCCTTTTGCCCTCAGTTGCTTATTTCAAGCTTGATAGAAGGGAAATACTACGAGTTGGTAACCCCAAGAATGTTTTCTTCTCATACTTTTTAAAAATTTCTGCTTAAAGGTAAATTAGTACCTTACCTTTTTGTTGTGTTCTAATTAAGAAACTTTTTTTTTTTTCAGTTCTTAATTTCTGTTACAGCAAGTTAGTGTAAATGAGAATTCATTCCCACTGGGTTAGTGTCTGCTTATAGACCTAGGGAGGCAACATACCTTATGTACACTAGTATAGTTCTTTCTGCAGATCACATCAGCTTATTCAGAAGACTCATCCCTGCAGAGGTCAGTAACTGCTCCCATTTGTTATGCATCATTCCCTTAGTGTTTAAATAGTAAGAATGTTTCCAAAGGAAACCAGCAGCAGAGAATAAAATTCAGGGGGAGAAAGCTACATTCAAAGCAGATACCCACACACACACCCCTAACCTATTGGCACAAAACTGATTAACCACCTAAAGCCACTGAGAGCATAGGCACAGGATGTTTTCCTAAAGGGAGGAGGGCTAGCTTGACCTTTTAATTTGTAAAGGGAAACCACACACCCAGGTGTTGCAGCTCTGCTCACTAGGAGTAATTAGGACATAATCTGGGTTGTTTATTTTGTTGGGTTCAGAGGTCCATGCTGAAAGATCAAAAAAGACTTATAGTTGCTCAGTAAGCTCCATGCGTGTGATGCTTTTCAACTGGTTTTTGTGTTGGTATTGTCTAGTTATTTGTTTGTTTGGAAAGAAAAAACAGTCTCTTTAAGTAGGAAATCTCACTTGGGCTACAACAAGGCAAATTGCCCCTACATGTTAAAGTTGAATTTTAAAGGAAGAGAAACTTGAAAAGATATCTGTGCTTGAACAGTCAGCAGCAGCAGCGTATACTTAAAAAATGATACAACCAACCCTTTCTAGGATGGTGACTTAAGGTATATTGTTATAAACTTTGTGACTTCAGGTATGTTGTTATAAATTTAGTAAGGAGATTGTTTTAATATATTTAAACCAGTAACAGGCTTCAGAGGCTACAACAATCCTGCTTGTTACCTATGAAGATGTACAAAAGAAAACATATAACCATCAGTTACAACAGTTAATTTAAGAGACTCTCCAGGCAACACCAATGTCATAACCAAAGTTGCACAATTACCTCTGCAACTTTCCTAGAATGAAAGAGTCAAGGTTGCATGGCTCCTCTGACACAAATTGTGCCAGCACAGCAAAGAAAGTTGAGAAGTATTTCAAAGAAGCAAAAAAAAAATGTTTCTCAGGATGTTAGCACAGAACCAATAGTGAGAGAAATGAAATATGCTATGGTGTTCCCAACCGCTGGTATCTTGAATCTCTCCAAAGATTTATAGGTGCTGTCCTAAAAGCAATGCCTATTACAGTGATCTCAGGCTTTTTTACAACAGTCATGCATTGAAGATGTGCACAGTAGATCCTTTGGTCATTATAAGCGTTTAAGGACAAATCCAACTGTAATAGCTTAAGTTTTGTTGGTTTTGGTTTTTTTTGTTTCTTTGTTTGTTTGTTTCTGTTTTTTTTTAATAGAGGTGGAATATAGTACTTAAAGGATGATTGTGTCATCCACCAAGGAAATACGGGTCCCTCTGTGGGATAAGACCTGCCATTCATTATACAGATATGCAACTTTTAGCATACTGTAATGTCTTGGACAATCTTCATGCAAGAAAGTGATTCTTCCCCTCTACTAAAGTGCTTGGTAGCTGATCTGTCATCAACTACCCACAAGAGAGATGGAGGGTAAAAATAGCCATTCTTCACAAACAAATTCCTTTCCAAATCTTTCAGATTCCCTGTCAATGCCTTTTCTGTGGCTACTGTTCTTGCAGCTACAGGGGACCTTGGCCAACAGGATGGCAGGCCAGCCATACAGTGGAAACTGAAATCTTGAGAGTGGCACAGAAAGATGTCAAAACTCGCCAACAGAATTACGTTACTGCAGTGACTAGCAACAGGGTGGGATACTGCAGGCTGGTTGCTACTCTTGCAAAGACTTGTACACAACCTCAAATTAACAAATTTACAGTCTGATCCAGAAAACAGTGATATGAACAGAGACCTTCTTCCAGCTGATGTGACAGACCTTTTGCTCAGAAATTGTCAACAGCCTTGTTTGTGTGAGTAGGTTTTCTTTCAGTGTGTAAACTTAAATCATTAAGGTTATGACAGCAGCACCTAGCTCAGACAGGTTGGGATATGGCAGCCAAAGCATTAGAAATGAATTAATAAAGGGTGCTTTTTTTCCCATGATACATTCTGTTTACTTCCAAAGTTTTCTGACATTTAATCTCACATCATGAGAAAATTTAAATAAAGACAAACTGGCTGTTTGGTGTTGTCTTCACTATTTAGAAATTTCTGCTCTAAAGTTTTCATGAAAAGACAATAAAAAACACATCTAATATCTCAAACTCCAGAGCAACACATAAGCCTAGATGTCCATTTCTTTTCCTTCTTTTTTTTTGTTCCCCACAAAAGTAAAGCACGTTTTTCTAAAGGAAATGGCATATGAAAAATTTGGCATGGTAAGATCTGATTTACTGTAATGTCTTCTTCCATTCCTTTCTGACTAACACAAAGACCAGTGATGTAGAAATGTCAACCCTTTTTATATGACATTAATATTTTCCACAGTTTCATACTCTAAGACAAAATTTGCAACAGAATCAGTTCTCTTATCTTTAGCTTCAGTGAAGAAAAACAACAGCATTCTATAAGAATCATAAAACTCATTTTTATTTCATATTTATTTAATTTGCCACAGCACAAACAGGAAAGAGAGAAAATCTGCTTGTGAATGCATCTGTTGGTTATGAACACAAATTAAGCTGAGTTTTTGTTCTTTTTAACGGATGGAAAAGTTTAAGAACTCAAAAATACAGTAAGAACAGAAAATAAAATATAGAAGTTCCAATATTTCATTCAAAAATAAATGCCCTGAACTTAGACACCTGTTGCTTCACTTCTATATGGAAGTGAAGCACGTTTTCATTGTTTCAATTTTGTATTGGGAGGATAAGGCTATTGTACAGATTCATGAATTTCTAGTCCATAAGCAAGTGAATGTCATACTTGGAGCTCATTCTTCCTCACGGTGTTGACTAGAATCCATTGTTGGAGGCTTCTGGAAAGTTACTTTTAACCACAAGTTATTGCACTAGCCACAAGAATTTTATGGAAGATAGTATGGGAAAGAGGAGCTTCCTGTAGCATACATTAGAATCCATGATAGATCTGATAGCCATAACAGTTATTCCTGGTGCTAGTGTTTATGAAAAAAATAGAATTTTCATTAATAATGGATGTACATTTTATTCCATATTTTAAAGACAGCCTACCACGTACAAAGCAACAGAACTAAAAAGCTGGTAGCAATTTAAAAAGAAAGTCAAGATGTAATTGAGAAATAGAGAAGGAAATTCAATGGTTTATTAGAATTTTAAACTATATCAGATGAGCAAAATAGCAAATGAACAAATAAGCAGATGAGCAAAATCTTATTTTGTCAGCTTTTTTACAATACAAAGTGGACACTACACGGGAAGAACTAATTTGCTGCACAGAGTAGCAGACTTGGGTTCTGGAGATCTGGCTCTGACCTTTTCTACTGGCCTTCTGGGTTGCCTTCAGCGAGTCACATCCATACCTTGTACCTCATTTTCATAGTATGTACTGTAGATTTCCTCCAAAAAGCGTTTTGAGATCTCTTGGTAAATCTCTTCTGGTTAAGTGGTATTGTTTTCATATTTTATTGTGATCTTATCCTTTTTGAAGGCAAAATATAGTTTTGGCATGTGGGACATACTTTACCTCATAGCACTACCCTTGGGGAAATAATGTTAAGGCAGGGCTATTTGCAGTATCCTAAATGGTATTTATGGCAGACTTATGCATCTAAACAATTGAAGTTTTGAAAACCTTTGCTTAGAGATTGTTTAAATTTTGTAGGGGGCTCAGACTTCAACAAAGGTACATTGGTACCTATGGATCTAGTGTATAAAAAAGCACCTAAGCACCTAAAACTGGATCGGACCAAGCAGCTCTGCACACTAGTGCATACTTTATATCATGGTGTAAGCACAAGTTCTGCTGGAATTTTGAAACTAAATCTGCTTATTTCCATGAGGGATTCAATCCAGTGGGGGTTAACAATCATGAGAAGAGAGACTTGAATTTCAGTGCCTGCTTGAACTGCTGCTTATTTATTTTGCATTAGGCAGACATAAAATTAATAAACATACCATGCAATGACTGGAACCTATATCTTAATTTTAAGAGAAAAGATTTAACTCTAGGCCAGACTTGGTGTTTTTCTGGACACGAGTGCATGCCAAGTGGAAAAACAACATTAGAATTGAGTAAGAAGAAGAAGGGAGATTATTTCACCTACCATGGCTCAATCACTTTGTTGGACTGGAAATGCAGACCTAATCCTCTTCAGGCAGAGTGATCTGAACCAAAATAGTCCCATCATATGAATAAGAACCTGTGGATGAAAAGTGTTCATCATTTGTTCTTTCATCTCTTTCAAAGTACTGTTTCCTACTTCATTTGAACAAAGATTTACCTGAATTGTCTGTAAAACCAAAGAAGTCATCTTCCTCTAGTATGGAAACAGCACCTAGGTCTCCAACAGAATGTTAACCAGATCAGAACGTTTCTTCATAGGTATACAGACAACAGTCTAGATGTAACAGGGTGTAGCTTCTTCTAGAGGAGCCAAACATCTGATACTTAGGGACTGTGATGATGAATATCACAGTGCCAAAATCCTTTATTATGAACAGATTCTCATGGTAGTTACATTGCACAGACAGGAGCACACTTGTAGACATGATGTTGTCCCAGACACTCAGCAATTTTTCGCACTTCTTACAAATTTTTCAGTTCAGATTCAAACTCTGTAAATCATACGTTTTCTCATAAAAATATGAAGAAAGAATGTTTTAGATACCTTGCACTTATCAGTAAGAAAGGACATTCTGACAGTGACATAAAGGCATAATCAGTAACTAATCTGACATGAGTCAAACATTTCCCATGTCTAGTTCAGGTCGTTAGTACCTTAACCCACTGTCATATTTATTGCAACTAATGTCAAGAATGTTGGGAAAAACTGTCAGTGGAGGGGGTGGGGAGTGAGGGTATGTGTATGCACACAGATTTCTGAAGAAGTTGATACAGTCAGGATTTGTAGCTGTATAAATTACAACTTCTTTGGTTTTATTATTGAATTCTTTGTTTAAATGCCAACCATCTGAGGATATGATTCTTGGTATAGTTCCTCATTTTTCACGTCTTTTGTCTATACAGAAAATACTGCAAAATCTGGGTCAATAAAAGACAAAGACAAGACTACTTCAAACTAATGGAGCATTTAAACAGTTAAATTTTTGATACAACATGTTTAATTTTTTAACACAATTTAAAACAGGCAGGAGCTCTACAAGTAAACAGGCTGCAGAATTGGTCTAGAACCACTGACAGGACCTTGACTGTTAATATAGCCTTGAGTGAGTGACAAATAAACAACATCATGATGGAAGAAGCCCTTTTGAGTCCAATAGCCTTTCATGACATGTTTTTCCCCCTTTCCATGTAGTTAATAATATCACCAGCAAAAGATTCCTTCCTCTAAATTGGAGCCAGAGGAGTAAAGGGAACTTAGTCTACCTGTTCTCTGCTACCACCATCCCCAGCTAAATGCCTTGGTGCGCCAAGCACATGCATACACAGCTCCTACTTACTGCTGCCATAGCAGGCCAATGTTCAAGACAGCAGAACAAGGGTAGCTGAAGAGGTCCTCTTTTTCTCAGCTGTAAGGATGCATTCTTCAGACTAATTGGTTACAAATGTTCACTTAACAAGCAAAGTTATTCATATGTTACAGTAATGCAATAGTGAGTCTTGAAGACTTTAAATGTTGTTCACTTGTCTTTCTAAATCAAAATCACCCAGCAATTATTATGGAAAAAACCACAGTACTTAAAGCAAATGTCATTTTTAATCAAGGGGAAATTTGTATCCCAGAATTTAATGGATTGTTAGCATTCTTTTCTTTCTTCTTTTTTTCTTTTTTTTTTTTTTTTGCCAGACAGTAAACCCTCTATATGAATACATAGCATAGCTAAAAAAAACCCCAAAGATTAGCAATAAAAGTAGAAACCTTTTGTTGCTATACTATTGATTCTTTTCACTCAGTTGTGATCTAACAGTCATACTCTCTGACAGGTATTCAGTGCACTGTGTAAAACAAACTGCTAAATCAAATTCCTAGTGAACATGCACACATGACACAAATATACTACACTGGAAAAAACCACAGTAAGAATGAAAAAAAACAGCATATACTAAATAAGCATTAATGACTGTCTTCCTTAGTCTACACTGGGAATTTCCAGGGAATTTCTAGAATTGCCACACCCTGATGTATTTTCTGCAGTTTGGTCAGTGCAGGAAAACCACATAGAATCTGTTGAAGTCAGCTGCCCAGAATCAACTGAAATTTGAGTCCTGTTTATTCTCTAAGTTTTACAGAATTAAAAGTTTTAGAGAGAGAAGATCCTCATAAAAAGAAATGGAAAATAAATTATTGTGAAAGAATGAGAGAGTTTACTCTGTTCTTGCTTATGCTGTAGTTCTGCAGGAGATGTTATTTAGTAATGAAATAATCTTATTAAGCTTTTAATTGAGATCTATGTGTTTTCTTCAACAACACAAAAACTATAGGAAAAGAATTCAGCAATCATCTAAACCAATCCCTATATCAGAACAGGGCCACTTAGAACAAACAAACAAATTTCTTTCTAACTAACTTTTGAAACTTCTCATGCAAAAAATCATACAACGTACTGGTTCCTTGTAACGCTCATCAAAAGCACCGAACATTGTGTCCAACATAATGACCTTCTCCTGAGAGAACACATAACAGCTACTTTGGTACCATTCTTTCCAGTTACAAAAATGTTAGTATCATTCAGACTTGAAAAAGGGCTATGCAAAAATAATTTTTTATTCTTACATTTTGGGTAGTTTTTACTCCCTTAAAAATCTTGATAATTTCACCCCTGATACCCAGATTTCTACAAGAAGAATTCCACACCTAAGGAACTTCTTATAAGCCAGCTGAAAGTCTGAGTAGGGAAAGCTGAATAACTAGCCCTAAGAGAACTTAAACACACAGCTTTGAACATATGTGCTGTCATATTAAAATTCATTGGAATATGTAGATGATTAGGCATAGGCATAAGACATTTTCTAGATGGCTGGCAAAGGGCTCAAAGTTCTGTACAACCAAGAACAGTTTTGCTTGAAGATTACCAGTAGATTAAAGGGTCTTATTTATGGATAGTGTTTTCTGTGTCATGATTTGGTGAGTTGACTTGTGTGTTTATTTCCCTGACATAAACCTCAATAATTACATCTTCATAGATATGACTTACACATTTGCTCCTGTTGCAGAGGACAATACTTCTTACACATTAGCTGATGTTTATTGGTTTGCTTTTGTCAGAAATCCAGGCTGGACATAATCATTCTCGGTGCCAGGCTGCTCCCTACTCCCAATTCTATTCAGTGTTCAGAAAGGAGAGCTACATGAGTCAGCCACCAATCAAAAAACTGGGGAGATGACATTCCAGCCTTCACTTCTCTGCAGATGCTCCATGTCGGGAATAGGATAGGCTGTGTTCAGGGTCCAAAATACTGTGCATTTCTGAAGAGATCTTCAAGGACAAGTTTCCATTTTGGAGGATGCTATGGCTTCTCCCTAGCTCCCATGTGAGGATACTAAGCAATTACAAGAGAATGGAAGCATATTTCTTCTGAAGGTCACCAGGGAGCAACTTGTCCACTGGAAATGTGCATAAGCTCCCAGTCTTAGACATCTGGAGGAACACCTTTTACTGCAAACTGTAGAGAAAAAAGAGCTGTATCTCCCTCATACCCCTCTCCTCAGAGAGCTGATTTATGGTGGCTTAACTGATGATGTGATTTGTTGACAAATTTGAATGCATGTCCACAAGGAACCAGGACCAGAAAGACTGTTTGGTAATTAAATTGTGTAGTCTGAGTTAATACATTATTAGTAAATGTTTTTAAATTTTTTATGACTAGTTGCCATTCAGTAACCATTAATCTAATTAGCTGTCTCTCATGCCTAGAGTTTTTTGTAAGGAGCATTACCTGAAAATATACTAACTAACTAACTAAAGAATAAAATTGTTAATTAATGGAAATTGTTCATTTCTGCCTTTTGGTGTATGCCTGACACAAGCACCAACAAGCAAAGGTGTCCTGGGACAGGCTGAAGCAAGGGTCAGCACCATTTTCTTAAACTGTACAACAGACTCACAGAAGTTCAGAAGACATTAAAAGTGGTAGTGCTGAATGTCTCAATAAATTATTTTTACTCCTGCATCATCTGTAGCTATTGAAGGTTGATCTATTCAGCGCTTCCATATGCTCTCCTCTGCTTAGACAACATTTTGTATTAAGTAGTGCTTTTCTTTTCTACCTACAACAGTCAACATTTGCCACAACTAAGTAACAGGTGCTCTGTTGTTTATATTTCTATCATTCAGATACACAAAAAAGGCTCCAAGATTACATTCTCTTCTCAGTAATCATGTGACTAGGATAGCTTGGTGATTCAGGGCTGGGAGGAATACTAGAGGCAAGGCAGCATGACAAGAAGAGTAGAGAGAAAGAAATGAAGGTGTCCTTCCTTCTTTGGCTTCCTCCCTCCATTCTTCAGGTGCAGGAAGCTCTTTTATGCTTTTGAAAAACACTCAGGATGAGCTTATACCCTATACATAGACTTCTACGGCTTGCTATGATCAGTAATGTCTCTTGGTTTGGCAAATTCCAGCTTGGTTTATGGTTTTAAAGCTCAAGCTTAAGCTAAGATGCACTGAAAAAACCTGCAGCAGTTTTTTTTTCAGTATTTAGAAATATCCAAGGAAGGTATTTTATCAATTATTGGCATACAAAAAACAATGTGTGTCATTTTTAAAGTTCCTTGCTTTTAACTACATGTAAGATACATGAAATGTGATGTCACGTTTACTGAATCTGGCAGTTAGGAGCTAACCATTATCACCAATAACTGGCAACATGGTTAAAATCTGCAATAATTTGGATCTGTGTGGCCAGTTGTTATCCATATGCTTTAAAGAAAAGTAATCTCTTTAAGCCTCACAGAATGGATGACTGCTCTTCAGAGAGTTGCTTAAATCTTTAACATGCTGTAAACAGTTTAAATAATGCTAGAAAGAAGATACCATATTGTTATTCTTTGTCTTTGTGTTTTGATCTTAATAAAAAACTAAACAATCTGCTAATTAAGCTGCATTTCCAAAGCCATAATCAGAAGCTGTACAGTACCCTATATCAAGAAAATAATCTCTAAAAAGATCACAACTCATCAATAAGCTGACTTTGAGGGACCCATCCTTTGATACAAAGCCTAGAACAGCAGTAGAGCCTGACTGTTCCTTCTGAAATCCAGGACTAAATAATAAGAAGGGTGTATCTATCTGGGCAATTATATCTGAGTCATAGTGTTCTTACTAATAATATTAAGTGTACTGTTACATCCTAAACTGTGAAGTGCTTAGGAAAAAATCCGGTATATTTGAGCTGACTGCACATTTGTATTTTGTCTTCACAGTATCTTCAACGAGATATGTTTGTCACACATATATGAAAAGGCATGGTCTTAGGAAAGGTGGTGGTCCACTCCCGCACAACACTTCTGTGGAAACACAGGTGGAATATACTCTATAAGAGATACTGTGCTACATGTCTCCCAGATGATGCCATACTGAGGAAGGCTGTCGGGTGCCCAGCCTGTCTCGCAGGAGCTCGGGCACTGCCCGCTCAGCGGGAGGCATGGGGAGCTGTCCCTTGCTTCCCAGCCCTGCCCCACACTTCTCAGCTAGCAAAGGACTTGCTTCCATCACCCTTCCTCACACTGAGAGGTGCTTACTCACAGAAGTAATTCCAGTGACTGCTACAAATTAACTGACAAAGAAGAGGCAATGTGTGAGCTCCCCCACAATGTGTGAGCTATTAACTAGCTCAGAGGGAGCTCAGCTGGCAACCCTGGTTGCCTGTGGTGAGGCAAGCGTGTTCAGCTGTTGGGCTGATGTTCCTAGCTGTCAGCTCTGTTTCAAATAGCTTCACAAGCGATGCCTAGAAGAGACTTCTTCGCTCCCGTCCAGTAGCACTCAAGAAGGATAAAGCCTAGCAGAGAGGTGGAGTTTTGGTTTGACTTTGTTCCTTTTGTAAAACGAATCTTGGTTGGATCCAGGAAGAGTACCAGATCGTTCACACCTTTCAGGGTACACACTGCCATCCATAAAAAAGCCTGTATAACTTCTTGGTTTTGTCTCAGTTACATCCCACATTTACCTTTTTCAGTAAATTAATAGATACAATTCAAAGATACAAAGATGACATTTAAGTACCAAACTATGTCTATTTCTGGAAAGTTTCCTCCAGGGAACGGGAGCTTCAAATGTCAAAAATAAACCAACACCTTGTTTCAGCTGAAGGTTTGGATCCTGGGAATGATTAGTGAAAATGTTTATACTGCATCTTCAGAAGAAAATGTATAAACAGAATAACCACGGGTGTGTGTGTGTGTGTGTGTAATTCATTACCGTTAGTATTATCCATTACAAAGAAAACTCACAGGTGTATAGGTTTATGTGGAGGGAGAGTGTATCAGAAAACCATTTCCTCAGAGTCCTGGTAGGTTTCCCCATGGAAAGTGTAGGCTTAGATGAGATTGAGTGGGGGAAAAAAAGAAAGAATTGGCAAAGGACTGACTGACTGACGTTTGCCTCTTCCTGGCAGTTTCTGACAGTTTTGTTCTCAGTCACTCATATCTATAGGATTATTTAAATGGCCTGCATCCATGGTAGTTCTGCATGAAATGAGAAAGAAAAACGAATCCTCTAAGAGTAAAGTAAATCCTTGAAAATGTTGCCTTTTTATTTATGTTTGTGCCACAGAGTATGCAAAACTGGCTGTCGGCAGACCATTACTAAACACGGTCAGTGTCCAACACATGCACATCGCTATTTATGGCACTGCAGCTCAATGTCTGATTGTCTGTAGTCTCCTCTAGCTGACTTCCATAGAATGTATTTTCTAACTTTTTTTTTTTTTTAATAGCTATATTTATCAAACAAAAATCATACAGATATTTTTATACATCTCTTTGTAATTTCTTGGTCAGACATAGCATAACTATAAACATATTCTAATAGCCATAATTAGCATTTTGAGAAGATAAACAATTTTCTTAATTGTGTGCTTGAAGCACAACATTCAGGCAGTTTTGCCAATACATCCATGAGAGAGAAACACATACTACTAATGTAAGTAATGGGGCAAATCCTGCCTTGTCCCACAATTTATGTCTGTTCACAAGAAAGTGACTTGCGCAGTCGTAAGAGTTGCCATATTTTGATTCTGTTTCTTAAAAAGAAACATGAAACATGGTATATTCCAGCTAATCATTACTTAACCACCAGTGGGCCAGCAAACTCTTCATTCTTTCACCAGACCTCACAGAATGCGTACCGTCTTACTCCTGAGGACTAGCCTCAACCTGTGCAGGACACTTGGCCATTCTCGCTAGTGACTCTGTAGACTGGGTGGAACCAGCTCTGGCTGAACTACATTTTGGTTATCTCAGATTTATTTTGTATGTGTCTGTTGTTATGTCTGACCTAGAAGTGCAAGTGGTTCTGAAACAAAAAAGAAATGCTGAAACAAGCATTTTATTAACCTCTGCTAAAGTCTGCTCGAGTTATTCTCCAGTTTTGGATACTTAGTTGGAAAGGATTGTGTACAGATGAGCCAAGCAGTATGCTCCACACACTACCAAATCCCACTACAGGCAGCTAAAACAGTGTTCTGGTTTTATATGTCTTATTCCAACTTCATACACACCAATAAGTTACACTGCCTTCAGTCTTGATCTTTGACAACTCAAGGGCTCATTCTATAAATAAAATTAGAACAATATTAATATTCTGACACTTTTTAAATTACATGGATGTACATGAAATGGTGAAAAATAGAGGTAAATACAATTATAGTGATTTTGCAGATTTCTCAGAAGAAAACAACTGTAATGATTTTTTTTTTTCTCATGCTGCAAGACATGTTATTCAGATAAAATGCAATGGCCTTCAGTCCCTGTTGTTGGTGAGCATGAACTCCACAATGTAAAGATTTCAGCAAGTAGCACTGTATCTCAAATCGAAGAGTTTGTCTCATAGCTGGCTGGTGATTGTGAGCACTATGAGCCACTGCCTTTTATTTATAACCAAGATTAGTGTTTTACAACACTACCAAGTTCTGCAGTTCAGAACTGACATATAGACGAAGGCATCTGAGCCATCACTGGTATTTGGCATTCATCACCTCATTTCTGGCAAAGCTGCCTTTCTGGCAGTGACGTTCCTGGCCCAGATCTCTCTCAATGAAATCACTGGCAAATTTCCCAGCACCTTGAATACAATCAGAATTGGGTCCCATGACCAGAAGATGCATGTGCATCTCTACTGTAAGTAGCAAATGTTCATGATTGCTATCTAGCCATCCAGACTGAGGGGCTGGTGACATCTGTGAGTGAGCTGATTATATTAACACTCAAAGGCATAGACAGAATTTATTTACAACACCAAAAAAGATAACGCCTTGCCTGGGGGAAATCATACGAGGCAAAATCTATTCCAATTACCTTAAAATATTCCTTCTCTGATTCAAGTTATCTACTTAACAGGAAAAAAACCCCCACACAAACAGAAACAAACACCAAACATACCTCTTTTCTGATCCCAAAACAAAAAAGTGACACAAGCTATTGCTACAAGTATCCAAAAAAAAATTTGTTTAGACTATTTTTCCTTAAAATTCACCTGTGAAACTCATTTTCCTGAACGCTCTTTAGAAAGAAAACAGCCTGAAAAGAAAATTCTTAAAATATGTATTCTACTTTCTGCACATTTCTTAGAAAGGGTTCTTTTTATTTCATTCTGGATGGGTCAGTGTAATTCAACACGTATAAAACTGCAGCACAGGAAAATTTTCACAGAATCTTGTAGCAATAAAAAGCAAAACAGAAACACTGTTTTAGAAGTAGCAGGTACCATTTCTAGTCTAGGACCTGTACTGAAGGTAGATGCTTTTCAAGCTTAGCAATGGAACAATTAATAAAGGAACCCATTAAGGTCTGATTGTTGCTGCTAAAAAGGAAGGTTGAATTTCAGTCCTTTGAAGTAACTGAGAATGATTCAGGCCTCATTACAGAGATATAATCTACATTCATACATTTATGTTAGTGATTCAAATCTATTGGGACAGATTGAATTCCGTTAAATAGTGCATCTTTCCTGTGGAACTTTTCTCAGGCTTTCTCAGGCTAACCTAAGAGGTGACCTGACAATACAAAGTAGTGGGGTATTTAGGGATTCAACTGTGCTATAAAAGAAAGGCTATACAGAAAGTAGAAAAAAGAATGAGATATAATCTAAAAAGCTATGTCAGCTTTTCATTTGGACTCTGTTTTGTAAATGCCCTCCCTGTCATCACACAGGATAGAAAAGGACTCTATGTGTTGTAGTAGTTTTAAATACTGCACTGAATATTGCACCTGCCAGAAGAAAATGTAATATGAAATTCTGAATATGTGAGGTTTTTTCTTAAACACAAGATCTTACGACCAACATTCAGCCAATTACAAGCTAGAAGTGGATCTAAGCAAGCAGAACTCTTGAGTAAACTCAAGAAAGTACCTATTTTTTTAATGAATAGGTGTTAAATACATGTTTGACACCCAAACTACTATTTTCTCCTGCCACTTAAAATGCTGGTTCACTGTATTTTCCAGCATTTGACAGGAAAAAGAGAAGAAAATGAAGGGTTTCTTCAAATGTATAATTTTAATACATTAAAATAATTATTTATGATTTAAGCTGTTGGAATCAAAGAACTTCAATTTTAGAAATAAGATGTTGTACCCTTCATGACCTAGACAGCAAGCAAACATTGACATCAGCTTTGTAGAACTACATGTAAGCTCAGGCGTTCACTGAAAAGTAGGCTTTTGCTTTTCCCGGTTGTTTATTTCTATCTCTTTATTAGTTGTCAAAAAAAGGAAAGCCTAAATCAGATTCACAGAAAATTTTCTGAAATGCTTTGCACTCAGTGCAAATCCATGCAGAATAAATACTCTGAAGTACCATAAACAACATCATAAAACATAGTGATTCTAACATTAAATGGTTTCATTTTTAAGGCTGTTTAAATGTCACCCCCAGAAGCTGAACACATAAATTTAGGACCCAACTCCCTCCAGAATGAACACCATAATTGGAGAAAATAATTTCTAATTTCTGTTGTGAAGTTAACAATATATTTAACATCCTAATCTAATGGATCAGTCTAATTTTAGAACTATTTGTTCTTTTCTGTATTTTCATTGTTTAAATTTTTACTCCAAATGACAAATGCAATTTCATAGTCAGTTTTCCATTGCATTCCCCTGATCTGCATTATTAAACTGCTTCTATTTCGATAAAGTTCTGGGTTTACCTATGGAGCTACTCGTGTTTCTGCACTGCTTCATTTCTCTGCTATTCCATTCTCTTAGCAAGTGCCCCATCTTGCATTATAAAACATTTGTTTTATAATACTAAATACTGAACCAAAATTTAATGTCTTGCATGATGTTCATATCCTGTCAGTCCCTGATCCCTTATTCTGGTGTTAAAAGATAATACATCATATGGAAGATGCCTGTTATTTACTGGGAAAGTTGACAGTTCAGTGACGGGCTTGAAGTATGAATCTGTCATAACATTCAGTATGTGGAGTGAGAAATCCATTCGGGGAGGTGGCATCAAAGGAAAAACCAACAACATATACCCCTCTAGGAAAATAATAGCTTGAACAATCGCTTTAAAGGAGCCTTGAAAATGGAGAATTTGTTTCTTTCTGGCAAAGGAAACTGCATTAGTTAAAAAAAAAAAAAAAAAGACAGCAAAACATTCAGACAGATTTTATGGGGAAACCTTTGCAATCCCAATAAAGCCCCTTTTGCTTTGAAGTCAGACGCATGATTCAGTAAATGACTCATGTTAGCAATTAGAAAATGGTCATTTAGGGCCCTGATTTCTTTTGAGACAAGAAGGGTGAGGGTGGGGAAAGAAACACAATAAATCTTGAGAGGCTTAAAAGGAAGAGCAGGCTAAAGTGTGAACTTTTTATTTCAGCAACGGAAGCGAGAAATCACTGATT
Source organism: Athene noctua (assembly GCF_965140245.1). Classification (NCBI taxonomy): domain Eukaryota; kingdom Metazoa; phylum Chordata; class Aves; order Strigiformes; family Strigidae; genus Athene; species Athene noctua. Next base: position 17,374,340 of record NC_134077.1, on the reverse strand, counting down.
CATTAAAAGAGGGAGAAGGACCTCCATGGAAGCTGGCAAAGAAGAAGGAAAAGGAGCTAATTATGTCTCTTTCCCCTTTTTACTCCCTCTGACCAGCATATAATCTGCTTTTCCAAGGTCTGCCTGTAGTATACACTTCTTTCCAACCTCTCCACCCAACCCCTCCTCCAGCGGGGGGGGAGGGGGAGATCTAGCAGGCAACAAGCTCCAGGTGGCTTCTCAAGGACTTCACTGCCAAAAAATTAAAATATCCTCTGCTAGAAAACAAGTTTCTTGGGGTGAGGGGGGTGGCAGGGGTGGTGGTAAAGGGGAAGGGAAGCCTCCCTAGAGGCGATTGGTTCAGCCTGGAAGACAGGGAAATTAGTAAAGCATGAGTCTCCAAGCCGTGCTGGTGGCCGGCGCTCTGAGGAGGAGAACGCTTTAGGAACAATTAGCAGCGAGCCGAAGGCGGCGGCTCCTGCCGCCGCCGCTGCAGCCCGGGAGGAAACGAGGGCAGCTCCCGGGGCTCCCTCCGCAGCAGGCACCGCTCGCTCCAGCTGCAAAAGGGTTTCAGATGTCCCACCGCTGCTTGACCCCCTGCAAATAAGGGTTGACCACCAGAGGCACATCCCACCTCTGACTTGTAATCGCTGACATTTAGGCTACAACTTCCAACCTGTTTACAACCAAAGGGGGAGGGAAAGGAAAGGAAGGGAGGGGGGACGGGGACGACAAGTTGGGATTTCCCCCCCCCTCTCCCTTTCTTTCTCTCTCTCTCTCTCTCTCTCTCTCTGTGGATTTTTTTTTTTTTTTTAATACTGTTCTGGAGAATTCAAAGCAAAACAAAGAAACTGTCTCCTCTGGGGTTGTCAGTGAGAAAGGACGAGTTGTGCAACTGGCTTGGGATTTGCAAAAAGGCAAGGGGGTGGGGATCAGAAGAAGGTGCAAAGCCACAAAGTGTGAATGCGTGTGTCTATGTAAAGCGGTATGTGTGAAAAATCCCTTCCAGCACCCCTTTCCGCTGGTTATTTATTTTTGTTGTTGTTGTTCACTTTGCTGTCATCTATTTTTCAGACCTTTCTGCATCTAAGATGGTGAAGAAAGGAGTGAGGAAGAGAACAAAATAACTACTGGGAAGTCTCAAATCAGGTTGGGGAGTGTGTGTGTATGTGGGGGGGTGGGGTGGGGAAAAGCAAAAGGAAAGAGGATTAACCACAGCAACCCCCCCAAAAAAACCAACAGCTCTTTTTTCTGAGGGAGGACTCGAAGGATTAAAAGGCAGCAACTTCTGAGGCGATTTGTCCCCTGAGTTATGGATGTTGGTGCACTTACTTCAGGCCAGATCAGAGCTCAGAGGGATCTAACCAGAAGCAGCAACCACCGGCTCTCCACTTGCCTTTTACCAGGTTTTACCCTTCCAGTATGTTTCATTTGATAAGACATTTTCCAGCGCCCAGAGTTTCAGTACAATGTGCAAATGGATACTGACAAATGGTGCCTCAGCCTTTTCCCACCTGCCTTGTTGCTGCTTGCTGCTGCTCTTCTTGGTGTCTTCTGTGCCTGTCACCTGCCATGACCTCGGCCAGGACATGCTGTCCCCGGAGGCCACCAACTCTTCTTCTTCATCATCCTCCTCCTTCCCCTCGTCCTTCTCCTCTCCTTCCAGTGCGGGGAGACACGTGCGGAGCTACAATCACCTCCAAGGAGACGTGCGCAAGAGGAAGCTCTACTCTTACAACAAGTACTTTCTCAAGATCGAGAAGAACGGCAAGGTCAGCGGCACCAAGAAGGAGAACTGCCCCTTCAGTAAGTACCGCGCCGTCCGCCGCCGCGCTGCCGGGCAGCGCCCGCCCAGCCGCGGCGGGAGCGGCAGCCGCGGTCCGGCGGGGAAGGGGAAGGAAGGGGAAGGTGACGCCTCGGCGGGGAGCGTGCGGGGCAGAGGTGCGGTGGGCTCCTCCGGGCCGCCGCTCCCCGCCGGCCCGTAGCTGAGAATATCTCCGCTTGCATTTGTTGTGCAAATGGCTTCGCCGGGCACAGTTTGTGTCTTTGCCTGGCAGAAAAGCAAATTAGAAAGATTTGTAAGGATGTGGCGCGGAGCGGGGGGAGGGGGGCATTGTCTCACGAATCTGAAAATCATTATCCCTTGTCATTAAAGTGCCTTGACGAGAACGCTGTATTGAAACAATGCATCGATTTCCCCCGCGCGCACACACACGCTCTTCCCCCCGAGCTGCACAAGAGCCGTCGGCTCCGCGCTCCCTCCTCCCCGAGCTCGGAACAGGGGCTTTCTCCTTCGGGCTGGGATTTTGCCTGGGTTTGCTCTCCGCCGCGGGGGTGTGCCAGTGCGCGGCCGCGCAGCCGCCCGCGGTGCGGTGGTGCTGGTGCCTGCCGCGTCCCTGGCGCGCCGCGCCGCTCCCGGGCTGCAGCGCCGCTATACCGCTATTCGCTCCATTGTAAACATCTGGGGCTGGGCTCGCACAGACCTCACACGCGTTTCATTGTCATTTTTTTTTTTTTCTTTAAGAAATTATTTCAAAGCAAAAGTCATATGGCTGTTTCCATGGCTGAAGCTTCGAGCTTTTCTGTAGTACAAATTAGGCTTTTAGTAATAGCATGCTTCTGGTAATGTATTTTTGGCTGTCAGTGCTAGAAACGTAACCTTTATTCGATTTTCCTGCCTGTGCAATCTCAAATTGAAGTAACTGTAGTAAATCACAGTATATTGCTTTGTAACTCTTAAGTGACTGCAACTTACTATAGTAGCATGCTGAGAAAGTAATCTGCTATGCTGGAGGAAACTCACTGACTTGCTTCACTGGTGGAAAACCACGTTTTGGTTCTTGAGTTCTTTCATATAATCCAGATAAACCTGGGGATAAATCTTCTATTAAATTAAAACAACTTAAAGTGACTTAAGTAGATCTCTTCTTAGCTGATGTGTAAAGTATGGAGTACTTCAGCAGGTTGCCATGCTGTATGATAGACATGTTCATTCAGCTGTATTTCTATTAAATACTCATAATACAGGCTTATAAACAGGGAGGAGAGGGCTGCTATATCATATGTCACTACTTCACTTGCTCCACCTTGCAAATTCATACTTTATCATGCACTTAATGTTTGTAAAAGCCTTAGATGTCAAAGCAGCTTAATCTTACCACCTCCTTTATATATTTCATAGAAAGCCAATTTCTTGAAAAACAGAGCTATGATGAAGGCTTCATTTTGAATCTGTATGGAATGAAGCCCTGACACTGTATTTCTTAGATTACTTTTGTTTGTGAAGGAGGACAAGCATCATTCCCCTAAAATGAGATTCTGAAAGCTTTGTGTGTTTCTCTGAGAAAAAGCCATTCTGTGTAGAATATTGCTGCTGAAAAGGCTAGAAGGGGCCCAATCTGACAACAGTGTACTAGAAGTAACTACTCATCTGAGCCATCCCACTTAGCCAACACAACTATTCAGTGAGTAAAGTTACACACATGAACTTCTGTGAGATCTTGCCAAAAGGTAGAATACACTGAAATGCACATAGACACCTTTCTACTCTTTTCGTCTACATGGAACCCCATGCAACTATATGGTATGCAACTATAGGGTATGACTATTTTTTTCCTAGTTTTCCAGTCAGTGCATTAGAAAGAGAATTGGCATTCTCGGTCATGTTGTGGTTATTGTCACACCTGCAGAGTATCTGCTGAAGGAATGTAATTTGTTTCCTATAAAAGCAAAACAATGCCTTTATTATACATAGCTGTATCCTGTCCCTCAAGTTTGCATGCAGTGAAGACTCCCATCATCTTAAAACTTGCAACTTGCTAACTGCACTTACATCACAAAGTCAGAACTAGTGTACATCTTTAAATGCAGAAGAATTAGGGTCTTATTAGCAGAAGATAAGTCAAACAGTTGTATGTTCTTCTTTAATAGTCATTAAAATTTGAAGGGTGAAATTGTGTTTTCTGTAAAAGTACATAGTCTGAGACCATTTAAGAATATATTTACTGTGCCTTTATTTCAAGGGTGTCTGTGTAAGAAAGTGTTGCAAGTGATTCACAAAATCTATGCTTTTCATAACTTCACGTGTCACTGTGCCATCGTAATACTGCCATAATACCCAGCTGGTCTGATTCCATGCAAGTATAACTTTAAGATAGTCTAAAATACGCAATTACATGTAAATAGATTTCTGCATAAAGGATTAGCCAGCTAGCCCACTAAATTGTAGCCTGTTTAACATTAAAGGCTGTTTAATCTCTAATACAATTTCCTCTTTCAAAACCATGCTTTGCTAAACAAATAATAGTGACTACTGACACACAAGACTTTGAAATATCCTAATTTGAGGTCTAATTGTCTTTTTCTCGTATGCTAATTTGTGAAATCCATTTTTGCTGCAGTAAAGCATTATCTATAGGGTTATAATATCATGGTATGTTGTGTAATTAGACAACAGCTTTCATGACTGACAGCCAATTAAGTGCTGTCAAGTAACAGCAGTTGGAGAAAGTCAGAATAAACATTCAGAAAACAGAATTTAGTCCCCAGCCTTTAAATGGTTCAAGCAGCATTCATAGATTTTTCTCTATAAATATTGTGCAGATTGTGCTAAATTAGTTTACTCTGGTAGTTGTTTTCCAACTTGATTGCTTGAAACTATTCCATCAGCCTTTCTCTACCTATAGGGTATTGGGAACAGAGGTGGTTTCCCACCGCTCCATCAGGAGACTGGGAGAACATGCAGCATTTGGCATAGCTGGAGGGTGTCTGTCACTAGATAGAAGTAGGACACATTTTAGGTTTTGATTTATTGTTCTTTACATCTGGAAGCTTGTCCTCAAAATGCAACTACTAGCTTGTACCACAGCACCACAGCTGTAAAGTCCCTTGCCTCTGTTCTTGGTAGAGCCATTTGCATGCACGAATAAGGAGAGCTGTACAACTCTCTGGTGACTTAAGTACTTGTTGGGGGAAAAACAAAGCCAAAAAACCTCCAAAGAGCAATTTCAAAAGCTTTCACTATAACTTGATCTGAGATGACCAAGAGAAGCTTAATCCATATATTAAAATTGGGAGAGAACTGCATGTGTGCAGCTTCTGACCTTATTTTCACCTGGAAAGCTTTCTTGAAGATAGTGAAACTCCTTGGGTTTAATGCATGGCATGCATCAGGCTACATGACGTATGATAAGCTGGTTCAGGAACACCTGCACATATTTTTGAGTGTTATACTATTTTCAATTGACTTTTAAGGCAACTGTTATTAGTGCTATGAAGAACACAGACTTCAAATTTACAGGAGAGATCTTTGTAGCTGAAGAATGATAACACAATATGCAATGCCTAATTAGCAGCAGATAACCTGCAGTCTGTGGAGGTAGTTCTGCCTGAGCAAGGATTACAGGATCAGGCCATTACTTAAGTACGTGTTTAGGGAGTGGAGTCTGTGTCATTGAGCTTGGATACTAGTGGGAATTGCCGAAGCGATTCCTGCGTGCTTTGGACCAAGCAGTGCTATGCAAAACCTACGGTAGGTGGCGGCACAGCCACTGTCTGGTCTCACCTCTGCTCGAGGTAGGTGGACGAGAAGGGGCTGGATCCTCAGCTGTATGCGCTAATTTAGCTCAAGCAAAGCTAAAAGGGTTTACACCAGCTGAGATTCTATTAATTGGCCTTCTGAGCATTCAAAGTGGATTGATCCAAACAGTGCGAAGGTACTGCAATTGAAGAGTAAGAGTGTTTACTGGAGGAGCTAGCATGAAATAATTAGCTACTTCTCATGAGCTAACCTATTCCAGGCTTTTCCCCTGGGTATGCAATTATCTTTTATACATAGTTTTAGGATCTGCTGAAGTCCCTGGTAGTTTCAGGGTTTGTGCTACTTAGTGTGGGATCAGATTAGCAACATAGAGGCTAATAGCAAGAAACTTTTGAGCCTCATTCTGTAGCCCAAAGGATTGTAAACAACCACTCTAATTACTAGAAATGCTGAACGGTACTAGTGAGGGTTTAAAGTGTGTGCATATATACATGACACATAAATACAGATTTGTGCTATATATCGGGTTATATACGTAAAATAGCATTAAGTGTGTTTTGATTAAGTATACTCATTTTTTTTTATTATAACTGAAGTGCAATGAAATCATAGAGCTTGACAGGTACCTTAACCTCAGCTGTAAAGCTCAAACCAGATTAAAATACTTGGTAAAATACATTATTTTGCTACCGGGCATTTTTTAAGGTAACTGTTGGGGCCTATCAACTCCTAATGAGCTGATGTTTGTAAATTAATGTGAGAACTTTTCTCTGTTTTTCCAAATACTGATCAATAGGCATATGTGTTTTGTTGGTTTACTCGCCATGGAGATCTAGTTTAATTTTTTAGCAATCAAAATAGTTTAAATAGGAAATAATACTGGTTTAGTGATGTAATTTAAAACTTAGGTGCTTTAATATGAAATGTATGAGTTCTTATGGAGATGATTTCTCACTTCAAGTCTTTTTTTTTTTCTTCCACTTCTTTCTGTTACATAATATGACCAGCAGTATACAACTTGAGGCATTTAGGATTTATGAATGTGGAAAGAATTGTACTATTTAATGGCTACATGACAGTCTCCTGTTACTCTTACTGCATTCCTGCCTTGTGGACCCTCCATGCTGATAGCCCTGTCATAAATCTGTTCAAAATATACAGTTGTAAGAAGTCTTTTTGTCTTCATAAATCTAACTTATAGCCACTTGCAAAAAAAAAAAAAAAAAAAAAAAAAGGTTAGGGAAATTGGAAGTTTGCTCCTCTTCAAACCTCAGAATAAAGAAACCAAGGAGCATGCAGGCTTACAGATGCTGTGCTTTGGTTTTAATAGGAGGGTTCTCAGGTAGTGGCTCTGTCGAAGCTTCCCTTGAAGATGGCGTTAGCTGAATGAGTGCTATAGAATGTGCTTACACTTCTGAAACATCTTGGATGCATTCACTCATAGGATGAGATCCTCTGTTTTGAAATAAAGCATTTTAAGATGACTTTCAGATGTCTTTGAGCTGTGTGTATGAATAGGGGCCTTTTCACTTCAAATAGAAGTCAGATCAGATCCTGCAATAGGGGAATTTTCATTTATTCCACAGAGACTTTCATTCTGGAAAAGGAAAAACCCTTCTGTGAGCAAATCTTGTTAACCTGTGTGTCTTAGGTTAAAAATAGCAGGTATCTGTATGAACATAGGGAAATATCACCTGTCATGGTGGATTCCCAACTTTTTTCTCTAAGTACTATAATTGCACAAGAAAGGTTTTAAATAGAAAAAAAAAATCTTTGTAAAGAATACTGTATTTCTATTCCTAAGCTTAATATGTGGGATCATAGAAAAAGTGTCAGCAAAGTAGAGAAATGATTTGGTCAGCTTGGGATCTGTTATACTGCTCCCTCCATAGCTTGTTTTTGTTTGTTTTCTCAGTTTTCTGAAGAGCTTTCAGAATCAAGCTCTTACAGTCCCTTCTTCCCCAAAACATCACTGAGTCGAAATTTCAGTTTGCACATCTTGAACACTTACTACCACTGCTTCCAGTTGCCATAAGGCACTGAACTACCTTATCCTAATATTCTAGGGTTTATCATCTAATGACCTATTTGCCACTTTGAACAGCACAAACAGTTTGAATGTTTAGCAGCTTTAACAACCAACGTCAGCTTGATGAGACTGCATGGAGAAGTAACCTTGGTTTGCTTTGAGTTATGACCAAATTATCAGATCAGAAATAGAGGACTAAATGGTTATTGGTTAGCACATGTATGTTTCTTGGTTAGTAGGTAAACTAGTACAGCTAGTCTAACTGTATGCCCTTATCAAACAAATTCTTCTTCTTTTGCTTTGACAACCTATTTTGATGCACTGTTTTAATATCTTGCAGCTGTTCATTGCTTTGAACACAGAAAAGTAGCCAGTGGTCCTTGCAACCATGGGTTCTGTTAACTAGAAAAAGCCATTCGTAGCTGTATGGTTGCTTCTGTTTCTAGTGCCAATGTGCTTTAAAACATCTCTGTAGTTGCAACATAGCAAGAGGGAGACAGGAAGCCCTGTTACATGCAGTTTTGAAAAGTCAGCCTGGGAAAGCTCTCTGTGTTTATGACAAAAATTAAAATCTTCAAGGGTAGGAGTGAGGAGGAAGTGGCTTAATCTTTAATCATTGAATGCATATTAAAACTGAATTCATTAGCTGAGTGGATTATTAAAACTGATTATGCACTTCATGAGTACAGTGCAACAAATGGAAATTTCAAGGAAAAAAAATAGTTACAAGTGAGCCAGGTCACATGCTAAATAATGGCTTTAAAGGCACTCTTTGCTTTTAAATTAGGTTACTTGTGTTCTTTCTTTGAACATTCAGTTCTAATTGCAACAGTAAATCAAAGAATACACTCAAAGTAGATTCCCATGTAAGGTGGACAACTGGACAGTGCCTTTTTACTGGTACTAACATGTGCATCCAATTACTGGGTTGATATACTCACAGTGTCAGCTGTGAAGCATTCCCCTATTTTATAGTTAGCCTAAAGAATTATTAGCCTGTCCCCTTTCACATTTACCTCTAAGTAATCTGTCAGTAGTGTATAACTTCTACAGTTAAAGAGAAATTTTCACACACATTGAAGCTGACTTTCAAGAAAAAGGAAATGTTGAAACAACACCAAAAAGTTTCATTCCTTTTCTCCCTCTCTCCTTCCATAATTTCTGGTGTTGTGCAAGATAAGAAAAGGCTGCAGATAATAGAAACATGAATGCTCATAAATTTTATATAAAAATAATATAATATAAAAATGATATAAAGATCAGATATTTCATAAACCTTGATTTAGTAAAGCAATACAATGCCTACACCTTCCATGGTGGAAAACATATGTGGAAAACAATAAACCTATTTGGTTTTCACAGTTCCTAACCCTTCTCCCTACGTGGGGAGCCAAAGTGAAAAATGGGGGACCTGAGAAGTCTTGTTGCTCTTCCTTCTTCTGCCACTGATATTAGAGCTTCAAAGATTACATAGATATAAAGGAAATAAAAGTTTTCTTTCAGGTTCTTGATGCACATCTGTGCAACTGTAGTCAGTGTGTAGGAGAGTTGGGGAGGGAACACCAAAACATTCAGGATGTTGTTTAATTGCAATTAAGGCATCGTGCTAAGTGAAGTCTAGGTATAAATCAATGATATTGTGCCCACATTAGAGGAAGGGGACGGGAAGTGTGATGAGTGCCAGAGCAGCACTAGAAAAGATGGCAAGAAAGAAATAGGGCAGCATGTGTCATGAGTGAGAGAGAAGTGGGGAGAGGGAAAGCATTGCTTACCCATTTGGGTAGCTGTGAACTGTCAGTGATGTTGAATTGTCCTGTCTCATCTTACTGCATCATCAGTTTGCTCACAGTTTTATCCTATGAAGCCATTAAGGTGCCTGCTGAATTTGTGTGTAATTGGGGTTGGGATATAACTCTTCACACCCAGATTTTATTGTGTCTTCTCTGACTCTATTCTATAGATACTAGATACTATTTGGTAGGTGCTCTGGGATTCTTTTCTTCACATTATCCTCTTCAAGAGGATTAATAACCTGCTTCATTCCTAATGTTAAAGTCAGCATAGACTACTCACAAGCAGAAAGGTGGGCAAACTTGCCTTTGGAAGTAATAAGCTATTTAAAGAAGACACAAGCAAACCTGTTAAAGAATAAAAAAAGTTGAGGTTTTGTTTAGTTAGTTCTTCAATTTTTCACTATGCTAGTACTATCCACTATAATTGTTATGAGAATCATACACCTGAAAGACTTCAAGATATCTTAAACTTCTAGGTGTTTTAATCTTTTGAGGGTAGAACAGGGTATTTCTGTGACTGGAGTGTTTAGTGTTATCAAGTATGTCATATCTTGGAAGCTTATCTTTAAGATTTGAAGTATTTACATAGTTACAAGTTCATATAGTCAGTAACTGTTGCTTCAGTGAGCAAGAGAATATATGCTCTAGGACAAGATACAGGATGACTGTATTTAATATGAAGTGGATTTTACAAGACTGCAGTTTTAGTGCCTTCTTCTTGTACATTTTTATGTTTTAGGAGGTGCTAAAGCTCCCTATGTTCACTGAAACAGTATTTTCAACTTTTCAACAGAATTTTCAACAGAATACTGTTTGTTCTCTGTGTATTTCCTAGATACTTATTTTTTCCCTATGGTTTTTCTAGAGGTAAACATTAAAGGTGTAAGCCATGTTGATCTGTAGGTACCTCTCTCACTAACATGAAAGATCTTAGTACCTGTGACACCTGTCCCTTGGAGGCAAGGAGGCTAATGAAAACCTTCCCCTGAACTGTAACATTAGCTTTACTGTGCCCTTCTCCCCTGTCTTGGGGGAAGCTTGGCAGCGCAGTGGCCCACGTTTGGATGACAGGACACCTTTCCTTTGTCAAAACACTAGTGTTTATAACTGCAATACAGAAATTGTGTGCTGAGGATCTGTAACAGCAAAGCTAATGGTAACATGAAAAGAAATGTCATGAGCTGAGCTGTGGGCACTTTTAGTTAGTCTGCTTCAAGGTCTAGGCCTGGTTGCTCAGCTAGCTCTTCAGATGCTAGAAAGATGACCTCCTCCCATAAAAGATACATGTCTGGTTTTGGTGCTACCCTTACTGTGTAGCTGGGTCAGCAGCAGGTAATTTGGCCAAAGGGCTGGGCTAAGACACCACTCTGTGTAAACTGGAGCAGAGAGTTAGTATGAGCCAAGTTTCACCATGTGTTCTGAGGTACAGCTGGACACCCAAATCATTGCCAGATCTTTATCATTTTACCTGGTTCTGACAGAAATAGCTTGGAAAGTGAGTGGCATGTAAGAAATTGAAGGAAACTGATTGTTTCAGCTTCTTATAGGTTAAGATGCTGGGTGAAGGCACATATTGTGCAAGTACACCAATTATTATGAACGTTTACTGTCATGTCTATTAGCTTTTATTCACAGACCAGCATCTCCTCTGCTTCCAAACACCCATAAGCACACACAAGCAATGACTCATTTCTTCAGGCAATGCATAGTTTAAACTACTAAGCGGTTAATACAAAACTTACAAAGGTTAGCACTGAGAGGTGCAAATTACGCTCTTTCTGAGGCCCAGAAGTGGATTCAGTTCAAGCAATTTTGCTGCTTCCCTTGGGTTTTGCTTTGTGGGCAGCCCTAGTCCTAAACCAAGGAAAATGGAGGGAGATGCTGAGATCACGCAGACTGGCAATTCATCCTGGCAATGAGGATGTTTCTTATTGCCAATATATGGTGGGAGATACTGCAGGACAGGGGAAGGGGAATAATACTAACAAAAATCTCTGCTTGAAGTACTATGTAGAGAAATGGACCATTTTTCTCACAGATTCATGTGCCTGAATAACCTGTCTCCTAGTTGGAACCCAGTCTGTACATCCCATGGCATTTAGACTATGTAACAGCTATATATTACTTCGTTATTCCTTGGTACTTCCTTTTCTCATATGGCATAAACCAGCCAAGAACTGTGACTGATGATTCTTTCAGAGCCACTGGTAATTGTGTGTTAAGAAGCTACAAGACTGGACCCACAGACATGGATAAAAATGTTTTAGGATCATTGTATGAAAGACATAAAAAGGTTACTATTAGTAAATGCAGTGTGTAAAATACCTTGTTATAAGGCTTTGGATGAGGAAATGCATTTCAGCTGGATGGTATACCTCACAGAGCAACTACTCCATCAAGGTTGCAACTAAGTTGGTTGGGAAATAAATGGTCCAACATCAGTTTTATTTCTCAAAGGGTTTGTGGGGTGTTTTTTAAACTTTAGAAAGATTCTTAATGACCACAATGGATTTTTTTTTTTTTTTTTTTTAAATCAAGACTGAAACACATAAAGGCTGGAATAATGATGTACGATTGTGGTAAACCAAAGGCTCATGTCCTTCACCATGTGCTGTGTAGATACCTTGGGCATAAAGGGAGCTGGGGCACTTTTCCGAGTTCCTTCTGCTTCTCCTGATGATGGTTAAGTAACGCAGAGGAGGAATTGCTTAAGGGAGAGAAAAGAAGACTGAACAATATGGTACAAGGATAGTCTGTGGGAAAGAAACTTTGAGTATAGGGAGTGCCGTAAAGTGTTAAGTATTATGAAATATCAGGTCCTATACATGTTTGTTATCCATTGTACCCCAAAATTTATAAATGTATTTGAGTCTAATGTCTCTTTGTATCTTTGCTGCTCATGAGGATAGTAATACTTCCTACATAAGCAAGGGTGTTATGAAAACAAATTATTTGTGAAACACACCAGTAACACTGTGATGAGTGCCAGGGGAAAAAAAGGCCACCCAGAGGGTAATAGTTCTCTTTTTACAGACAGATTTGGATATAAGGAATAGCTCTTACAGAACGGGAAAGAGTAGGCTACTTCTTAACTCTAGCAGACTTAGGTGTTTGTCTTTTGACTAGAAAAAAATAAGATTACCCAGAAGAAAAATATTCTATATTGTCTCTTGCAAGCACTCTGTCAAAATTACTCCACAAATTTATTGCATAGCATAATACAAAAGCAAATGTCAAAATAGCTCCTAAGCAAATAGCGTGGGCGTAGGTGCAAATTGGATCTGTCCTTCTGTCAAGCTGAGCTCTGGATCTTGTTGTGCTGTATGCAAGTTATAGTCATGAGTGATATCAAAATTAATTTTGCTTCAAAGTTATAAACATTAGGATGTTTCAGCTCAAGGATATAAATAATTTCCATGATTAAACAATTAAGATATAATTGCAATTTCACTCTCTTTATTCTCAGGCCTATTAGTTAAAGAAATTTGAGCATGATCTCCATCTAATATTTATTGCATTTGTCCCTATTATACATTTTTGGGAATTCCTTGATTTCTCTGAAATTCTGTCTATGTGTTGGAGTTAAACTACTGGAATTATTTGTTTAGCTTTTATTTCTTTTCCTACCATTTTTTTATTATTGATACTTCCCCTTTAGTGTCACAGACAATATTCTTTCAGTTTAATTTATTACAGTTACTTTTACATGTCACAACTTCTCTTTGAAATGACAGCCATCCAAGTTAAAGTCTTTTCAACTTTAGTGAAAACACATATAATGAGGCTGACACTTGGCTCATGTGGTATTAATCTGGTCTCTTGGTCATTTCTTCTGTGTCTCCTGCTGCAGTCTGCTCTCAGAAAGACATATCTGCAGCTGGGGAGTACATAAGATTAACTTCCGCCTCTCTGTGGCTTCTTGCCTCAGACCACACACCAAATAATTCCTCAAAGCATTATCCAGATTTGCTCAAAATTCACCATGCTTGCTTTATTCCTTCAGTTCTGCCACACATGCATTTGTGGACTCTGCTTGCAGCTGATTCTGCTTATGAAACAGGAAACATTTTGCAAAGATGAGGATTTGGAGACAAACGCTATTGTAAAATACCTATAATAATTTTTCTGTGGAGCTCTTCCCTTTTTGCTTTTGCTGATTTTATAAATGTATAGAGTAGTCCATAAAGGTCAGCAAGATGTAACTTTTTTGTTTTCAGCTGTACTCAGGGCGTAACAAAGATTGATGTAGCTTTTCAGTATAGACTGAATTAAGTAACTCCTCTGTCCAAAATGAAATTTTTAAAAAAGAAAACCATAGTGTTTATATTCAGAAAGATCTTTAGTGCTTTCTGAACTATTAAATTCAATATTACCAAAAAATTGTGTGGAGGGAGAGTGTTAGTCAGCTCTGTTATCCTGGGACCTCCAAAACTTAATCACAGTCAGTTTAAAATCTTTAAAAAGGGAGCCACAAATGTGAGGAGTATGAGTCTCCACGCTCACACACCAGTGCAGACTCAAGAAATATCTGTAATGATGAGCAGGAAAACCAGTATTTAAAAATGTCTAGCTACTTTGTGCTTAATACAGGAAGTTATAGCTGAGGTTACCAGACACTTCTCATTAAGTTCATAGTGGGGACGGGCACATAATTTTGGTGTTTGAGTTAACCTCAGTCTGGCATTTTCTAATATTCATATTGTTGTTTTTTCAACAAAGTATTTTTTCATGGTAGTTTCAGAATCTTTCTGCTTTTCACAGTAGCCAGTCATAAATATATAGATAAGCTTTTCATTTATAGATGTGTTTTGTGTGTCAAACTATAGAAGTTCTACGTGCAAAACTCCGGTTAGCCACTCTCAGACATACTGGTAATACAAGAGTAGATTGCATGATAGTGCAACTAATGTGCTGTATAAGATGAAGTTTCCAAAGAATACATAAGGGCACTAACTGAACAGCACACATTTTCAGGTGTAATCTTGTGCAGCTATTGCTGTGAGCACCTCTGAGAGCTTGCTCTATCGAGTTGATGATGTGAAAGTTCTCATGATGTGAAACATCTTGAGAATAAGTAGAAATCTGTGTCATTATTAAAGTATTGGACACATTAGATTGTTGCCTTCAGGAGGACCATAACATATGCTTTACCTAGCAAAGGGTGACAAATGTTAGAGACGTCTAGATATCTAATAATAATTTCAGTCAGTTGAAGAATTTATCTCATTCTCTTGTTCCAATAAATACCTTGCTAATGAATCCTAGCTAACATGACCTTGTAGCAGAGTTTTTGCCGGGGGGGGGGGGGGGGGATTTTTGTGCATTCCTTATCCAAGTGGTAGATTTGTTTTCTGATTTTGAAGGAGAGCTGATACTCACAAGTCATATGTCACGAGCCACTAAAAGTGTCAAAATCTTACAGCAGGCCCTTGGTGGCTTGTTAATCTCCCTTCCTCCCCCCCCCCTCTTTTTTTAAAGGAAACAGACTAATTCACTTAAATATAATGAGACCCATGCTTGCCATAGCCTACTTTTTAAACAGTATAAGACCGAGCAAGATCTGTCTTATTTCTTCGCCTCCTTTTCTTGGCTCCAACAATTAAGCACAAAGCTGAAAAATACAGGTTTGTGTGGTAGAGCTATTTCATATGTCAAATGAGAAATTAATGTTGCCATTTTCATAACAGAAAAATATACACGTGTTAGGGCAGGGAAGCTTTTCTTTTCCTTTGTGCTCTCCCTTCTAAATTATCAGAAGCAGCATGCAAAAGATAAACCTCTACGTTAAATAGGGAGACCAGATGTATGTTTAACCTCTTGCCCTCATTTTTCTAATTGGCTTCCATTAGGAACAAAAAGTTAAAATATTTCTAAACAAAAATAACTGATATGGTAAGGTGAACTTTTCAACTGGATAAGAGCTCTTTAGAAAAAGGCAGCATTACAGATTCCTGTGTTAGGCCAACAGACTGTTTTACTGTAGTGATACATATATACTCAGATCAGTAACTCCATGTTTACTTTTGGTAAGTAGTGACAGAAATTTTGTTGAGTTGCAGCAAAAATGAAAGTAACAAGTAATTTAGATTCTCAAGTATTAGAGAAAACCTACAAATATCATGCTACAGATTTTAGGATTGCTATTTGGTGTTAGACTTTTTCACTTCTACAGACATTAGGTAATCAAATCCTGAAATATTGGCTGTGTTATTTTTCCCCATCTTCAGAGACAGGGATTGAGGCAGAGGGTTTAAAGACCAGGATTTTCTCTCATTTATTTTTATTGAAGATTATTCCACCATCAGTCCCTGGACTGATGATTCCACTTTGTTCCTTATTTTGTGTTCACAATACAAAGGGTGATACTCGTGTTCTTAATAGAAATGGGAATTGAAGAGTAAGGTGTAATACTGTTTATTTTGTATAGCAGAGTATGTCTCCAGCAGATGTACGTGTATGACAGATTAAACGACATCTTTAGTTAAACATACAGAAAGTAGAAGAAAAGTCTACAGAAGTGATTGAAAAGAGACAATAGGCGATTCTGTCTAAAGACAGAGGTATGGGAAAGTGCCTTCTCTTGGTAAAAATGTCCATCAGCTAGTGGAGTTGAGATAGTTGGCAATGTTTGAAAATGAATTGCTCTTAATGAGCAAAGCTAGGAGCTGCTGGTAACCTATAAGCTATCCTTTGGAAGAGTTTGGAAACTGAGTTTGTTTTATCATGAAAGATAAATGGTTTAAGTGCTATTAATGTATTCACTATGGATACCAGCTGGAGAGAGAGTCTGTCCTTTCGGAAGTGCATGATCTGAGAACCAGCAGAGTTTGCATATGGATTCTAAATTCATAATTTTAATTGCTTCCTTCTCATATTGTTAAGCTTTTTAGATGAGCTAGTGTTTAGGAGAGATTTAACTGAAGAAGAGGTATTCTCCCAGGAACAAAAGAAAATTGCCTACAGAAATGCAGGAGAAACAGGTCTAACATTGAAAAAATGGAGACTATTGCAAACAGGGAACCTCTACCAGAGATGAGTGAGTAGAGGAGAAGCCCTCCAACAACTTATTCTAACTCTGCCGAAAGTTACTATATCTCACCAGCTCATGTTGGCATTCCATAATTTCCCCCATGCAAAATCACACCATCTTCATTTTACTGGCTTAAATAAAAGATTTCAGCCATTCTGGCTGATATTATCTAAAGCAAGTGTACACTGGAGTGTTTGGAGAGCAGCTAAACTCCATCTGGGGAAATAACATCAAGTGGCTGGTACAGATTTATTTTTTTCCTTTAGTCATGATTCATAACAGGGATGCAGAATGTTTTAGAAGAAAAAAAGGGTGTGTTAAAAGGAGTGACATTTGATACGAAATCACCAAAATAAGTTAGACTTTGAGCAGAGAGAATGGAGTTTTGACCCTGTACCTAAGTGTAGCAGTCCAGGATCTCAATTACGCATTCCTTGTATTTCTCTGAAATTGACAAAGTAGCCAATTTATTCACACTGTGATTTCAATTTTCATCAAAAGTATCATTTCAGCTTGCTATAAAAGTAGTAATACCACCTTAGTATCTAGTCCAGGAGAAAATACTAGCTGATTTTATGGGTTGTGCCAATCCTGCAAAAAGTTGCAGATGTCAGCTTTACAGAAGGCTGAAGTAGCCAAAGGAAAGAGTTGTGGGATAAAGAGGAAGAGGAAATTTTGAAAATGTTTTATGTGTGCTGCATGCTCCAGTGGGGAGGCAGGAGCATTCTGAATTCACACAATAAGCTTCTCATCTTTTGTGCCCTGCAACTACTTGAGAAACTTTGTCTTCTTACTGGCATAAATTTCAAAGGTAACCATTCCTACTGGATAGCTTCAGCAGACAGTTTCTGCAGAACAGCAGTCTACACATGGTATCAATGGCATCTTTACTACACTTGCAGAATGCTCTCTTATCCACAAAATAGGCACTTCCAGATGGCCTCTCCCACCTACAGACATCCTGTCTGTGGCAGTTTGAGAACTGTAGGTAGGTGGGGAGTGGTTTGTGGCTCTTTGTCTAGAACAGGGAACTTCTGCAAAGCCATGTAATATCTAACTAGTGGGATGTCTGGTACCAAAACAAATCTCTACTCGTCTTTCTCTGGCTTCTTCTTTTAATATCAACTTCTGGTGGATCACTTCTTAGTGGTCAGACAGGCCTTGCATCCCAGGATCAGGCAGCATTTAGCATTGCATGCACAGCCTCCCCATGGGCATTTGTTACACTTGGTTGGTGTGTGTCAATTTACTAAAAATGTGTCAAATCACAGAAATGCAAGATCAAGGAAAACTTCCTAGGAACCCTAATATAACCCCTCTTATCATCAGTGCTTGTCATGTAAATTTGTTCAGAAGCTCATCAAGTTAACATCAGGTAGATTTGTTCACCATACTATTTAGCTGGAGGCTGTTCCTCCATCTCAGACCTCTAACGGCTACAAATAATTCTTATTTTCAATCAAAATACCTTCATAATCAGCATTACTCTTCCCACTTTTTTGCCCCAGTAGTGTCCTTCACCACCATAACATACACACAGGAGACAGTTATATTCTCTCCTCTTTTTTTTCTCTGCTAAATTTAATATGCCAAGTTTGTTGCTAAACAGAAACAGTGTGCCGAGACATAGGTCCCCCATCTCCCTGCTTGCTCTGGATGTGAAGCAATGTAGCTACATCCGCATAGGCTAATAAGCTATGCATCTTGGTGGAGCATATTAATTTCTGTGTGGCACCCTGAAAATGTAGCTGTCTTGCTCTACAAACCCAAGTTGAGTAGGTTTTCTGAGGCAGTTTAATTTGAATTATTTCTTGTGAGTCGTCTGGTTGTTTCTGTGTGGACATGATGTCTTCTTGTAAGATAATGCTTTCATACTCCTGCTTTTCTAGAACTGCTTCTAGGTGCCTGGTCTTAAACCAGAACTGTCCCAGGCTTAAAAGAAGAATTCCAAGACTGCCAAACAGACCTCACATCTCCCACTTGACCATGGCTGCTCTCTGTCCAATTAGTGAAAGAAATGTGGACTTTAGAAACGGGCCTGTTTTACAGTGTGTTTGACAGAGCAGAGTGTTAGAAAGGTTGAAGTGCTCTGTCAGGAGAGATGGTTGAATACAGCTGATGTAGACAAAGGTGAATTGAAATAATTTATCATGTAATTTTTGCTCTCATGGATTTTTCTCTCAAAATTTGAAGAAAATACTGGTTTATGGATGTTTTAGGGAAGGAACTTATTCTCCTCATCTTCTTAAGGTTCTTGAAATTCTAAAGCATTTTCCAATTAGAGTGAATATGAAATACTGAAACAGACTCTTCTACAAAGTCAAAGTCCAAAATAATGTCAGTTTAGATGAAACATGACATTTTGTGTGAACTGGTTGGAAATACATAATGAAAAATGTCCAAAGTTAAATCTTTTTTTCTATAGTAAGGTTACAAAATGTTTCTCTTTTCTTTTAATGCATAAAAAATGAATTTTATCATAATTTTTAGAATGTTGAATTAAAAATTTCGTTGAAGCCCATTATTTCTATGGGAAAATGAAACTAATTTAGTGATATTTTCAAATGAAATAATGTTTGGTCCTAAAAGTTCCATATACAGTTCATTAATTTCAAAATAAGGAAAGAATTGGAGAGTGAACAAATAAATGCTCAGAAGAGAATTGTAGTATTCTTTGTCAGAATAATCAGGCTCTTCACTGACATGATGTTAAACACAGAGAATGACTGTGTTGTGTTTCGCACAGGCCTGTGTCCAAGTTCTTGGTCCAGGCAAGCAGTTTGACCATCTGTAAAATGTCTAAGTTAATACTTGAGGCTCAAGTCAGTGATACGTGTATGACTGAAGGAATAAATAGGTAGTTCCCGTTAGTCATTAGGTAGAGCTTCAATCCCTAAGAGTTATTGAATTATTGAATTAGAAATACTAGAGAGTTAGGGCACATACCCATAATGGCTTAAACACTCTGCACTGAACTGTTGCTTTCCATGCAGAAACCTGCCTGCAGGTCATTATTTCCCTGTCCCACATGTAGAAGGGAAGCAGAGCTCTAACTTTACTTCCTTGACTTCGTTCCCCAGTGTTATCAGTGGGTTTACGGTAAACATGAGGAAATATATTTGCTTTCTTCGCCCCAAGTAAAGTATTGCTTCCCCTGACTTTTTTCGGTCGCAAGACAACTACTCTTTATTCTGGATACATTACAAGCTGAGCGACCAGGACTCTTTTTCATGAATTTATCTCTTTTGTATGCTAAACACACATCTGCATTTAGAAAAGCTCTTTAGGAAGCTGTGTGTCTTCTGGGGCTGTGTATTTATTTGTATTTGATACAATCCATACAGGTCTCTCACTTCTGTGCTGAGGAGGGATGACAAGAATGTCTTGACAATTTTTTTTTTCCATATTGTGACAGATTTTTTCAATATAGTATTTCCTGAAGCCTTTAGGTATAATTTCACTTGTTCTTGCCATTCTAAGATAGATATATCAGCCAAAGCTATTCTTAGTGGTCTCCTGATGCAGCAAGATACAGAAGTGTAGGCTGTTGCAGCTCATGTATGGAGATAATGGGCATTGCATGACAGCTTTTTTTTCCTGTTTTCCTTTTCTTTTACTGTCTGTATGTCTGGCTTTAATCAGAGATTTCTCTGTGAAATGTTGCTGTTGGACCTGAACAAACTTTTGTTCTCTGATATGGACCTCTGGATTATAGGTGAAACTTCATTAAGAGACTACAGAGGTTAATTATGCCTGAAAGTTTCCAGTACTATTCACATCATTGACACTCTCAGCACACTACATAAACAATCTAGGAGAAGCTATCATTAGCAAAGCAGGAGAGCTGCTCTTCCCCAGCCCCTACACTGTTTACTTGCATTTCAAAGCCTTCACACATGGTTGAACATCTTGCATGCGTCATATACAAATTCAGATAAGTTGTTGGTCAGCTGCACATCCTGTGTGTGGTATTTTTTTCATATATATAAGGAAAAAGATTTTTACCTGTCCTCCAAAAATTTAACACCTAAATAGTCCTTTCTAAAAGTTTGTTTGTTTGTTTGTTTAATGTACCTGATATTTCTTTTTTTTTAAGCAAAACTTTAAGTAATTTTGGTAGAGCACCTGTGTATGTTGTACCTGTCAAGAACTTTTGAGGTTCTGTGATCACATTTTGCTAGTTTAAAAATTATTTTTTCTCTGTTGACCAGTGAAAAATTCCATATTTAAGTAGAAGCTAAATTTCATGGGGAAAATATTAGAACTCATTAAACTGAAGTATAGCCAAGAGTGCAGCGTAAGCATACTGATTAATCATTGCTTTCCTTTTGATAGCGTCCTTGTAGGTGTTAGGTTAAAACAGCAAGCATGAGGTTTTCAAACAAAAGCAGTCCTCAAGACAATAATGTCTCAAGATATTTTTTTTTTTCAAAAAACTCCAGTGAAATCAGTTATCTCCTATGCAAAACAAGGAAATTAAAGTGCAAGTACCTGCTTCCCTCTGTCTCTTGTTATGATGCTTTCTTACATTCCAACACCATTTTCTTTACTCTTTTTGAAGAGAAGAGGCAGCTTTATGCTTTGGAGTGTGCAGCAACAAGTTGAGGAAGGGTTGGAAGGTCAGCCAGTGAGCTCAAAGTGTGGCAATTCACTTCTGTCTCACCTCATTCCTGCTTCTTCAGAGCAGCAGCACAATAATCTTTTAAATCTGTTTGATATGACTTGCATGCTTGAAGCAACTTGGACACTGCTTGAATAGGAGCTGTCTTGAATTTGCCTATATGAGATCACAGAAAAAAAAAAAAAAATCATAGGACACTCAAGGAATTCTCCAAGTTGCTAGATTTAATTACCAGAATTTCTAAGGAATTCTTTTGTACCAAAAATAATTGGATCATCATTTTTTTAAGTGGATTAGATATAAAAATATAATGTAAAACAGCCATTACATTGAGATACGATGTGGGACATTTTTAGCTGTCAAAATGTGCTTAGAAATGTATAACAAATGCCAGCATGATACTGTGAATTGTAAAAAGGAAAAGACACAAGTTCTGCTGTTTGCTGTTGCCAGTAAATGTCTACTTTTGTTTAGACATTATTACTACAAAAGCCAAGATAAGATTGTGATTTGCCAAATGTTACATTGTGCTGTCCAACTAGGGTTTTGAATTAAAATATACATATGCCAAAAATTATGTTTATATAATTTAGTATGTTGTGTAATAATAGTGTTAGGTAGGCCAGTTAATGAAACTATTAAATTTTGGCAGAGTAGTGTTAAACTGTATTTATGTTTAATACTGGTTTTGGGAAGAGAGTGGAGGGAGAGTTGAATTCTAATTCATATTAATTGAAACAGACTAAGCTGTTGATATAATAATGCCTGTAAATAGCAATTAACTACTATGTGATAGTAGGCTTTTCAAAGATAGCTTGGAGAGAGTTTGCTTTAAAACAGAATAATCTAAAGTCCCAGTAAACAAGAGTCTGTGTAAACAGCTTCCCTTTTGGACAGGTGAGATGTTGCTGGTCTAGAGTGATGTACTGGTGAAAATGTCTTTTAACTCATAGCGCAAGTCAAAAAATTAGAGTTAAATATTTGGGGGTAGAAGCTGGCCAATGGGAATTGGCACACATTTTTATCTTCTGTCAAATGAGATCTTGGTTCTTAAGTGAGTGCAACCTTTTCCATTTTTTGGAAATTAGAGTTCATTTAAAGACATTTAGAGTACATTTAAGGATTAAAGGATCTCATTCTTTATATCAAAACACTATTGTAGTAACTGGATAATTTTCTTGAGGTTAAATATAACAGATGGAGGAGGATCAGCTGTGGTTTCCTTGCAAGTTGCCCAGGCACTTTCAGTTGAACAAAATTTGCACACCCCAGCTTTTACGAATTATATTTGCTGTTTATTTTTCTATTATCAAGATGACCAGTTATATGTGTCATAAGAAGTTTTTTGATTAAGAGTGTGACAAACAAGCTCCATTCGTCCCTTGTTTGGTTTTGTCACCCTTCCTGGATGCTAACACTTAATTAGTCATTGTCCAGTCTGAGGAATTTGAGTAGCTTGTTGGTTTTGTTTGTTTATTCCATCCCATCAGTAAGTAAAGTACTGTAAGACATATCTTGAAACAGAACATGATCTGAAATGTCCATGTTGAAAAATTGCTCATTATGGGTAACAGTAGTTAAGCCAATGCACCACTCATAAATTCATGTTGATTGTGCAATGAGAGAGGACACTCCTCTAAATTACATAGCAGAAAAAGAGGGGAACAATTGAAATTGTAGCTAGGAATAGCTCTGAAGTTTGAAGGTGAAATTAAATGTTTTTCGAGGAAAAAATAAAATAAGTCAAAATTTGGAAAAAAAAAAAAAGTATTTAAGCCAGTTTGAAGTAAAGCTGTCAAAAATCAACAGCAGTTGTAAAGGGCTTGTGTTGACAGTCTAGATGTATACTACTCTTTCTTCTGAACATTAGCTTTCTAGTTTGGGTTTTGTTGAATAAAAATGTTAAAAGTAAATTCAAGTTCTAGAAAGATTTCCACATAGGCAAAAATACCAGCCCTGTTCTTTTTTGAATGATTTGTATAAACACTTGCAAAAACTCAATTCCAAGTTCATTAAAGTCAACATCTGCTAAGCTTCACATTTTCTGGCTTTACTGTGAATATTTCCAGTTGTTGCAAACTAAGTAATTGGAGGTTTTTTTCCTTTTATTTAGCATATTTTGCTGTAGCAATAATCAAAAAGGCAGGTAAAGATGTTTTAAAGTATTATTTTGTATCAATTCAGGTCAAACTTTGACATCTTGTATTTGTATAAAATTTTTCTCTTCATGTTTATTTTAATTAAAAAAAACTTTAAAATCTTCAATGCTGAAAGTTAAGCCTTTGGCTATCCACTTATAGTGTCCAAATGTGCATACTTTTTTGCACATTCAGGAATATAGCTGCTGTCCAGAGAAATATGCCAAAGAATTTCACTCTGCTCACAAACATTGCAGCAAAATACTTGGGAGTTGATAAGAAAGGTGAGACAAGACCTAGAACAATAAGATAAAAGGTAAGAGATCTGGTTATTTAAAATTATAAACAAAAATGTCATCATTCACATACATCTCATGAACATTTTCTTGCAGAAATATTTATATAAAATGACCAGGTCTGACTGCCCAACTGTAGGAATTAGATGTCTTGTAGTGTTATGGTGTTGGTGTAGTGTATGTAGTGTTGGTGTAGAGAAACCATAAGAACTGAAAAGAGGGGTGTGGGGGGTGTGTGGTGTGTATGTACAAAGAATAGATTAAACAACAGATGTTATCTTACTCAAGGTGGTTTACTGCAAAATAGCTTTTTTTGTTGTTTGTTTGGGTTCTTTTTAATTAATCATTTGGTTTGTTATCTAGCTGCCTAGTTTTGTTTTTATGGCTGCTGTTGCTTTGCCTAGATACATACATACATGTGCATATATTGCAGGGGATTTGAAGGAAGGATTTACAGTAGTTTACAGAAGTTAGCCACATGAAATGAAAGCAAGGGTATTCTTGGTAGAAACCTGGCTTCAGCCTAACCACTGTTGAATCTAATGAATAGCAATGGAGCCTGGTATTATGAAGTGCAGGGAATCATCAAAGGTAATAAAATTGAGATCAGACCAAAGCAGCATCTGGGAGTGAAGTTTTAAGAAGCAGACAGGAATGTGTACTAATTATTTCATTGTTAATATGTTGCATGTGTTGGTCGAGTAGAGATGGTGTGACTAAGGGCAGGCAGTAGCACAGCCAGTAGCCCTGGATTTTATCCATCACAGATTTTGTATTAAATCTCCAGCTGCTTTATAACTTTCCTAATACAACATATTCCCATGCAAAACCTGTCTGTCCAACTGAGCACACCACTTCTTTCAGATGTCACCAAATTTATGTAACAGCCTAGGACCATTTGGCTTCCTGCTAAACTGAATTGAAAGCTTAGAAGAGACAGCTGGACAATGTTTCACTGCTACTAAAATATTTGTATTGTATACATCAGACGTTCAAGTTCATCAATGTGCTTTGATGGCTTCTTTCCTATATATACAGGAGGAACATTTAGTTGAGATGATGTAGCAGCATTGCCTTCAAACACAGCATTCCAAGAAATCTTTTATCCATATAGAAGACTGTTCTTTAGCCTGTTCTTCCTTTTTATAGATCAGGAAGCTTTGGAGAAAGTATTGTATTTTTTTCTGTACAAGGTGTGCCAAAGAAATACAGAGCAAGCACACTTCACCAGCCAAGAAAACTTCTTCATCCTGAATATTACATGTTTATTATTTGAAGTATCAGAGCTTTGAAATTGAGTGTAATACTAATCAACCTGTTGAACAGAATATTTAGCATTTTTACTTCAAATTTTCAAAGCTATAGCAGCATAAGCTAATTAATGTTCTGGAAGCACAGGAAGCAATAAAAGTTCTGTGGTGCTTTGAATGTGATGTAGCAAGATAACATGATCAGCTTACATGTCTGCATGCAAAATAGTCTTGAATATTAGCTGGAGTAATAGTGTGGTAAGTGAAGCCATCATTTTTTTCTATGAAGTCTTCCAGATTTCAGGCTTTTATCTGTTTAAAATGCAGAAAATTCACGTTATCATTACTGCTGTTTGAATCATTCTCAGTTTATGTCCTGTTCTGCTCCTTGACTATGTGATATCAACAAAAAAATCATAGGATTATGGCAGATGTCAAGGGAATTTGCCTCTCACACCTAGTAACATTGTGAAGATCTTATGAAAAATCTTTATTTCTCATGTCAGTCTGAATGTTGTCTTCATGTTAGAGAACTATTTTAATTGTTTATAAATGATATAAAATGGAATTTGTCTGTCAAGGACATTTGTAGGATGTAGTATCAAATACTTCATGGACAGTCTGCTAATGTAGTTATCAATCCATGATGAAAACTTTTGGTTAGAGTCGGTGAAAAGTAGAGAGGCACTGAAGGACTTCAGATCACCATCCGTTTGACCTGGTAATGGAATTGCATTTATGATTTTATCAAGAGCATATGTCAGGAGCAGTCACATTTGTTGTGGCTTCTCTCACGGGACCATCAAGAAAGAAGGCAGCAGGGCACAGACCACCAGCTTGATTATGGTGCTCTGGATCTGCCCTATGATATTCAGGATTTACTCACCCCAGTTTTTAACTATCCAATGACCAGATGCTATCACAATAAAGAATTTACCTTTGAAAAGAGAAGGGGGAAGTGTGCTGTAGCCCTTCTGGGCTTTGTCTATTCTACTGTACATTACTTTTACCAGGTTACCAGGACTCCAATTACATGTTTCCTGTTCTAGGAAGTTCCTATTTTGCTCTCAGACTCTAGTGGTGGGAAAGTCTGATATCAATTTTTTTTTTCTACATGTCTGTAGATTATGAAACCTACCTTGCCACTACCTGTTCTGCTATGTAACATGATTTACTTTGGACTCAAATACTCACTTATCTGATTCCAGTGGTAACAGTGGCTTGGTCAGCCTCCTTGGTGCAGAATGGGAACACTTTAGATCTAGTTTCCTGGGCTAGAGAGATGGTTTCCCACCCAGCTCTTGCTAGCAGTCACATATTTACCCATGGAATCCCCATATGGCTTTGTGGGTGGTAATGTGTAGAGGGCAACTTTCCCACCACAGCAGTTTTCCTCAGTACAGATTTATTTCTCTTTTGCTCTGCAGAGTTTTCAGTCTTAATCACTGCTAAACTTAGGCCTGGTGTTTGTAGACCAATATTGGCTGTACGAGGAAACGGCCTATATTGAACCTTACAGCTCCTTGGATACCCATTTGTTACTTTTGTCTTTAAAATTGGATAATTATTCTGAAAGTTTCCTCATCCTGACTAGAGGCAGAATAGAATGTACAAAATCCTGGCACTAAGGCTTTCATTACAAACTCCTTCCTGGAGGCAAATTGGTGACTCTCTGAGGGTTGAAAACCTCAGCCATGCAGAAAGCAAAGAACCAACAAAAGCAGAGTCCTCTGGCTGACTCCTGCAGATGAGAGCACTGCAGTGCTCTGTGTACATAGCAGGGGGCAGACAGCAATCAACTTTTGGCATCTTTGTCAGCTCTGAAGTCGGCAGTCCTCAGAAATTCGTGGCACAAAAGTATGAGAGCAACAGGGTGACCCTGAAATTGATAAATACCATTTTTTAAATATCTTCCATTATATAAAGATTGGCCAAAACTAGACTGAGTGTCACATGCCTTCCTCTGTTAAATTGTGAGCTGAATCCAGGAATTTGAGAGGTGTACCTGTGTTTTGTTATTAATGTGCTTGAAGTGGCTGAGAAGTCTTTCGGTTCCAGTCCAGTAGATACAGATCTTAGCTCAGTTAGAAGATGCCTTTCTGGCAAATATTGCTTATTCTCCTACTTTGAGGAAATACTGTTATTGTGGGAGAAAAGGGAAAGAATAAGACGTGGTTCATGTATCCTGTCCTCACTTGAGATGTAAGGTGCAAGAAGCATTTAATGCACACGGTAGGCTTCCATTACAGCCTGGTCCAAACGCAAACATTGTGTCTGGATTCAGCAGGCAACCACCTCTCCTTCTCTTGTAAGGTGCATAGAGTGCCACTATTCCACTCCCATCATACTCATGGGGCCTAAGTAGCTTGTAAGCACAGCAAGCTGTGTTGAGAGGTCTTCTTTGTTCATGGAGCTCATTGGAGGTT
Organism: Athene noctua; assembly: GCF_965140245.1. NCBI lineage: Eukaryota > Metazoa > Chordata > Aves > Strigiformes > Strigidae > Athene > Athene noctua. The sequence continues at coordinate 17,347,239 of NC_134077.1, read as the reverse complement.
TCATACCAACAGGCCAAAATTGTTTTTCAGAGTAGTTTTTAACAATATTATATAATAATCTTATATAAAATGTAAGCTATTACAGGTTTGGGTGTCCATCAGAAACCTCACAATGTCATGCCGATGTGTATCATCAGGCTCAAGTCTGAATTTCTACCTTTAATTCTAAGATTGCTTTCGAAGTATTCTTCTCTTTTAACTGCTTAAAATTACATGATCATCATGATCTCACCATGTTTTGTTATTTCCTAGAGTGCTACTGCCTAGCATAATAAAAGTACAAACAAAACAGGAGGAGAGATTTTTTGAGTCTAAACTCTGTATGGAAGTACTAAACACTGCCATTAAGATCTTGCCACTCAGCTGTGTCTAGTGGATACTCTTTAAGAAAAAAAATAAAGTAAATAGGACCAAATAATGAAGAACACCAAAGCAAATCAGTCAGTTCATAATTTGTTGCATTTTGGTTCATGGTAGTAAGCTATCTCTATATTTCCAACCACTAGAAAACAGAAGTTGTGAATTAAAACTAAGTGTAAGTATATATGTAAGTAAGCACCTAGTGAATGCAATTTCCTTTTTCCTAATAAAACAGCTAGTAAAAGAATTTGATTTTCTGCTGCTGCAATGGAAAGATTGTCCCTAAGTTGTGTATGTTGTTTGCAAGCTGAAGATGTAAGATATGTTCTCCTCTATAGAAATGTTAGCCTGATTAGTCTTCTCATAAAAAATACTGAATATTTTTGAAAGTAAATTTAAGAGTTGTCAGGCCATTCTTTCATTGTTTCTAGTGCTTTGGTGCTTTGGAAGGTATTGTCTTTTTATGAAGAATTTGGATTCTGGGACCACAAAGGCTGCTTTGTGAGGTGCTGTACAAGCACTTAGGAAAGCGTAGTTTCAGCACAAGTGAAGACTTTCACTTACATCTTTGGAAGCAGCAAGGAAAAGAGGAGCAGGAAGACAACATGTCAGGAACTGTTACCAAACTGGGGATTTCAGGAGTTGTTGTAGTAACTATAGGACCTTAACCTTGCAAAATGAGGCATTTGCCCCTGGTTTAGGAACAACAAAAGGTTTTCTTCTCTAGTTATAAGTTTAGTGTAAGAGAAGATATGCTCTGGAGTAAGCTGTGCCCCAGGCACATTTGTCCAGTTGGGTGAAAGGGATAAAAAGAGACTGGTTCTTGGTGCAAACTCAGAGAATTAGACTGAACCAAGGGAACTGATCACTGAAAGGCACTGGAAAGGGCCCTTGCCTCTCCATTGTTTGAAAAATTTACTGGCAGTATATTAGAAACTGCAACTTTGACTACAAGCAAAACAGAAAGTTCAGCAGTTAATGCATGTTAGTGCCCCTTCTTTATAAGGAAAACTCTCAGACTAAAACTTAAAAGTGAACCTTTCTTTTTTTTCCACTTCAAGCAATTTTCATAGTTCTGATTTCCTCTCTTGTTTTTTTGGTGGAAAGCACTAAAGGACTCTTGCTTAAATCCAAGGCAAATATTTTCTTTATAATGTAAATCAAAGTTATCTTCCTATGATATTGTGGTGCAATCTCTTGTCAGTGATAGATACAGAGTAACAAAATATACTGCTTTCATTTTCTTTCCTAAATTGGCAAAAGTTAGTTTTCTGACAGAGACAAAGTAAGTAGCATGTCCTCAGTGGATTTTATGCATCTGTTCGTTGTATTACACCATAGTAGGAAAGTAGCAGCTGGAATTGCAGGACCTTATGTTGTTCTCCTTCAAACCAGCAGTAGATTTGCCATTGACTTCACTGGGAATAGGGCCAGTTTACATTTCAATAAAGTGTAAACCACTGATTTCTGGAGAAGAATGGCACTTCTAAAGCAAGCCTTGAACTACCTTTCACAGTTTTACAGTGGTAAGTGTCGTGCAATTTTTATGTCATACGAAATAATCTATTGAAAAAATACTAGATAGAAGTCACAGACAGAGGCATTCCCAAGGTTGGTCTTGGCCCATAGCAGATCTTAGCAGAGACTACTTCATTAGCAGCAAGGAAAACCTTCACTTTCTTTGTTTTACAATGGCATTTTATTTTATGCAGTTACTGCAATAGCATAGCAGTGTGCAAACGGACAATTTGAGACAGATTTTTGGGTGCCTTAACTCCAGGTTTATTTATCTCTGTTGAAATTGCTGATAAAAATACAAAAAAGTATTTTTTAAGTAGCCTCTTATTTTGGTGTCACAGGTAGAAATAAAGAAGAAAAACATTTTCTGGGCATTAGTTCTTTGTGGACTATTGGCAATGTTCAACAGGTAACAAAATCCCTGGGCATCCCCATTTGAAAATTTAAAAAAAAAAAAAACAAAACCAAAAAGGCAAAAGTAGTAGGCTGTTATATGCCACCAGTTCCTTTACATATTATCCTACTCTAAAGTCCAAACAATCTCATATCTAATTAAAACTAAACTAATTAAAAGTGTTTTTTATACTACCCAAATAATATTAATAAATGGAGTACGACATCACTGAGGTATAAAATAGGATACTCTATTGATTCCAGGGGACCAACTTTGATATCAAGTAGATGAGGGTTTTATCCTTTTATTTTACTCAGTTACACAAGTTTTTGCTTTTCTTTGTGCGTGGAAAGACTTGATAGTGGTTTTGCTATTTTGTTTTTGGTATTTAAATATTTCCCTTTAAGAGATAAAATAGGAAATACATCCTTGCTTACGTTTGCTGAGTGTTCTTGATAGAGTGATTATAATTATTGGTTTTTGAAGGAAAATATGTCCATTGTAGATTGATAAAAAAGAACTGTTGACTGTATCTGGCACAGACATAGCTGATCATTAGCACAGATTAATACATAATTTTGGTACGTTTTATTTTACAGACATCTTCGGTGTTGTGTGTATATTTTCATATTATGAGAAAGTAATATTTGTTCTCATTGAGAGTTTGAGTTGTGAGAAAATGGACTTAAATGAGATATGTGCCATTAAAGGGTCCAGAATGAAGTTCATGGAAGCGTTTCCACAATGAAGTTCATGGAAGCGTTTTCACTGACTCCAGTGAAGTTTAAATCTGGTCCATAAAGAATGTCAAATTAAAGATATCTCCTCTTCCTAGATTACTCAGACATACTGCCTGGCACTTCTGGTTTACAACTGGGGCATAACAATTAGTTTCAACACAAGAATTTCAGTTCTCCTATGTAAATCATTATATATGAGAGAGATTTGTCCCTACATTGTTAAAATGTGGTGTTAAAAAGCAGGTGAGGTGAGAAGGAAAATCTTTCAAACATACAGTTGACTTTTGTTTTATTTTTAAGCCTCTTCAAGAGCTACTCCTTACCTTAAATTTTAAATGGGAGTTGTTAAATCAGGTTCAAATGCAGTTTCAGATAAAACAATTTCTAACGTGGTTGTTTTGGCAGAATGTTTTAAGTAGAGCTAAGAATTAAAATGTGTTTTAGCTTAGATAAAATGGTTGAAAACCCCAGATATTGTTATATCCCTGTTTCTCAGAGTACCCCAGAAGATTCTCATACTATGTTTCCAAGCTTTAATGATCCATAAAAATTATTGTATGCCTGGGATGGATGACAAAATATCAAATTTCTCACTTTGCCTTAGAGACAAGAATGCATCCTCCTGAAAAATGATCCTGGATAGCAATTTCAACATGACTTTGAACTCATCCTTGACTGAATCTTATTCTGAACACAGTTTTCTCTCAAAGGGCTCTACTGGACACATGGCTGTCCTCAGAGATTCAGGTCTCTCACATCTGGAGATGATCTCACTGTGATCACTCTCTTTCATCTCCCAACAATCTTCCCTCAAACAATTTCCAACTAATTTTTGTCACACAAGCATTATTATGCCCAGAATTCATCGTTGGCATATTTCTGTCTGCAGAAAGAAATGGTAACAGTACAAAGCAATGACTCACTGAACAAAGCCTGTATGTATACATCCTGTATTACCTTCAGAAAGCTGTGGCTTCTACTAGACATGTTAGTCTTTATTGACCATTTACTCCAGCTTTTGCAAATGTCATTGCTATTTCTTGTCTGTTCATTCTCACCTTTCTCTGACTCTTAAAAGGTCTGTAAAACCATTATACCATTCTTTCCAGTCTCTGCTTCCAATTCATATATCACAGCACATCCAGAAAACTGTTGCTAATTGGCCTTGCCACACTGTCACAGTTGTTAACTTGTGGTCACTTACGCTATTTTTGGCATATTGTCAGTATTTTTTTAGGGACCATGGTCATTTCAAGAATGAACATCAATACAGAATTCTGCAAAATAGGGCAGTAGATCCTGCATGAAATCTCAAGGCACCATTGCAGCTAAACAGACATACTTTTTATGCATGCACATACATACATAGCCCAAACATCCCATGTTAGGGAAACGCTTTTTGTCATTGTAAAGAAGGAAGGCACATGCTTTAGATGGTTTGTGCAGTACCATGCAGAGATATGGTTATGGACAAAGATCTGGTGTAATTCACTCCTGTCTGCAAAGTCTTGTGTATATTAAGTTAACCTTAAGCATCTTTATAAGAGGAATCAGTCTGTCTTTTTCTGTTAGTGTATTCATTCCCTACTTGCATGTGCATTCACCCTTTCCATTTCATGAAGACAGCATGGTTGTGATTTTACTTCCATCTGTTGGCAAACAAGGACAGACTGTGATTCTTTAGTGTCCTACTGGTTGTGTAGGACAAACTTTTTTTATCCACAAGATGTATTTGAGCGTTTTTTCATTAAAACACCACTTGGTGAGCTGTTTTTGAGAGAACATAGGGTCTTAAAGGCGGGTTTTAGCAAAAAAGTGGTATCTTGAGACTTCTGTCCTGTGGTAGCTGGCCACACCTGTCCATTACATATTCTTTATTGAGTGGCATCAAAATAAGAAATAGGATGTTTTGCCACTGGCTATTGTCAGGCAAAAAATTCAGCTGTGTTAGGATCTACTGCTGATTCAGGAGAAGGAAGACTCCTCTTCGCGATTCTGACTGCTCTTGGATTCTTCTGTGCAATCTGTTCAAATTTTCCTTTTTGACTCATCTACACAACTAAAAATCAGATAATCTAAAAATCCTAGGTTATACTTATTCTCTTCTTCAATATTCACTTTAAATGCATGGAAATAAATAGAAAACTGGATAAATTTTAACATGGATTATTCAAAAGGGCATAATATCAGGAAATTCTGATATCTTTCTTTGATTTTTTTTTTTTTTTCTGGACAAGGAAGTAAATGAGATCTCATCTATCTGTCTGGACTTCAGGTGAGTTGGTACATTTCCAGCGTTTTCAGTAGTAACTTGGTCAACAGAGCAAATTAAATATGGTAGAATGACACCAAGAAATGTTGAAAATACAAAGCAGTAGTAATATATAGGAATTATTTGATGAGATTGAGTGAAGGGTAAGAGGAAATTTGGTAGTTTAAAGAGCAAAGCATACCATTATGGGCTAGTAACAAGAATATATAATATAGGCAACTATTGATTAATCTGAAAGTGGGATTTCAGCATACAGCTTCATCACAGAGTGAATAAGAATTTCTAAAGTGATGTAGCCATGAAAAATATAAACACAAGCCTCTGGTGTTCTGCATTTGAGAGTTCCTGTAGAGGCAGAGTAATTATGGTTGCATTGTGGCACTGTTAAGAGCTCATCTGAAATAAAATGCATGATTCTAGTCAAGAAAAAAATGGAAATGGGAGATGAGGCGGACATGAAGATATGGATAGCTCTGCAATGGAGAGACACAGTCTTGCCAGGCTTGTTTAATGAAACAAAAGAAAGACTGAAAAAGGATGCAATATTTCTGTGTCAATATATCTAACTAAGAAGATAAAAAGCAGTAACTCTACAGATATGGAAAGAGACGAGTTGTCTGCTTACACTAAAAGAAACTAATGATACAAAAGTAAATTGGTAAAAAATGACCCTTTATAACTTTTGCTGGAATTTATATTTTTTAACTGTACAATACAGGAGATTTTTGAAATGCACTTTCAACAAAAACCTGAGCAAGAATTAAGGTTTATCAGTTTATGAAATGACTATGTGATGTGGTTGCTTCATGTAACAAGTAACTTAACTTAGCTTTACTTCCCCACTTCATACTACCATGATTTAGAGCATCCCACAGGAACATTTAATTTAAAAATAATCATTTTGCATTTGTTGAATTTAGTATTTTGTTGAGTTTAGTACTTTTGTTGGTTTCACTGCTTGGTACAGTTTAATACTCCTCTTTGCTAACGACGAAGTAGCTGCAGATTTGTATATGCATAGTTATATGGCTTAATGAACAGTTATTCTGATTTGTAATTTTTTCTTTTTGGTTTTGCTAGAAAATGGTGGATGATAAGTTAGCTATTTATAAGATAATAATTAACATATGGCTTTTGTCAAGCCACATTTGGAAATTAACATGTAACAAAAAATTCAAAACCAATAATTTAGCATTGTTTTGTTAGTTAAATTACATTAAATTACTATGTTGGAAACACAAAGAGTAATTTGTCAAAACATGATTTGCATTTAGTATTAACTAATTTATTAAGCAAAAGAAGTATATGCAATTAGTGTGCTAAACTGGCTGTTTCTGGTTACTGTTTCCTTGGTTTTTAGTAGTCATAGAACTCTACTTCAGACACCTTATTTTTAGGTTTAACCATTGATTTATTTCTTGGTATGAATTTCACTATCTTTCAAAATACCAATCACTTCTTAACTTTGAATGGATGACTTACTGACATGAATAAATTGAATAAATCATCATGAAAAATTATTTTCTCTGCTAAAACTCATTCAAAATGTTTCATCAATGTCCTTTACTACTCAAGTGTTTGAGACCTTACTTCATTAGCAAGTGTACTACTTAATTTATTATGATGATTTCAGTGTCAGTCTTAATATGTTGTCATACAACCGAACTTTTTCATTAAATAATATTTATTAAATGAAAAATAATCCAGAAAAGTAAATATAATGTTAGAAGTAAATATCATGTTAACACTGTTTTGTTTTGTTTTTTTTAATTAAAACAAATCTAACACTACAGATTTGTAGTTTTGCAATTATATAAAAGAGACACATGGTAGACAGTTTAATAATGGGGAGTGCTGTAGCATTGCCTATAATTATGAGTTAAGCAACTTCCGTGATTCAAAGCTGTCATGGTTTAACCCTGATAGGCAGCTAAGATACCCACAGTCTCTTGCTCACTCCCCCTCCCAGTGGGATGGGGGAGAGAATCATAAGAGCAAAAGTGACAAGACTTGAAGATTGCGATAAACACTGGTTAATAATTTTTTTTAAAGAAACAATAAAAAGGAAAAGAAACAAAACCAAGAAAAACAAGTAATTAAAAAAAAAAAAAAAACACAAAAACCAACCAACCAAACTAACTAAAGAAACAGTTGCTCACCACCAACCAACTCATGTTCTGGCCAAACAGAGTTTTATTGCTGAGCATGACACCATAGAGTATGGAAGGTCCCTTTGGTCAGTTGGGGTCAGCTGTCCCAGATGTGTCCCTTTCCAACATCTTGTGCACCCCCTGCCTGCTCACTGGCAGGGCACTGTGAGCAGCAGCAAAGGCCTTGACTTTTTGTAAGTGCTGCTCAGCTGTAACTAAAACAGCCTGTGTTATCAACAGTGTTTTCACCACATACCCAAAACACTGCACCTTACAAGGTATTATGAAGAAATTTAACTGTGTGCCAACCAAAACTAGTACAAACCCAATATTTTATACAGACTTTTGTACACCCCACTACAATCAAAGTAATATCTGTTTATATTTCTAAGAGGCAAATGCTCAGTCAGTACATGCTGAGGGAGTGTAATGTTATAAAGTGATAGGGAGATGTAGGGTTGAAAGAAATTCAATGCTGATTTTAGTGAAAGCACATTTAACACAAGAATGAGCTGTTTAGATTTAGGCCAATCTTAAATGTCGCTATGCATTTATCTTACTTGCCCACTCTACCGGCACAAATAAAATATTACTGCAATAAACAATGCAAAATAATTTTGCCTTGGAAGTTGTATGATGAACTGTAAATGTTCATGTATACTATAATATCTACTAGTTCCGCAATATTCAGTAAATTGATTTGTATTATTCATGATGTTTTCAGGGACCTGAGCCTTTTTTCAAGCAGTAGAGTGTTTCCAGTGTTGGCAAGACTTCCAAGTGAGAATATTTTATATGGGAAAGTCAGAGAGCAAACTTGAGATTTAACTATAGCTGACACATCTCTACTAAAACTGCTGTCACCACTGTATTTGCCAGCCCTACTCATGGCTCACAGGAAGAAAAACTATAAACTCCAGCCATTTTGTGCATCCATTTTCAGACACTGCATTTCATAATTACATTTCACAATTCCTTTTCAGCAAAGCCAGCCAAATGTTTCTTTGCAATCTCTTCTTTATTAATGAAGTGTCCCTGTACAGACAGATTTTTTCATGATGCATTTCTGATGTATTTGTGGTTAGTCTGTGAGCATGTTGTGTATATACACTTCAGCCTTGGACTGAAATACACACTGCAATATAGTCCATCAAATTCAGTTTTCATTATTTATTCTCTTTGATGACATTTGATTATGTTTCTTCTTACTTATAATATGCTAAAAAGTCATGCATTGGGATATCTGGCTGACAATTTCTGTGGTATGGAGAGAGATGCAAACACCTGCATTGATGAGCTTAATATTCATCAGCTAATATATTATTAGATATCATTATCTTTAGGGCTATATTGATGTAAACATACATGTTATCTGATGTCCCCAAAACCAAATTGTGTTTTCCACAGATGTTTACTAAAAGCTGGCTAAATACAGGTGAGCTAAAAAGATACCCACAATTAGTGAAAAGCTTAGAATACTTTCTGAAAGGTATCCTTCTCTGGTTCTGGCTGTTATTTCTTTTGTTTTTCCAGTCTCCAGATGGAAAATAGCTTAGACGAGATCAATCCATTAGACAACATTGACATCTGTCTTGTGGGTAGAAATATGAGAAAGGAAGATGAATGGTATCTCATGCCTGTGCTGAAATATATCAAATTTTAAGAGACGCAAATTCACCCTGTGCCCCTGGGTGACATGAAGTATTTACAAGAGGTCACTATCATTTTGCCTGTATGTAGAATCCTGCTGTGCAGTAATTTGACTTCTGATGGGAAATATACGAGGGATTTCACATCCAGTTAGAAGTACTTCAGAGTTTCAGAGTACGTTTCCAAATTATATGTCAAGTGCTCAATACATATAAGAAGTTTCAGTAGTTAACATTCATATGGTTGGATCTATATTCTTACATCACATAGTGAGGTATATATAAATAAAATTATATGTGTTTGGTACAAATGCAAAAATATACGTGTGGAAAAAACTTCCTACATGCAATTTAATGTTGTGAACAAGATGAATGTAGATACTTGCAGGTGCATAGATGAAGATATGACCTTTATCAGTTCAGTTTTGTTGCTGAACTTGTCACTTGCTTTTTCTGGTGTCTTTTAAGTAAAGGGAGATGTACAACTTAGCCTTTACAACCAGATGCAAGTTTATAAATACTATCTGAAGACTTGATAAAATAGGAACAAAAATGGAAACATCACTGGTCTATGACCAATGGCCTGCAAAAAGATATCATCTAATGCAGGAGAATGGCTGAGCACAGAGAATCAAAGTCAAACAAAAAGCGTGAGGCTTATTCTGGAGGAGAGACAAAGGATTTTTTCATTATGGTATTACAAAGTTGTTCAAGCTAGCTTGAGTACCAGCAGCAATCAAGCCACTGGGCTGGATCAGTCTGTAAAGCTAACACGTTGCATGCTGAGCACCTGGAAGTCCGTGGTGTTAATCCCTTTATGGTAAACACAGTACATGTATAAAATAGAAGACAGTTCCTCTGAAAAATGTGATGGTACCAAATGTATTAACTTTTATCAGATATTATATTTAAATCAAACAATTTAAATAAATCAGTGCAGGCTCCCAGCCTGCTTAGGAATTCGTCACACAGGCAGGGCTGCTCTCAGATGCTGAGGTATCTTAAGCAAAAAAATCATGTTTCTTTTTTAAAAACTCTCTGTATTGCCTCAACCATTACAAAATCTCTAATTTTGTTTTAATTGTTCTGATAAGTGACATTACGCAAGTTTCTTTAGTCACAAACACTAGTAAATTCCAAGGATTTCAGAAGAGCTGTTTCCAGTTTACACTGGTATTTTCATTTCTCTCTAGCAGGCAAACTCTTACCTTCAGCATCTACACATGTGATAATGCATGTTATACATGTGCATTACTTAGAATTTTATTGTCACAGATGTTAAAAAAACTGTATTTGAAACCAATGGTTATTTGAAGGAAATGAATGCCAAAGTTACTTTAGTTTGAGTGTAAGTCAGTATTCACTATGTTAGCCTTGCATGCCTAGAAGTAATTGTAGATGTGCTGCTTTGTCTACAATACTCGTTTATCCTGTGGTTTCAGGCAAAGCGTCAGAAGGAGAATGGAGAAGAATCTTAAGGAGTAAAGATGGCAGAATTAGGGACACTTTCTATTTATCTCAAAGGAGCGAACTTATTAAATTTTGATATGATAATTAAAGCATATACTGACTAGATAAATCCAAAGTTATTAATTTAATTAACTTTAAAGTATGTATGCCTGTGGAAGGAGACTGTGAAAATGCCTTGCCTCTTGGATTTTTCAAATTATATTTTCTTTCTGCCCCTCCAATTATTTTTGTGACAGTGTCTTCAATTTCTACCTTTCCTAGAGTGTTGTCTATGTTTAGTATTTCCTTCATACATGAGCTCTGTGAACTGCTTTTATGAGGAGCAATATTTAGGTATGTAGGCAAAATAATTATTCTGTCTTGAACCAAATTTTTGAATGCTTAGGATTTTCTGCTTTCTTCTTGCTAAACTTGTTTGTTACATTAGTTTTATAGAACTGAATTTTTCACAATAAATGCTATAGCCATTATACAGCCTGCATACTCCTGATGTCGCCAGACTTCTCTATTTGTTTCCACCACGTTCATTTATTTCTCCTGTAATAGATAAATGGTCACCAACTAACAAAAATGTTTAGTGATCGTAGCTCAGATATTGTATATTGTCTTATAAATGCTAAAATTCTGTGTGACAGTTCAAAGCTTTTAGGAAGCTTTTGTTACAAATCAGCTTTTTTGTGATATGTTTTCTTTGAACTTGCACTACAATGGGGAAGGCTCTACTGACACTAGGAACACATCAAAGCCTTAAGAAACTAAACATGCAAGACACGCTTTTGTTAATGTGTTCTGTATCTCATTTCACCATCTTTAGCAGCATATACAGCTTCATGATTTGACAGAATTACTAGTTTCCTGCTTATTGATGTGAAAACCCGATACAGTAGGAAGCACTTGTTTCTGAAGGGAAATCTCATTCTTTACAGGTCTATCCTAAAGATACAACTCTGAAGAAAAAGAAAAAATAAATAGATAATCAACTCCTAATATACAGCAATTCTTAAAGAATTCTTAATTGTGTAGAAAGATCAAGAACATCTCATCTGACTGCTTATATATCACAGCCTGCTGCATTTCCTACAGTTAACACTGCAAATAGAATACTAACTTCCACTTGAGCATAACTAATATTTGGCTAATCATATATCCAAGACAGGCATTAGTCTTGGTTTAGACACATCACTAAATAAAGAATCTTCATTTTTCTTTGACGGCAGGTGCCAAAGCCTCATCAAAATTTTTCATTAAAGTGCTTTCATTCTTAATGAATTTTCTGGGCTTCAGCTTCTACAATTTGATCTCTTCTGAGTCTCTTGAGTATTTTACCTTTTAACAGTCACTGGGGTGTTTTTAAAAAATGAGCAGAAACCTCAACACAGGAATAAACCTAGAAGTGAGCAAGGTTTGCCAGTATGATTGTAACGGCAAATCCTTCCTCATATAGGCCCAACTTTATACCTGAGTTCTGAAGTTTGAGTTGGCAATAGTAGGGGAAAGGGAGTTTGGACCTCTCCATTCCTACATCTGGATAGCCCCGGCTGCTCTTCCCCACTAACTCCTATATTACCAGCTTCTGATATTTTCTTGAAGTAAAATAATTATGGTGATGATAATCAAATTTGCTAATTAATATGAAATAATTGACTAATGAATGCTGCCCTCTACTACATCAACTCTAGGATATGCATAGGTATAGCCTGTTTACAATTAAAGACAGTTCTTCCTAAGTTCAAGTGGTAGAGAAGCCTGTTACAGCAGAAAGAGCTGAGTCCTATCCCTACTTCTGCTTTGTAACCACAAATTTGTTACAGTACTTTACACATACTGCTTTCCATTTGTAGACTTCATTGAAAATACTCATCTCTAAATATTCCCAGCTTTCCCCCTCATTCAGAATATGATATACCACTGGGATTTCCTTATCTTGTTTAAACTGAAAATGGGCATGGACTAAGTCTGTCAGTTTTGGTTTATTCCATTATGGTTAAAGTAGCAGCCTTTAATCAGTACCAGCAATATTAGTGCCACAACAGTGTTTACATCTCAAATATGCTTCTAATTTTCCCAGTCAAAGTCAAATTGTTGGTGATATCTTAATGTTTTTTTAGGTAGCTAATGCCAAAATGCAAGGTTATGATCTTGATCTGAATATTTCCCAGATGTGAGATAAGGTGAAAGGTGGAACAGCTAACAGAACTTGACTTCCTATCTGTGTTAGTCTAAGTTAAGTGAATTCTAAGTCAGGCATAATTAGAGTATGAGACCCCCAGAAGCCTTCACCTTAACAACTTTTTGAGATGAAAGCTTAGCTCTTGGATCGATGTAACATAATCCACATGTTGGAAGAGAAATCGGAATCAGCTGTCACTGTCTTCTTGCATATGTTTTACTATGCCCCATTAGCCACTTTCTTGTCAAAAGTCAGTGATCTTCTCCGAGCTTAATGCTTCTAATTCATTTACAGTGGAATCAGGACCAGATTCTGAATTAGATGCTAGTTCTACCACAGTGACTTCAAGTGAGGTTTCAGTTTGTATATGGCAGATCCTGTTTTGGAAGAGACATGGATTCTAAGGATCCTCAGTCATGGAAGTCACTTAACTCTTTCCAGCACAGCCACATCAGAGATAATATAGATACCAAAAAGAAGAAATAGAACAATTTAACAAAACTTCTTTTAATTTGGCCCCTTGGGGTTGGACCAGACAACTTTCAAAGGCCTTTTCCAACATAAATAATTGTCTGAATTGAAAAAGCATCTAGAAATCTTTTCTATGTCCCACAACACTGGTATTGTTAAACTGGGAATCAGAGATGGGTATTCAAATCATTTAAGATAATTAGGAAAGTTTGTTCTTATTAAATATTGTAGCCTCACTGGATAAAACACAAAAACAGAATAAGAGAGTCCTATTTCAATCTTTGCTGTTATTCTGCTAGGTCACTACTGCAAAGCTAACAGTCACCTGAATCAGTGATGTTTACTGGCTTCTCAAACTGATCTTCCTGGCTCTTCCTGGATTCCTAATGATCCTGGAATGAGGGTCACACTCTTTCCAAGTATTGTAATATGTATACTAATATGTACATAAAGGGGAAATGTCATGTCTGTTAACGATAAACAGGTAATAGCCTGTTTTTAATGAACATGATAAAAAGCATTTTATGAGGACAGACTGGGAAGACTGTATTATAGAGTGGTCTTATAACAAATCCATCAGTGATTTGCTTTAACCCACTTGTTACTAACAGGTAAGCCAGGTTTCTTGAAGAAATAACATTTAAGTATTCATGCTAGTTGTCTTCTAATAACTTTTACATCTGCTGGAAATTTTATTCAGGTTTGTTGATTAATAGCTTTGAGTTTTCATGTAACTAAATATATAGCTCATGAGATAATAGGCAAGCAAGCAGAGAAGTAATGAATTATTAGTTCTATGATATGAGAAATGGTAGATTTAATCAATCACAGGCAACAGATCTGCAAGAACACTTTTTGTTAATTTTCAGAGCTATGTGTATTTGGTCAGAAGCAGCACAGAAATAAGGAACTGCTGAAGTATCAGCTGATTATTACAGTATATTTTGGGATAGTACTGATCACTGACTTTACCTGTTACACATTAAGTAAGAACAGATAAGGCTTCATAAATTAGAGCATACTGCTCATTAAGATCTTTCTATTTCTGAGCACTAGACTTAAGGTATTTTTGAGCAAATGATGATGAAACAGTTGAGAACTATGCCAGACTAGTCACTTATTGATACATCTTGACATCTGTTGAAATGAAATTTAAGGAGGAAGGATAGATCTGACATAAACTTAGGTCAGCCTTTGGAAACTTCCAGTCTTCCTGGCTGTGAGTAGTCTGCCTCGATTTGGGGGTGTGGCCACAGATCTCCCTTTTAGGCGTCCCACAGCACACTGGAAATCAGAGACTGATATTCAAAGAGTTAAGATCAATCAGAAGGGATTGCTGGGGTCAGTAGGCATTGGGTCTTGTCAGATGACATTTGTAGCAGTGGCACTGACAGCTTTGAGATCCTTCAGTCAACGTACTAAAATTCCTTGCACCAGAACTGTTTCACTTTGATACTAGAGAACTGAGAAGGTAGTTTGCCAACTGGGATTTCATCATCTCTGTCTTATTAATGATTCTACTGAACACTAGCTTCTCAGTATGTACATGAAACTTGGAAATTAAAAATCATCTTCAAATAGTGTCAGTAATATATTGATGTTACTCTATTGTCATAACAAAGGAAATCTTTGTAATACAGTTTCTATCCTGATACAAATGTTTCTTGCATCTTTCCTACCAGAGACTGGTTTATTAGCTTCTGCTTTCTCTGAGGGCTTTCATTTTTCCAAAGGCAGCTGACACTGCAGCTGCCAGGACTGAGTGGGATCAGGCAGTCCCATTGCTTTGTAGTTGCATGGAAGTGAATTATGATTGTGCAGATGTATGACAATAGATTTAGCAGTGTCTTGTAACTGTTGATTACTGTGTTAGTTTATACACAGCAAGGAGCTCCCAGAGCGTGGTCTTGGCACACACAGATTTCAAAACAGAAAAATAAAGTAAATAAATAGACTGTCAGTTTAAAGGAAGCCACTGTGATTCTTAGTCGTATGTTTCAACTTACTCTTTTTCTATCAAGTTCTTTTGTTCATGTCTACCACAGGGAGAGAGGAGGAGATTACAGTGTGGAGTTGAGAGGAAAAAAAGGCACCAGGAAAATTATGAATAGAAAGAAAATAATTCACTAGAAGTAGGCAGAGGAACATGAACATTAAGAATTACATTTTCAGAAGTAGTTCTGTTATCTTCATGCTCTGCTTTGTAAAATACTTGCTGTCTGTGAGCCTGATTTGTGAAAAGGGTCCCAAAAATTTGTAACCCTTGTAGGAACTACATTTGGGAATCCAGCTTTCAGATACTGAATCCGAAGTTCTGTAGGATGTACCAGTATGCAAGCTTGTTATTTTTTTTTTAGTAGATGTACCTTCAAATTTCAGTAGAACAGGTCTAGTACTGTTGTCATAATTATGCTTTTCATTACAGAAATAAATAGATGTCTCATTTCTAAACACCACTGACTACAGTATTTGAATGGTTTCAGATAAAACAAAAAGGAATTATGGTTAGTGTTGCATTTGATCAGATATCAGTTAGGATCAATAAACAAAAACCTGCAAATGAAGAACATGAGGATAAAGAATGTAAAACTTATAATTTACAGGCAAGATCTGCGAAGTCTATACATAATCTGTGAAGGTGATGCACTGTGAAACACTTTACGGTCTTTATGTTATTGTGAGCAAAATCTGAATAATCACACTCCTAGTGTTGCCTGGAGCTACCACGTATCTGAACTGACCTATTCTGCTGCCTGGACATTTTAATGATTCTTTGCATTTATTCTGGAATTTGAATGCCTTGATCAGAAATATCATACCGTTGTTCTGACCAGTTTCTGTGTAACCAAAAATTTTGAATATTTCAGGACATTAACTGCACACCATGCACGCTGTAAGTTCGTACATTTCTGGAAGTGTTTGACTTCCTACACAAATACTGTACAGAATACTACTCCATAGCATAGTAAATCTAACATTTTCAGAAACATTTGATTGACTTGTGTGTGAAAACACAGCTGTTTGGAAGAAATCTCAAGAGATCATGTGGTGCATACCCTTGTTCCACAATGTACATTTGGAAGATAGCTATCATCAACTCTGTTGGATGCTTTTATCACCTGCTCTTAAAGACTACACACACTCTAAAGCATCTTTAATTAATACAGAGAGTTTTTACCACACTTATTAAAATCTTATTATTCTTAATATCCTCTCTTACTCTTCTGTGCTGTTGAACCCATTATTTCTGTTTCTTCCTGCATGGAATATTGTCTTACAATTTCCAGATATTTTTTAAGTATTTGAAAGTTACTGACATGCTTTCTCTTCCCTATTCTCCTCTTCTTAAGATAAACAGGATAAATTACTTAGTTATCTACTGAAAATCATATTTTCTAGACCCATGACCATGTGGATTGCTTTCCATAGACATATCTTGAGATTAGCATAGAGCCCAGATGAACCTTTCTAAGTGCTGGATGATGTGGAAAGATTTTCTTTTGCATTTCACACACTATTTTCATGTTTAGACATAATAGGAAGATGTTTGCTTTTCATGTTGTTCACTCAAGCTCAAATTTTAAGCCACTAACCACCCAGACACTTTTCTGCAAAATGGATATCTCTTTCTTCTTCATCCTGTATTTGCATTTCCTCAATACTTCATTCCATATTGTCAGTGGATCATTGAGAATGATTTTCTAATATGGGTTTCTAGCCTGGTTTTCATCCTGCTTAAAATATGGTTTTATATGATACTAGCGTATTTAAGATAATGTAATGTGGTAGTGCCGAAAGCCTATCTACAGAGCTCTTTTCATGATAGGTTATGTTAATATGTTAAATTCTTATGTTATCATAAAAGGAAATTAGATTTAATGGAATTTGTTCTTTTCAAACCTTTGTTGGCTGTTTCTCTGCTTTCTTCCATTTGTCTATATGAGGGGATGTATATGTAAGAATTAAAGGCAAACTCCACTGTTTCAGACTAAAGGTCAGTCTGTTTCCTGTCCCTGACAGTAGCAGTAGCAGCAGCCTGCAGAGAAGAACAAGCATATAGTGGTAATTACCTTTTACACTTTCCTATTGTCCATCAATGGAATTCAGAAACTAATGATAGTATCTGTTTCCTTGTCCTAGGAATATATTTTCGGAATTAATTGTTCTGTTTGCTTTACAGTTCAGGAGAAAAAAAATACCTTCTTTTGTTTTAAACATCTGGCCAATAATTTCGTCAGTGCATAGTTCCTCCTTCACTTTCTCAAAGTTGTCTACAATTTTACAGATTCCCCCTCTTCAAGCAACTTCTGTTCCACCCCGCAAAGCCCTAGGTTTTAGTTACTCCTGAAACAACAGTTGATGCATATTTCTGATGATGCATGTTGCCCTTTCCTGTAGCTCTTCCCATTCTGCTCCATCTTTTATGAGACGAGAGACTCAGGTAAAGTGCATTTTCAAATTGAAGCACAGATGGATTTGAACTTTGTTGCTATATTTTCCATTTCCTAAACATTCTTTACTCTTGTCCTGTACTTTTCTAATTTTTGTTGTGTTATCATAAGTCTAAGAAGTGATAGCTGGGTCATAAGACATTCTGTAACACGTTCTGTGTTTATAAGCCTAATATTACTTCCCGTGTGTGAACCACTTTTTGCAACATTCACCTACATTGAATTTTAACTGGTATTTTATTGCCTTGTCAGCTTGGATCATGAGATTCTTCTGCAGTTACTCTCAGTTTCTTCAGATTTACTACCTTGAATAATTTAGTATAATCAGCAGGGTTTGTCATTGAATAACTGTGTATCATTAATGAATATGTTGAGCACAGACAACACCAGGATTTTGCTGATTACTTTCCTGAGAGAGCTGATTACTTTTGCTCCCAGTTTTTAACCGATTGCTTATTTGTAATCTATACATCAGATACACAACATCTGTATAGAAAACTTGATGCTCCGTGGAATACAACTGTGGAATCTGTTCGTGCACAAGCAATACGAAATTGTACCTAGTTTTATATCCATTTTCTGTGCCCAGGCTGTACAAGCAGCACACGCTGACATTGCTCAGAGGTGTCTGTCTCCACATGCAAAATCCCAGACAGAAAAATGGTACCTCTGTTCTTCAGCTGCTCATCTCCACAGCTGTCTAAGGCTAGGTCTACACTGTCAAATAACTTAGCTCCTCAAGTGGCTTTTGGATCAAGCACTCCTGACCTTTTGCAATACGCGTTAGTTCACACTTAGCTTTTTTCTGTCATGAACTATTCTCCTGGGATAAATCTCCACAAAGGTCTCAGGATAGTTCACTGCAGGGACCACTCCTAAGAGGGAATATGCACAAGACCAAGCCAGGCTTGTCTCCTTTGGTTTTATACACTTTCATGCCAGGCCCTGCAAGAGGATGTCTACATGACCTTGGCATCAGACTATACAGACAGTGAACTGGTGGGCTGCCACAGAGTCTTCACAATGTCAGACACTCAGAACAGAAAAACCACAGACATGCCTGAGGGCTATGGTTAAAATCTCTAGAGGTAATAGTCTGAGGAAAATTGAACCAAGCACTGTCAGAGATGCACCAGACCACTCTAGGAGGTGCGAATATGATTGTCAGCCAGTTTTCACCAAATAGCCTAGAGACCAGGTGCTTTTTACAATGTTAGACAGCAGTGTAAGCAAAGGTATCTCTGAGCCTGACATAAAAGTACATAGAGAAGATGGGAGGTTCTTTGACTGCCCTCTACACATCCCCTAACAAGGTTTCTGTGGGGATCACAACAGAAGTCTCACTCACTGTCAGCTGCATGGTTGGTTGGGGTTGGTTGAGAGGGATTTTTGATGTTAGACTCCAGTAAGCAGAAACCCCAGTTTAAATACAGAAGGTTGAGTAGAAAAGCTAGGAAGAATATATCAAACCTGCTGAATCGTATCATTCATTAACTGTCCCAAGCATAGCTTTGTGAGTATTTGTGGAAGAAACTTACATAGCTCAAGGAAAGGGAAAATTGAAAAGATTTCAGCAACCCAGTCTAGGGACTCAGAGTTTGTATAAAAGGACAAGATCTGAGGTGCAAGCATATTCAATTAGATTACATAATCCTGTGTGCAAAACATTCTTGTTAGCTGCTATCTGAGGATATCATCAGGGAAGATGGGAAACACTATAGAAGGAGACTGGAGGATAATGAAAGCAGAAGGGTGTGAAACGACTGTGCTCTGCAGATCAGCCTTTTAAGTTTCTGTGCAAGACTGACGATTTTGTCATCCTGCTTTCTGATGAGGTGTTGAATGAATGTTTAAGAAGACAGCACTTATCACTGCTCATCAAAGTTTAAAAAAAACTGTTTGTATTAGAAGACTGAAGATACCAGGTCCAGCCAGGTTAGGAGTCAGTCAAGTATTAAAGATGAAAACACTGTGAAAGACATATATCAGGTGCTTGCACTATAGCGGGCAATAGTTTACATCTGCATGCAAGAGTACCGACCTTGTTGCTTGCTTTAGCTTTTCAGCATAACTTTGATGATGAAAGAAGTGTATAGAATATGTAAGACAAAGTACAAATCTAGCATTAAAAATTGAGAAGCTGATCACATAGCATTGTAACCAGAATAGTAGAGTTATTGAATGGTGTCTTTTTGATTGGTTATTATTTAGGATTAATTAAGAATACAGAGTTATTTATGAAGCATTTTACTGGTGATCAGAGGTCGCTGAGTTCTTTTCAGCTGCTAAACTGTGGGCTTTAGCATCTTCTCATATAGTAACAACTTGCAATGAATTTCTATTTACTCCAAGATTGTCCAATAACAAGTGTAACAATTGTGTCTTTCAATAAATATCTTGTCTGAAAAAACTTAAGACAGCAGTTTGTTTGCAAAGTACCCATGAGGTTATGAGCTACTCACAATTAATGACTGGTCATCTTAATTCATATACAACATTGACCCAAACTACACAAATCTGAGTGTTAGGTTCAGACACCTGCTTTTTGTTTGATTACATCCAGGTCAGTTAAGAAAAGAATTTGTGGAAAAAGGAAAGCTACAAGGGACAAACCACAGTTAAGAATTTAAGATATACTGAAATACTGTTTGCAGTTATATTCTTAATACTGATCACCCATAACATACAGCTGCCTTAATCCACACTTCTCAGATGTTTATTATGTTCCCACAGCATTATAAAGTTTCCTTTAAAAAAGTAATTATTGTGACCAAGCAATATTAGAGAGATTTGTGTCACTGTAGAAGAAAACTGCTGAAAGTGCTGCTGAGTAACTGCCACCAAAGATAATTATGTGAAAAAGAGCGATCGTTATAGCTGTTCAGGGGTAGTCTTGCATTATAATCATGTGAATCCCATATTTTAAAATACTATGGGTTCCTTTTTCCTGTGTGAGGCAAAGACAGATATAAACCATTAGAAGCAACAACTAATTGATGTGGTAGATTAGTGTGTTTGGCAACCTTCTGAATCGCAGAGAAAGCACTAAAACATCCCCTATTTTCAGAGAAGCATAGCAGTAGCAGAATACTGCTAGGAAATATACCTTGTCATGGTCTCTTGAAGAAAACCCTGTGGAACTTTATTTTCCTATTTTAGTCCATTACTATGTTACCATGCCCATACAGATTTAGGAGAGGATCCTACCTGTCACAGGCAATGCAGTGCACATTAGCAAGTTTTATGCTACAGTTATGCAGTGAGTTCCCTTCTGTCTCCTACATTACACAGAAAGATAAGTATTTGAGACTAACAAATGAGACAATATTTTTCCAGTCCTGTTGTCTTGCGTGGTGGGGATTCAAATTGAAATCCATCACAAGAACAAATGAGACACCAAATTAAATATAACTGTTGAAAGAAACTGTTGTCTCATTTTGATGTGCAGCTGAGCAGCCTTAGCTAGAGCAGCTATAGTATGTGTCGGATAGTCTCAGTAGGATGCAACAAACCTGTCATTTGGATAAAGATTGTGGACAGACAAGAAGTAGAGGCCATCTGCAGTACATTGACGTTCGTAAGTCTCACAACTTACATGTAACATCTTATATGGATACCCTTTTTCATCTCTTTATATATACTCTGACCACTTTAGCACCCAGCCTCTCTTCCATCTGCTCATACTTGTCAGTGCCTAAGTAATGATTGGTTCCATTTAATTATAATTTGTGGACCATTTGCCAATATATGTACTGTATCTGCTAGAAGCCCCCGATTAAGCAGTGAAGACCTGCCTTTCCTGAGATTGCAGGTGATGGACAGCTACTTCTCCCAGCAGTCACCGTGCATTTTGACTGTTTCTTCTTCTTCAGTGTCACCGACTATGTATTATCCCTTCATTGTGTGTTAGGATGAGCACTAAATGGAACAGCCTTAATTCCATCCAGTTTCTTCCAATTTGCAGTTATTCACATTGAAACTTATACAAATGGTAAAATACAGGATATGAACACAATGATCATAAATGTAAAAGATCTCAGGATTTCACACAGGTTGAAATAGGCAGCTCCACACATCCCTGAGAAAAGTTACTGAGTTGTACTAGTTTCTTATAAGCTTTCCATTCTCCTGTGTATTTCTGTGGAGACCTAGAAATTTAAGATTTGGCAGAAATCCTGAGTGCCTTGACCTGTCTACTAAATGGAAACGTATATGGACTGCCAAATTTCGATTAGGATTTGGATTGGGATCCAAGTTTCCTTATAAACACATGAAGCAATCTTTCTGCTCAATTCAGTACCCATCAGGCCTTAGAATATCAGTCCCGTCTTGGGCACCTCACTTAAAAAAAAACCAGCCAATTGGAAAGAGAACAGAAAGAGAGCAATAGGAGGTCTAGAAAACATGTACTACCAGCAAAGACTGCAAAAACTTGGATTGTTTATTCCTTGGGGTTTTAGGTTGATTTGTTTCCTATTGAGAGTTATTTCCAAGCCAGATCATTCCAATGATTTTGTTTATAGTGCTGCTCCACAAACAGTTATATTTGAAGGGTTGGTGAACTTCAACACAGAGACAAGAAAAAGTATCTGGGGGAAGGGAGGGCTGAAACTCCTTAAGCCATGTTTGTCAAGAGATCTAACAAATCAGATAACTACAACCCTGCATCTAAGCATATATACTCAATGGCGGCATTTTGTTTTCCTTTTTTTTTCTCTTGGCATATGAATTGCTACCATTCCTTGGTCAGTAATACCTCCTCCATCCCAGAAACAGATAAGATAGATAATGAATTCTGACACTGCCAGTGTGTAATCTATAAGTTATCAAATCTTTCAATGTTGGAGTCAAGCACACTGAGTTGTTCAGACCCTTATATTTTCCATCAGGATATCATCATCCATATATGTCTTCCCATCTTGGCCCAAAGCATGGAGCTCAAGAAATCCAAGCTCTGATTAACAGTTAGGTACATTTGACCCTACCTGCAGCCATCCCATCTCCACAGCATAAATTAAATCCATGTGAAGGAAGCAAACATATTTATCTTCCCTCCTGCAAGGTAGTCTTAGCACTTTGGCTAAATCTGATGACATGCTTGCAAGTTAGTGATGGAAGTGATGGACAAGGTGCCCTTAAAGGCAGATCTGAACTCAGCTGACAGCATAGATGTGTTCTCAGAGTCACTTCCTACATATCCTTTGCTTAAGTTTAACCTGTCTAACTTTAGACATTTAACAGAGGGAGTGGTGGTGTTTGGAACAGTTCTTTGGAGTTATGTCCCTTCACTGACAAAAGAGAAAAATGTAGACTAACTGTGCTCCTGAATTAATAGTTTCTGATGCGTGTCAGGGTGTATACTAGCTAAACTGATTCCTGCCATTCTTCTAGCTAAACTTAAACTCCTCATCTGCTAACCAATAGCTCTCACTATTGCATCGTGAATGGGGTTCTCTCTTCCTATGTACCCTACTGCTGCCACCTTTCCATTTCCTTGGTCTACAGAGGTCCTTGCTCTGCTCTGAAATTAAAGCCATAAAAGCAGTAGACAAGGAAAGAGGTGGTTTAGTTTCCTTCAATCCCCTTGTGTGTTTGAGAAAGAGCTCTAATAATTAGTCTTATACATTGTCTTTATGGAGATTTCACATCTTATGTTGATATTGTACTAATCAGGAAGGCTCCAAGGTCCTGTTCTCACAGCCTTCCAGAAGTTTGGATACATCTCTCATCTTATCCAAATGCATCAGATGTAGGACTTTGACTGGGAAGCTCATGGGACATTCACATTTTGGTTTTAATTGATCTAAATATGACACATTTAGAGCTTTTTTTGTGGCCTTTCCAAACTTCCACTTCTGATTTGGAGAAGGACGGGTGGAGGTGTCAGAAAATATTAAATAATAATAAAAAACACCAAACTGATTTAAACTTCAAATAAAGTTTTAGCTTTAAGTCAAAGCTCTGGTTATGGTTCAGGTTGTTTGCTATTATATTTAAGATTTCTGTCCATAACTGTGGCATTGTGGGTTGTGAAATTTGTATCTTAAGCTGTCTTTCAAAAACGACTGCAAACCGTAAGATTACAGTTTAGTGGAGCTGCTTTGCTTCATTGAAAAAGCTTCCAATGGCATGTCTTGCTTAGCCCATCTTCAGTTTCCTAGATTTATTTTCTACTCCTCCATACTCTTCTCTCTATTGTCAATAATTCTTATGCAAAACAAAAAAGATAGGAATAGCAAGTTGACATTTTCAACTTGCTTTGCACAGGTGTAAAGGGTGAAACAGTTGAATCAGAATCAGAGGCCTCATATTCCTTAGCATTTCACTCTTTCATGACCACATCTAACCAGTCTTCTCATTTCTTTAAACCACCATTTTACTAAGAGTAGCTTTCTGAACTATCAAATCTTTGATGTTATGCTTTATCACCAACTTTGTTTGACCCAAGCCAGTGCCAGTCAAAGGTATCTCTTCAGAGAAGCTCCCGGGAGCGTGCACAAAGCAAATTTTGGAAAAGTCAGTTTAGAGGATTGTTACCAAGTTCCGTTCTCTCCAGTTACCCACCAAGAGCAACAGCTGATTTCACAGGCCCAGCAGCTTCTTGTAACCATTGGGAAACAGAGGTTTCAGAAGCTCTCAGTCATCATCACATTCCATCCAGCTGAACTCACTCTGCATCTGCGGTATTTCTGCAGACAGAAGAAAAGACAAGGGAGGGAGGAACTGACTGTGGATTGCCACATATATGGAATAATGTCTGAAAGGAGAAGGAAGATACAAGGTGGTCCTGTTCCTCTACATTAAGAGGACTGCAAATAAGATTGCAGACATTTAAAGTGCGTTTTAAGATCTTACTACACAAGTGACGCAGCCACAGAAAAATGGTCACTGCCTTACACTGCAAAGCTGAATTTGGTCCCAGAGTCAAGTGGTTCTCATTGTAGGGTATGTCTGGATCCACTGAAGTACTGCTTTGGTAATACATCTGGTGCTCTGTCAAGCTGTCTTTCCTAACAAATTGTTTGACATAATTTCACTCAAGTTCTAGGATATTTTGTTAATTTTTTGCTTCATATTACCAACATTTTTATAAAAACCTAGGACATTTGGCATTAGCATACAGAATTATGTAAGTGTAATTTTTCACTTGTATTTTTTACAGCCCCTCTGTGCAGAACAAGACAGCCAGTCAGCTTTCTGTTGCCTTGTCATTTATATAATGATCACTTTTATAAACTATAAAAATACAATTTATTTAAGTTAAATATATTTGGTTTCTATTGGGAATACGTTTCTAGCCTTTGGGACCTGTAAAGAGAGCACATGCATAGCTACAGGGCACATCTCAAGTTGATATTTGAAATGTTTCTAATTATAATGAGTTGGAAATGGTTTGGGTATTGAAAGCTATGTTTTTACAGTGGATGTGGTCAAAGGGGATTAGTTTTAATTGTTGAAGTTTATAGAGTTATGGCTGTAAAATAATAGTGTGCTATCTGTTTTAAAACCGTAATGAAGGCCACAGCATTTTATTTTCTTTTAATTATTTTATTTTCCTTTCCAAGTTCCTAGAAAGCATGGAACCAGACATGAGTAACTAGTAACAAGAATTTTCCCCCCAGGAATATTAATTTTTTTTTGTAGTGCTTATTATCAAGCCTAACTAGAAGTCACATTATTTCCTGGAAATTACTTACTTTACGAATTTTCTTGAGAAAAAAGTTTTAAGTCATGGAAATGCCTGAGCCAAAACAATGATATAAAATCAAATACAAGAAACATACAAGAAAGTATGTTGAAATGCCTTTTTGTTTCAGTCTTCACAGAAAAGAAACTGAACCTCCAAAGAGAAGTTAACATTGGTTAGAACAGAAAAAGAACGAAGTGAAAACCAGTTGTATGATTTATCTGGTTTTTATTTGATAAATTTACTCTACTAGATTGGCCAAGTGCTGAAGATTCATTCTGAAAACTTGAGGAGAAAAATGACTCCCTAGATAACTGAGGAAGTAGTAAATATCTGACTTTAAAAAGGGAAAACACAAAGACCTAGAGACAAGTCAGCATATCCTGAGAAAAAATATGGGAAAAGTAATTTTTAAATATATGTTTATAAGCACCTAAGAAATTATTAACCAAAAAGAGTTGATCAAAGAATTAATCAAAGAGAATTCCAAACCAACCTAAATTTCAACTGTGTTAAAATACAAATATATAGGGGAGAAGCAGAAGATAGATAATTTTGGGAAAGATTTTTGAAATTAATTTCTCTAACAATATTCTTTTAACCAAGCAAAATCTTAGTGACAGTCTTACAGTATGGAAAGCCATACTCAGGAATTAGCAGTTTCTCACTGACATCTAAACAGATGCATCAAGTTCAACAAGAGTCTCTTCAAGGTATCTCCTAATGAAAAATTCAGTAATAACTTGAATGAAGGAACTGAAAATGTGGTTATAGAAGTTGCAAGCAGTATGAGACTTGGAATTGTTGCAAGTATTTTTGAGGACTGAATAAGAACTCAAGACAACACTGAGAGATTAGAGAAATTACAAAATAAACAAGAGCACATTAACTGGGGTGTGTGTGAAGTATGACATTTAATTAGGAACAATCAAATACACAGCTATAGAATGAGGAATGCTTGCTTACATTTATTCCATGTATCTGAGGGTGGTGGATTACAAATCAAACATGTATCAGTATTATCATATTACTGTAAAAAAAAAAAAAAAAAAAAGAAGTATGCATAAATATACAAGTATGCATATATCCTTTGCAGAAAATATTAAATGTTCCTTCCTGTATCAACACTGGCAAGATTTCAGTAAACATACTATGGCCTGCTGTGGGCACAAGCAACAGGAGTGTTCAAAGGTCTAGAAAACCTGAAAGCTTTAAGAAAAGCATTGAAAAACTGTGCTTGGTTAGAGAGCAGAGGTTGGTAGATACATAGGTAGGTGTGATAATAATTCCTGAATAAGTAAAAGTTTTCTGCAAAGAAAAAAGAATCTCTCTTTCATGTTAGTTTACAGTTTAATCAAGAATCAGTTGGCTTGTATTACTAGGACATTTAAATTGGAAGCTAAAAAATTTTCTAAGGTAGCTAGTAGAATAGGTTACCCAGGAGGTCATAGAATCTCATTTTTTGAAGGTGTCTGAGAACAATCATCTGCCAAGAATAGCATGATCAGTGGAGTACCCAGAGTGGTCTGGCATCCTTTTGACCATATTGTCTATGACTACACATAGGCACTTACCTCCAAACCTGCATAATTACAGAATATGAAATTTTACAGAGTTAATCTTGAGAGCCCATAGAAATTACACTTTTATTGAAGTAGTATAGAAGTCCAGTCATGGCCTGTGACTCTACTACATAAACCTTGAAGTAAATAAAAAATTTTTTCTGCCCTTGAAGAAGTAATTTTCAATAGATGGTTACACTACAGTTTTAAGCTTCATACTGTATGTCTCAATTTCTTTTTTCTATACATGCCTACTGAATTTAATAATGACTCAAGAATAATCAAATACATATTTTCACCCTTTCATCAAAGGTTTTTGATTTAAATCCAGTCTGTTTCAAAGTTCTGCAAAGTCCTTATGACTTCTGCTTGTAGATCCAGGTCAAGTGAGTTGATGCTGTCATGCTGACCTTTGAAATGTGTGTCTACATCACTGACATCTATGAAAAGATTCCTATTACTTTCAGTAGATTTCTATCAAACTCATGAGAGAATCTCCATCTGAGAAAATCTTTAAATAATATTGAATAATTTGCAATCTAGACAAAAGCTGGTTCTGTGCTTGTAACCACCACGTAGCTCCAGTGAAGTCTCTGGGGTGTACAGAGAATAACAGGGGAGCTAAGTAGCAACTTATATCCCTGTTACCCAAGAGGTAATAGATCAAGAGTAATAAATTCATCTGAATGAGAAACAGCAATTAAAATTTCCCATTCTCTCTGCAAAATACTGCAGAGGTCAGAATATGCAAAATTGTCCCTGAAAATTTTATCTTTTTCAACTTCCAAACACTCAAAACTTACTCAGTAAGAATAAATCCAGGATCATTAGTGATGAGATCAAATTGATAATAGTTCCAAAGAATCATCTACATTTGGGTCCAGTTAAATACTGTAACTAGGAATAATCAAGCCAGTTACTGTGGATATAATGTAAATGTAGTAACACCTCCTCATGACCTCCTTCCACCTCCTCCACTAGGGATACAATAGTGTGAGATTGTGAACAAAATTTACCAGAAAAAATTACTAAATTTTTCTTAATTATATGAATACTTCTGTTTCTTTAATTTAGGTATTGTATTGAAGAGCAATGTATCTCCATCATTCAAGTGCAAGACACTTAATATGGGTTAATTCAGTGCAACTTTCTTATTTAAGTGCCATTCTCCTTCAGCTGCAAGTGTAATAGTCAGTTGAAATAGTCTAATATGGTGTTATTGTTATAAGGATAATATAACAAAATATAACTCAGTTTAATAAATTTCAAAATAAAAATTAATAATCATACATGTTATGCCAGTTTGTTGTTGTTGTGGGGTTTTTTTTCTGCTGTTGTCAGGAATGGATCCAGCCTAGTTTTATTGGTGCCACAGTTTGGGTTACAGCAATTAATTTCTGTAGAAAGATTTAACTAAATTTTTCTCATCACTTTTTGGCACGGAAAATACAAAAAAAAATGTCACTCATATAAAAAGAAGTGGGCATTGTGGCAGTGTTCACAGCACATTCTTACCCTCTAATAGGTTGTCACCCACATAACTCAAGGCACTCCATTTAGGTCTGTTTGATTTTGAGCACAGATAATTTAGGAGACATGCCATAGGAGAGAAATATTAAAGATCACTGCTTTGTATTAGTGCTCTCACAGAAAATCAAGAAAGCAACTTTGGCTTTGCTGTGAAAATGAACAATATTTTAAGGGCAATAGAAGCATAATGGGCCCTGGCTGGTATGGACTCACTGCTTGTACAAATGGCATGACAATAATATATATGAGCTGACTATCAAGACCTGATTAAGGAGCCCTCACAACTTCTCTTGAGATCAGAGAGTATAATTCCCATTTTACATATGGAAAATGATATATGGCTCCTTTTCAGCAGTAGACAATTTAGTCTTAAAGTAGCTTGTGGGTCTTAACTGGCTCTTCCCTCGTATTTTCTGTGTCTTTCTAGATTACAGACTTCCCCTAAATTATAGCTCTTCTTATTTCCCCCTAGGCACCTTGCCTGGGAGACAATTAGTGCAGAATTGTTCTCACACAGCTGTAAGGTGCTCGGTGGACATACAGATCTTTCACAGCATAGGTGAAGTTTTCTTAGATTATATGTGCAATTCTGTCAGTGCAGCTGATTTTTCATGCTTTCATTAAGAATCTTACCATAAAAATCTTAGAGCAGAAGGCTTTACTGTGGGGGTTTTTTTAGATAATACATGATCGTTTGTGGCTATCAACACTTATATTTGCGTTTTGATGTCAATATTTTAAATATTCCTCCACTTTTATCTCTCTATAGGTTTGGACAAGAAACTTTTTTTTTTTTTTTTTTTAATATTACTTCTAGTTTAATATGGTCCAGTTTCTGAAGGGCTTTACTACAATAGATCCTAGACCTAATGTTGTTTATCTTTCTGTTATCACAGTCTTTTTTATATGCAAGGACTACAGACCCTGTAGCTGTGGCCAACTTAATTCTTCTTGCTAAGTAAACACAAAGCCTCTGATAATTGCAATGAAAATTTATAGATGTTCATATCAAAATTTATGTAACTTATATAAGTATAGAATTTTATATGTATTTAAAAATGCATCCAGGAAAGGCCACCCCTCCTTTCCTGACAAAAAAAGGAAGTCTTTCACATTAAACTGCTTAGTTTGATGTTCTGTCTCTTCTTCACACACATAAACTATGTCATCAGTTTAATTCCCAATTAAAATTAGTTATTACTTTTCATGTTTGATTCTCAGCCACTGTCCAGATAACATCAAAGCCTCTACTTCTAATAACAGAACAAGTAACACCCTCAGTCCTGAGTTGCACAGACTGGTTCAAAGGCCATACAGAACGGCTTTTGGATTGGACATAAAGCAGCTGTTTTCAAAAAAACTTACAGTGAAAGAACTTCCTCCTCTGCACATTGAAGTCCACATGGTCCGACAGTTTGAAAAGACTGCATTCAGTGTTCAGGGACAGAAAATCAGCATTTCCATTAAAAGTACTGAATACCGAGTTACACTGTTGGCTTCAGCTGATATGGTTACCAAAAGGAATCCTTAAGTAAGTGAAAAAACATATGGATTTTTCAGTACTACCCTGCTCAGACAAAAAGCATAGAACATATTTAGGAGGAAATTATTGCAGATTTTTTTTTTTTTTTTTTTTTAAGCGGGTAGCAACTCATCAATGTTTTTTGAGCTGATCTGTTCATCACATTATTTGTTGTATCAGTGTAGGATGTTCTTTAAAATTTCTCAACACTTTTGCCCCTCCTGTAATTTCCCCAGTGGTAGACCCTTAGTGACCACTAAGTTAGATGGGTTATTGTTCTGACTTCTACTACTCCTTATATTATCAGGAGAAATGTTGGGAGACTGACATACTACCTGGATAAACCATTTAGAAGTTTTTTGGTTGGACACATATTTATCCTGTGTTAAGACTCAATGCTGAAACAACATAGCCATCCAGTTACTCTAGTAGTAACTAGAATAGCTGAAAAGGGATCTCTAATGTTACTATGTAAATTGTAATAATTTCTACTGCTCCCATATCAGTATGCTCTTGGGCAGAAAACATAAGACACGAAAAGCTTGAGCCATCCAGAATCCCAGAAAGAGCCCCTTGAGCCATCCAGTATCCCAGAAAGAGCTTGTTTTAAAGAAAAAAGAATCCTACTTATTGCAAACAGAGGAAAATGTCTCGGATATCTGAAAGACAAAGATAATGTGGTCATTAGGGTTAGTCCTACTATATCCCAAACTGTCAACACACTTGCCAAAAAGTGAATGTAAGCTCAGTGCAGCCACGAGATTTAGTTTATCTAAATGTCCTACAAGGAATATTTTACCACTGGTTTTGAAGATTGGGGTAAATCTAACATTCTATTGACATATGCTATAGATTTAATTTAATGCTGTGGTTCAGATGTTCCTTCTGATAAATTTTGGTAAAATATATGCTGAGAAGAATCAAGCTATTTCAGTATTTATGGGGTTTAAAATGCAGGGTTAGCAAAGGAAACATGTTAACTGAAACAATGTTTGTGTATATTCTTGCATTGGTTTAGAGAAGAATTTTCTGAAGTTTGTTGGTCAGTTTGTTCTGAATATTAGTTTAGTATTTTTCAGATTTATTGACTTTTCTATAGTGAGAAACTCTTCTAATGACATGATTAAATAGCTCAATTTTTATTTTTTAGGCATATTGGAGATAACATCTGTAGAAATCGGAGTTGTGGCAGTTAAGTCCATTAAGAGCAACTATTATTTAGCTATGAACAAGAAAGGAAAAGTCTACGGCTCTGTAAGTATATTTACCTTCCAAATGGATTGCAGTAGTCTGCACAGTTCCTTCTCTTATCTACTGAAAACCGCATTTCTCTGTGTATTATTACTAATTAAAGCTGAAATGAGCTGTTCAACAAAATTTCATCCTTTGGTAAAGCAGCAGCCCCACCCTCTACAGGCTCCCTGTCATTTGTTAAGCTCATATCATACCAAAGCAGCTGTTAGGATTTATCACGCTTACTGTTTCAGTTTTCTTATTAAGTTGTGGCCAATGGAGAGGGTCCTATGAAATTGAATCTTTAAGGCTTTTTTTCCCTGTTTTTCTGCAGTACAGTGACATTTAACAGTAATTGAGGGAGGGGTGGTAATAAAGTGTACCTGAAATCTTGGAAACCTCAGCTAGTGGAGCAGACACACAAAATTCTCAAACTACAACTTTGAAGATTTCTAGACTAGCCATCTTTAACTTAGACTGTATTAATTAATACACATGTTTATGGGCAGTACAGAGAGACACAGACATATATATTGGAGGATAAATAAGCTTTGACTGAGCAGAATTTGGGTATCGGTGTAAAAGTGTCCATATACGGTCTATTTGTATTTGTGTTTTAGGTTACTGATACTTTCGGGGGGGGGGGGGGGGAAGGGATAAAAAACAACAAACCAACCATCCGAAAAAACCAAACAAAACCCAACTAACCCAACAAAACCCAGTAACTATCCAAATATTCTAATAGGAAGAGATACGATTTATAAATCTGACTACTAAACTCAAGTGTACCCTCACACATCCGCATGATTACACAAACACCAGGTTATTCTAGTTTTACATCTGGCTTGATTTGTAATTTTACAACATTTTGCCAGTTCCAGTGAGTTTGATCCCAAATAAATATAAACTTATTTAAGTCATCTGCAAAGGTTTTGAAGCAATCTTCAGACTGCTCCGTACTGGGAACATCTATAGGCTTAAAGAGAGCAGATCACAGATAGGTACTGGGGCTGGGTTTATGCTTGGGCAATGTAGGTAGCCTTCTACCTCTGATGAAAATAAAAATGTCTGTCTCAACTGAGACTCAAGGAGCTTGAAGGCATTTGGTCTGCTTTTTTTAAAGAGGCATTTCAACAGGGTGGGTTTAGTTCATAAAAACCATATAAACTGTCCTCCTTCATCTGCACTGTGGCTAGTCACTTCTGGTTCAAAAGATGACTTCTGACTTTCTAAACTTCTGGACAGTGTCAAAGAATCGCATTAAGGAAAGACCAGAACAGAGAAATATTCCTGAAACTCCTAAATATGGATTTTAATTTCTAGAATTACACTGGTCAGAAATACAGGATGATCAGTGCTCAGTCCTGCACCAAACCTATACACACACAAAAAAAGTCAAAGCAGTTTTCATGTACCATAGATGGAAACTGCTGCCATAAGATTCAGTAATTGATAGTGTATTAGAAATAGTGGTGACAGGAGGATTCAAATGTGGAAAGCCTTTTTTTTAATTCCAGCTGAGATAATTTCTCAATATTCACATCATAAAATCACAGCATAATGACTTATCAAAACCTGTTCCATAATACTTCAGAGATTTCAAGAATGCTTCTGTTATTATTTTTCCCATCCTCCCAAGAGTTGCAGTTAGACTCATATTACTACAATGTGGCAGCTTGCAGATGGATATGAAAAAAGGAACCAATAAAAATTTTTAAAACACTCTTAAACATGTGCACAATAGACATTGGTACAGAGTTATGCTAAAATTTGTTTGAAGTGAGTGAATCAGTCCTGGGGTAACACTCAGACCCCTGCCAATAAGACTTCTTAACCACATCACAATGTCATCTGTTCTCTCTTTATTATCTAAGAATAGAGATAGAAGTTTGAACCTGAGTACAATTCTGCATCTGGGAAAACAAGTAAAGTAAGATTGTTTCTATGTTTATCAAATATTTTTCTATTTGACTGACTTTGATAAGAATGAGGGAAAAAAAAGAAGATTCACTCTTTGGTTTCTTTAACAAAATAAGTTGCTGGCAGATAGAAGTTAGGTTTAGAACTGTGATTGATGGCCACCTGACTTCTTAATACGGTGACACCAGAGGAGCGGGTATTACAGTAAATAAATATTAAATATTCTGTATGTAGCTTTGTGAATGCAGGCAATATAAAGAGTCATTTTGTAGTCTTCTCTTGATAGTATCTTCTGTGCCAGGCATTTTTCAACTACTAATTCCAAAAGTCAAAGAGCATTTTGGTAGCCAAACGGAATTTGAATATGTGGAATTCTGTTAAGAAAACATAAGCACGTGGTCTGCAGTCTTAGCAGCAACTAAGTAAAACATTAATTATTCACCCAAAATTTCTTACTGCATCAAAATATTGAATATTAACTAGTTTAAAATTCTAATTTAAAATAATAGGAATATAAAATGTGGGGGATTTTTAATATTCTTATGTCCTTTTTTATTAAAGTGGATACTTTCCGTATCTTTATTACCTGAAGATCTAAGGATTTTGATCATAATCAAAGATAAAACATCCCTGCAGTTTGTATCTGTACCATGAAAATAATTTTATTATTATTCAGAAATATTTCTTGTCTTGTTTGTAGACACGTTGAAAATACCACATGTAGTTAGTACATCATGGTCTGATATTCCGACATGCTTCTGCCTGAGGTGTGAAATACCATTTTCTGAAATGCAGACACAACAAAATGCTATTTTTTGGTTGTAATTTAAGTGTGTTATAAATGTTCCATTTTCAAAAGCCTTCTAAAGAGAATATAAGTAACATGACAGAACTGGGGAGATTTATATGTAGGAATTACTTTTTTTGTGAAAACAAAACATGCTTGGCTTCATTATAGAGAAGATCTATATAAAAGTGTATTTAACATTACAGAAAAAAATAGTCTCCTCCTGCCCCCCACATGCTTGTATTTTAATTCTTTCTAACAAACTGACAACTGGGTCTCCTTTAAAAACAAAGAACCTGAATCCCTAGTACCACACGTAAAATTGCTTTCAAGTCTTTTTAGTCAATAAGGTACAGGATCATACATGATTCCTTTTTCTGGCTAAGCCCCAATTCAGGTCAGCAGAGTAAACAGGCCTCACAGCCACCATAACAGCATCATGACAGTGACTTAATTGCGCATCCAAAAAAGCCCCTTTTCATGGCCATTGTGGTGTAAAGGATCTTACTAAATAAGCCTATGCCATATATATCTGTTTAACATATGGTGTAAATAATCTGATCCAAGATATTTAAGGGTTATATTTGTTAGAATCAATATATGATGAATAATTCCAAGATTGCTATCTCATACTTCGAGTTTATGACTGAGAATGTGACTTAATATTGTTACCATAATCCAACACAAAGAAGTTTCATTTCATCTGTGAGTGAATGAATTATGCACTGAATAATTAATTGTCTTGGGTTGGTTTTACTTTTTGCATTCTAACTGATGTTGCTTTAAATGCTATGGACAGAGAGAAACTTTAAATACACTGTAGAATCCTAAAAGGTTGTCACATATACAGCACTGAAATCTTCCAAAACATTTTTAGAAACTGTTTACCTTCAGTATGTTGCAACTCTGAATGCTTGTGTTTATTCTGAATTTATGTATTTGTTTTCTTCTTTTAACAGAAGGAGTTTAACAGCGATTGCAAATTGAAGGAAAGAATAGAAGAAAATGGATATAATACATATGCATCCTTAAATTGGAAGCACAATGGAAGGCAAATGTTTGTGGCCCTGAATGGAAGGGGAGCCACAAAGAGAGGACAGAAAACAAGAAGGAAAAACACTTCAGCTCACTTTCTTCCAATGGTAGTAATGTCATAGATGAAGGAACTATTTTATTGATGCAGTTGAACCAAAGGCTCTTCTGTCAAGAATATTTGGTAATCTTCTTGAAGAGTAACTGCAAAGAATAATGCAGACATCTGCTTATTTGAAAAGAGAGCAGGGGAAGCTTTTGAAGGTTTTGTACTTCTTGCTGGCACGTGAAATACTTTTATTTAGTTCGAAGTCATATCTTATAATCAAGATACAAGCTGGATCAAATGGGATGGAAGATATTGCCAGTGTGAACAATTTTTTTTAGTCTCTGCAACAGAATATAAGGGACATGAGACAAGCTGTTGAGTGATCTTCATGGGGAAAGTTATTTATGGAATACTAACTCATATCAAAGAGCTTAATTGCTCGTTCAAGCCTAGTGATCCAATGAACAGTTAGACACGCAAGCATTTACTGGAAGCACTTGGGTCATATGCACAAATAATGATATTTCTGGAGAAGCCTTGTGGAAGAAGGGATAGAATTAAGGAATATAAGCAAAGTAGTGTAAAACTGTTCTAACAAAACGAATAGTATGGTTTGCTTGTATGTTCTAAATTCATTTCTTTTTGTTTCTCTCTAAGTTATTTATTTAATAGGATGTTAAATATCTTTTTGGTTTGAAATGTTTTCCTCATTTGCTTCTTTGTTATTTTCCCTTTTTCTCAGTACTTCACACAGAGGTTGATAGGTTAAAATGTCAAAACCTCAGAAGTATTCTGAGAATAGGTATTAGACAAGGCTTTAAAGGCAGAATTTAATGTGTATAATCCATTTTTTTCCTAAACTGTCTTGCACTTAAGCAAAAGACCAAACAAGCAGTGCTTGGATTTATGGTATTGGGTGTCTTAATGTTGGAGAATTTTTTTTACTTATCAGTACTCAAGAAGAAACTTCGAGAAATACTTTGTTCAAGGGGTCTTTCTGCTATTTTAAAATTCAGAGAAGAGGCTACATCTGTACTTGGGTGTCAGTGCATCTGTGTATATATTCATCTGACTTTGATTTCAATTTGGAACTGAGATCTAATGCATTGCAATCGGTGCAATATTCTGCAGCAAGCATAGGGCTGGAAGCTAGATGTGGACAGCCCTGTTAAAGTCACTGAGATTGCAGATGTTAAAATTAAACCATATAATTCCCAAGTGTAAAATTTGGCCTCTGAAAAGTAAGTGAGAAGGCAACACAGTCCTGCATTCCTTGTTCAATTAATATGCCCATTCAGCACGTTTGTCTTTGTTACCAGCTTGTAGAATTATGGGCATGTAGTGAGAGTGATACCTAAGTAAGGACTGAGGGACAGGAGATCCAAAATCATGCTCATGCATTTATCAGAGATTATTACTCACACGTATATTATATATGAGAGCCAACCAAATAGCTGTGCTGGTATCCAGCTTTAGCATGCCTTTCATATTCATCATAGTAACTGAAGGCTCAAAATACATAATATCCAGCACACTTTTATGAAGTGTTACTAGTCCCATGGCTTAACTTCAGCAACTGCAGTATAATAAAGTTAAGCATAATATGAAGTCTGTTCTATTAAAGGTACATAAGGTTTGTTTTATGTTTTGCTTTATTCTGTAATTTTAGCGAGCTCTGGACAGCTCACCAATGTAACCATATTGAGATTCATTTTGTTAGAGCAGATAAATAGAAAACAGTACATCAAGCAATTTGTACCACTGTCTTCACATTGTATTCCACTAAATAAATAAGGCTTTGCAGTGTCTTTAGTAAGAAACAAAAGTAGTATAATATTATTTCGTTCTAAATACTTTAAGTGATAACTATGAGATTATATTGATGCTGCAGTTTTATCTTCAACATTTCTTGTTGTGAAAAAGTTGGTTTTATTTTTATTGTTTGGAAACTGTATTTTGGTACAAAGGAGAGCCTTGCGTAATATGTCTTTCTGAGAATGTTTAACCTCCATAAAGGCTCGTGGTGTTGGAATCTTCTATAACTTATTTAAATCAATGTTTAACCAGCACTTCAATCTTAATCTGTTATTTAAATATTAGCTGTTTTTTAAAAAAGCAAAAAAATAATAGCTTTCCCATAAAATACAAAATGGTCAGATTATATTTCCTGTCCGTAAATAAAATCAACTGTTTTAAAACAGTTCATTGAGAGACAACATTTTAGGTGATAGCTGACATTGTATTTCATGGAACTTTATCTCCAGCTTTCTTCTTCAGAAATGAAATTTTTCCAGAAAGGGAAATATGAATTTCAGATTTTAAATGTAATTGCAGGTCACAGCAAATCTTAACTACAATGATAAAAGCAAGTTTCTGTTATTTAAATTTGTAATCAATACTTAAAACTGACACAACGTAATGGGCCACCCGCAGTGAACATTAAATGTGAGCCTGGAAGAATACAGTATTGAATGACTACTTTAGTGTACAAATGAAATTCTCCTTTAACAGAATTACCTGTATGACTTGGTCAAAGGAGGGATTATGCATAAATATTATCATAGTACTCAAAACACCATGCTGCTCAGAGGCCAAAATCGGGAAATATCACTTTTCCAAAGTGACTCAGGAGCCACTTGTGACATGAATAGTGGTTTCAGAAAATTAACCAAAGTAGACCTTGAAGGAATCAATGATTCCTGTGTGTTTGGTATACTGTAATACCCACTGTAGTGGGAGCAAACTGCAGAAACTCTATCTAGAGTATCACAGATACTCAACCATAAGCTCTGTTTTCTGTCATCCTCAGCATACAGACTCCTGAGCAAATGGGAAACAGAGGAGGGGATTTAAAAAAGGGGAAAGAAATTACTGAGCAACAATGTATAGTATGTTATATTTAAATAAAAATAACAAAATGTGGGGATAATAGAATAAGAGTATTGTCCGTGTTTGTTTTATTAACCTGTAATTGTATTGCACAATAAAAATAAAAAGAAATATCTGTTGTACTATGAGATGTGATTTGATGCTGTATAGTCCCAAAACAAAAAATCACTTGAACATTTGTAAGTTTCTTTAATTTTTGGTATGTGTGAGTCAACAATCTGCACACTAATAGCAACCAAATACTTTAGATTCTTCCTGCAAGTATTCAAATCCACCTAGTTTATACAGTGAAAAAAACAATTAATTTAAAGCAAGCACATTTGATGACAGAATGAACAGGTTTAGGAAGAAGAACATGCACTCACATTTTTTAAGTAACCTTTAGATATTGAAAAATAATTACATCTTATATAAGACTTCATGCAAGACATTTCAGGTTATAAAGTTTACTAAAGGTTAGTAAGCTCTTTAGTAATATGAGAATACCAGTGTATGAGCACAACATCATAAGTCACGCCCCAGCTAATGTCTATTCACACAATCAGTTGTAACTGCTTCAAAGAGTGATCTTGAAACTAGTGCATGAAGGCAGCCCTTCTTTTGAAGTATCAAGAAACATTATTTACTCTATTAAGTTAAATTGTGGGGCGGAATCTACCCTCCTAAATTCCTATTAAATTGGAGAAAGTACAATACATAACAAACACATTTTCTGCTGCAGCTAGTCAGTGCGTGGTCACTGACAGTATCTTTCAGAAAAAGATCATTGACTGAAACAACTTCAGTGCAACTGCAAGTAACAGACACAGGAAAAAAATGTTGTTTCCCATCATATTATAAGCAAGAAATAGAATATGAGAAACTAATTGGCTTTGAGCCTATCAGACTATGATTTATAGTTATGCATACCTGCTCAGAAATTTGAACCTCATATTTAACTATATGGATGCTTTCTTGGAATAAGTTTTGGGATTTTCTAATGAAGTTTGGTGAATCTCAGATTCCTGACTGATGTCTTTTCACTCACTAAACCCAGAAAAAAAAAAATAGTATGGTCTTTCCCCTTGTCAACAATGTAAAGAAAATATGTTCATGTGAAAGGCAAAATAAAGGAACCATGACTAAGCCTCAAGTAATTGATATGGGAGCACTGATCTCTTAAATTACTCTCTAAAGTATAAACAAGGAGAATTTGCAATCCTGAAATTCCTCACCAGGATCCTTAGCAATGCCATCATATACTGGTTAATTAATGCAAAATACAAAATTAACACAAAAATACTAATTCATGCAATTGAATAAATGGATATATATGGTGGTGGTGACATCAGAAACACATGTCCTATATAAGACCATTGTCCGTGTCCAAATCACAGTATCTGAAAAAAAACCCACACAAAGTACTCCACTGGATAATTCTGTGCAAAACATTTAGGGCATTGATAGCATATAGATAATGTACCACAGTGGAAAAAAACAGAGTCTATATTTACATGAAAGCTCACACTATATTTATCTTGTGATAATAGTAAATGAAAAATCAAGATATTACAGGTTCTTTATTACTGCTGAGATGTAGACTGTGCATACCTTTGGTGCAGCTATTCATTCAAGCTCCAGATGTATTATTTCAACAAACTATTCTGTGGCTTAGTTTAAATTACATTATATGATTTTTTGATTCTGAAACTTTTACTAATGGCTTTAATGAACCTTTAACCCTTTGATTTGTTAATAGTCTCCACAGAAGTCTGGGAAAAGGCCAAGCATTGGTCTACACCTGAACCTGCTCTATTTTCCTAGCTATAAATCGCTGAAAAAACAGATTACATTCAATATTGTGCATGCAGTAACTTGCCTTATTCAGTGAGATATGTCTGAGCAGGATGAAAAATT